>NC_083414.1:62547576-62851407 GCF_020745735.1 Hemiscyllium ocellatum
ACAAATAGTAATGTTTTTTGGATATGTCTCTACTTTTCTTTTTTAAAAAAAGGAAACCCGGTTGGGGCCACCTTTTCCTATTTGTTATTGGTAATAATCTGGTATAAACTAGGCTTGAGGGCGGCTAGGATGTTTATTTTCAATTTCTAAATTAGGTTATATCAAAGGATGGGTGGGGTACTTATTTTTTTCAAATTTCTTTTGTACACGTTGTTATTCCATGGTGTATTTTCTTTCTTTGCTGCTTGTGTTTGTGGTGCAGCCCTAGCTAGGAAGAGAGAAAATGGTTGGGATGGCTAGATGCCTACTTGCGGGATGGGAAGTTGGGTTTTGGGATGTGTAGATGCTCCTTTATGGCTCGGGGAGAGTTCCTCTATTCAGAGCCATTGGCGCTTCATACGTTGGTTTGCTTTTTGGTTTTTGTTGTATAGAATCTTTGATAGCTTTGTAGGTTTGTTAAATGTATTAGTTTTAGTTTATGTAGTTTTTATGTTCGATGGATTTTGCAACACTGAGGCTCGGCGATTTGTAATTCGAATTCTTCCTCTCTAGAATCTAAATGTTACTGCAGAAAGTTATGGCTAATGACTTGATTAAGTGGTGTACCTGCATCATCAAGAGGAGTCACTCGCCAATTAAGAGGAAAAAGAGACTCTCGAGTCTTAGAAAGAAAAAGGTGGATATTGCTTTATTATGGATGATAGGGAGCATTTAAAACTACAGCAGAATGGCTTTGATTGGGTTTACTTTTCATCTTTTAATACCAGAAGTAGGGGAGTGGCTCTATTGGTTAGGAGGAATCTCCCATTTAAGTTACTAGACTGTGTTAAAGACACACATGGGGGGTTTGTAATCCTCAAAGCCTTGACAATGGGGAAGAATATGGTGTTCTAAATGTTTATTGCCCTCTGGCCCAACCCCTCAAGTTTCTGGTAGATCAGTTCTCTAAATTGATCAGTCTCGAATCTTGGCATATCATCATAGGGGGAGATTTTAATTGTCTTATGGATCCCACGGTAGTCAGGTTGTCCAAAGCCACCCAATACCCTCTGCACAAACTAAATAATTAGTGGACCTGTATGTGGAGTTAAGGTTGGTGGACATCTGGAGGCATCTCCACCCTAACGGCAGGGATTTTACATTTTTTCAAATCCACAGAGATGTCACATCAGGATTAATTTTTTTTCTGACTCCTGTAGCAATCCTGGACTTCGTGGCATCTTGTATGTTTGGTAATATTACCATATCCGATCACGCCCCAGTGTACCTGTTAGTTAAGATTAAGGATGCTAAACTGGGCCCAAGGCACCGGTGAATAAATCCCTTTTTCCTTAAGGATAGTAAGTTTGTGGAGTACATTTCTAAGAATTTAGGGTGTTCCGAGACATTATTTCAGGCTCGGTTAGTAGCCCATCCGTCCTTTGGGAAACTGCCAAAGCCTTTGCCGGGGGAAGTGGCAGCAGGACGAGCAGCAACATCTTCTCGAAGCACAGTTGAAGGCAGCCAAGAAGGCTTACTTTGACAGCCCCTCGGCCAAGCTACAGAGGATTACGGCACTGCGGTCTGCATTGACGCATGCAAACAGCAAAGAAGAAGCTTACTTTCAGAAAAAAAAGACTGTACAAGTATGGTGACAAACCAGGCAAGTACCTAGCATATCACGCCAGGAATAGGAGCGCCCCTCAAGCCATGACGTCGATTAGGGAAGGGGCCCAGAGCCTAATATGTGATTCCAAAAAGATTAATGCAGCATTACAGAGATTCTCCTCTGAATTATACCAATCTGAGGTTTGTGAGAAGGCGCAGGCCAAGATAGAGTCCTTGTTCAAGGATCTGGAGCTTCTGGGTTTGGCCCCTGAACAAGAGTCTCTTCTTAAGAGGTGCAGGAAACTGTAAAGCAGCTTCAGAGTGGAAAAGCAACTGGTCCTGATGGACTTCTCAGCGAATTTTGTAAGGAATTTATAAGCATAATGACTCATACAGTCATGATCATCTCATGCCATCTCTGAGAGGCCAATATTTGCTTATTCTTTAAAAAGGGAAGGTCCCAAAGAACTGTGCTTCTTACAGGCCCATTTCACTCTTAAATGTCAACTTCAAAATCCTCTCTAAGACTCTTGCTTTAAGGCTGAAAACTGTGTTACCTCCTATGGTTAAAGACGACCAGACAGGTTTCATAAAGAGCTGCAGGTCATCTAATAATGTTAGGAGGCTGCTGTCAACAACAGTCAATACAGGGATTGGTGCTTTCTCAAGATGCAGAAAAGGCATTTGACCGAGTTGAGTGGTCATACCTTTTTTATACTCTAGAGCAGTTTGGCTGGGTTGAAGTCTTTATAAGATGGGTAATGGTTCTCTACAGTGACCCATTTGCTACAGTCATCACCAATGAGGTACGATCAAGCAATTTTAGCATTTTTAGGGGGATCCAACAAGGCTGTCCCCTTTCGCAATTGCTTTTTACATTGGTGATTGAACCATTGGCGGAGGCCATTAATAGGGATCCCAGTATACCGGCTCCAGAAATGGGGTCAGAATTACATAAGACTTCGTTGTACATGGATGGGTGTCCTCATTTTTTTGTTAAATCCAGCAGTTTCGGTGCCTCTTCTGATACAATGTAGCAGCTCCTTTGGCACCTTTTCGGGGTACAAGATTAATTTTGCAAAATCAGAGGATATGCCTGTGGGTGGTCTTACGAGGGTGCTAGATCTTGAGGGTGAATCTCTATTCCCATTTAAGTGGTCACAGTAGGAATTTGTGTAATTGGGCATCTTCATCACTCCAATTATTCGACAAAATCAAACAAGACCTTCAAAGATAGGAGGCCCTTCCTGTCTCATGGTTACATCGGATAGTTCTTATTAAGATGAATATGGTACCCTAAACGAATGCTCTCCCTGATTTTCGATAAGAAAACATTCAGGAGACTGAACGGCTGGTTCAGCTCTTTAATTTGGCATCGTAAGCAGCCCCTTATTAAATTAGCTAAACTACAATTGCCTCACAGATTGGGGGGGAGTGGACCTTCTGGACATTAAAAGCTACGAACTAAGCTAATTTTTATTCTGTGTGAGTGACTGGACCTGTGGGACCCTCTTTCAATATGGTTAGATATCAAAACCTCCCAAGCAAAATGCTGTTTTACTAGTTTGCTGTTTTTGGACAAAATGAGGACAGTTAAGGAATATTGCTATAATCCAATAGTTATCAATACTGTTAAAGCAGGGAGGGCAATTCGGCAGAGGGAAGATAATATTGGCAAACCATCTTCTTTTACACCTATAGTGGGTATGCCGGGTTTTCAACCGGGGATGATGGATTCAAGATTCAAGCATTGGACAGCTAGGGGTTCGTCTTATTTGAGGGAGACACAATGGTGTCTTTTAATCAGTTAGTGTGGAAATATGAGCTATCTAGCAGAAACCTCTTTCATTTTTTTTCAAGTTAGGGATTTTATTTTTTAAAAATCTTTCATTTTTGACTGATCCCTACAAATCCGACATAGAGAGGAGGGTGCTCGGTGCTAAGAGTACACATTATATCATCAGTTGGGGGGTGTCCCCTCAGATGAGTTCAATCGGCTTTGCGTGGTGAGGGAGAGAGAGCTAGGCGTTGAGGTCTCCTCAGAGGCATGGGAAGATATTTGGGAAAATGCAAGAAATATATCAATTTGCAATAGGACCCATGCTTTACAGTTGAAGATTCTCCACAGGGCCCACTTGGCTCCAGATCGTTTGTCAAAATTTAAACCAGGGGTATCTTCAACATGTCCCAAGTGCAAGGTCGGTACGGGCACTCTTACCCATTGTCTCTGGTCCTGTGGTAGGCTTCAAACATACTGGAACGTTGTGGCAGGTGCAATGGAGAAGATTTTGGGTGTAAGGGTGGAGAAGGACCCGATCTCTCCTCTTCTTGGCCTGCCCAGTGAATTCCCTGTAGATGCGCATAAGAAGAAACTTTTCAACATCCTTACTTTCTGTGCAAGAAAGAATATCTTGTTAGGTTGGATGTCCAAAAATCACTTGGGCCTGTTGGGTTGGAAAAGATTGTTACAGAGCATATCCCCTTGGATTTTCTTACAAGTATGGTACACCACAAAACTGAGAATTTCTGTAAGACATGGCAGCCCTTTTTGGACTACCTGGACACAGATTTATCTGCCACATTAATAAGTGCTTTGATATAGAAGTAACGATTGTGCTTTACAGGTCCAGTATCGAGAGAGGGGAAAACTGCTAACGTATGAATGTGTGAAAATTAATGCTCTCGATATTCGAGAGTTAGGGTTTTGTTTTGCTGAGCTGTATTATTATTATTAATAATAATAATAATATTATTCAGTAGTTTGTTGTTAGTTATTATACATTTAGTTAAGTAGTTAGTTGGAGTTTTTAAATATATTTTTATATATATTTATACATTTGTACAATGAGGGTGGTATGGGTTTTAAAATTTTTTAATGTTCTTTCTTTGTATTGTTTAGTATTTGTTGTAATATTAAAAATCTACTTTTCAATAAAAATATTATTTTTAAAAACTGCGAAAGTATCAGCCTACCTGAATTTTGACTTCCCCTCTTTTGCTTTTGTCACCCAGAATACATCCAAGTTAGGCATCTATCTTGGATCCAGTATGTTGTTGTTAAGGAGATTTTCATTAAATCAAAAAATACATCTTAGCTTTTTTTTAAAGGACAGTAGTAGCAACAAAATGGAGCATCTACTTTACAAGGTTCAATTCAGATGAAGTAGAACTATCCAAAAACATACTTGAAACTGTCACTCCATCATGGAGGTGAGTATCTATGAAATCTGCCATCTCTGCAAACTTTTCACCCTCAGGCAAAGTGATTGGAACATTTAATAAATATTTCTTCTTTTGCTTTTGTACTATAATAAAATATTGTTCAACCATAGTTACTGTTGATCACCAAATACATCTTCTGAAAGTGAGAACATTTCTGCAAAGAGGAATGAATCCCTTCATGACCCATTCTCTTTGTACTTCCAATTCCTTTATGCTGTAAGAAAATTAGTAATTTTATTTACTCAGAACAGCATTCCAAAGGTCTGGTTTGTCAAGTGATGCAATATTATCTTTTTGGAAACCGCATCATAATGAGTGATGTAACTGTGAAAGTAATGGACTTTCAAAGCTTCTTGTGAAAATTGATCTGTTTGATCCTAGCATGGTGATGGGTGAGATATTCATCCACTGAGCTCTGTTTTCAAGGCCACAACTAATGAAAAGTTTCTTTTTAATTTCTTGCATGTAGGACGTATGTGATTCTGCAGATGAGGCAGTTCTGGACCTTGCTGATTATTGTCATAGAAAGTTGACCCTTCTTGCTGCACGGAATGATGACCCTGAAAATCAGGAACAGAACAAATCATCACCAGCTTCCCTACAGGTATGATAGAGTTACACTACTGTTGATATGACATTCGACTTTTATTTATTCTTTATTGTGATATGGGCATTGCTGGCTGGCCGGTATTTATTAAACATCCATGATTAGCCTTGAGAAGGTGGTGGTGTGCTGTCTTCTAGAACCATGCAGTCCATGTACTGTAGACAGACCCACCATGTCGTTAGGGAATTCCAGGATTTTGATTCAGCAACAGTGAAGGGACAATGATTTATTTCCAAATCAGGATGGGGAGTAGTTTGGAGAAGAACTTGCACATGGTGGTGTTCCCATGTATCAGCTGCCTTTGTTCTCCAAGCTGGCGGAAGTCATTGACTTTGAAAGTGCTGTCTAAGGATCTTTGGTGAATTGGTGTCTAGATTGTATTAATTTATTTCAACGGTCTGAATGGAGTTTATTTTATGTACCCTGCAAAATTAGTAAACGCTTTAAAAAAGAGGTGAACAATTCAATAAGCAATTCAAAGGAAAACATGGCATGATTTCATGTTTTAGAACTTTTACTCCAACAAATCCATTAAAATCAACATAGACTAAACATTACTCGGGAATCAAATATTGGACATAGGAACAGTATTAATCTTTAACTTCTTAGCACTATTATTAGCCTCTTAATACATGTGGGATCATGTTCAAATAACAACTGGAATCGGTGAGTGGCGAAAATAGCCTCTTTTATTCAGCAATCACTGTTCAAGTTTGGGGTGGCAATAGAATCCCAAAATACAGTTCTTACAAGAGCCCTTTATACACAGTTCTTACATATATTAAAATTCCATGACTATGGTGTTACATTTTTTATCCATAGTACACAAAGGTTTGTCAGTGCTTCTGTCCGGGGAGACAGGAGATGGGTTAAAATATGTGCTAAATGCTGGCTGCTACTTTTGATGGGATTAAGTGTGTCTGTCTGTTCTGCTTGCATAATTGAGAAGTATGAGTCCTTTTTGTCTTTTAAATTAGATTAGATTACTTACAGTGTGGAAACAAGCCCTTCGGCCCAACAAGTCCACACTGACCCTCCGAAGAGCAACCCACCCAGACCCATTCTCTTACATTTACCCCTTCACCTGACACTACAGGCAATTTAGCATTGTCAATTCACCTAACCTGCATATCTTTGGACTGTGGGAGGAAACCGGAGCACCCTGAGGAAACCCACACAGACACAGGGAGAATGTGCAAACTCCACACAGACAGTTTAGATTAGATTAGATTAGATTACTTACAGTGCGGAAACAGGCCCTTCGGCCCAACAAGTCCACACCGATCCGCCGAAGCGCAACCCATCCAGACCCCTACATTTACCCCTTACCCAACACTACAGGCAATTTAGCATGGCCAATTCACCTGACCCGCACATCTTTGGACTGTGGGAGGAAACCGGAGCACCCGGAGGAAACCCACGCAGACACGGGGAGAATGTGCAAACTCCACACAGTCAGTTGCGCGAGACAGGGATTGAACCCAGGTGTCTGGCGCTGTGAGGCAGCAGTGCTAACCACTGTACCACTGTGCCACCCATTAGTAAATGTTAGTAAAAATACTAGGTCCATATGCCCTAAATAAGTTCAAAATTGTAGCTTTACTTAATAAAAGAATAAAGGATGTTAAACTGATTACTGCTGCTGGGTTGTGAGATTTATTTACTATTTGACAGTTTGAGTTGAGTTCATTCATGCAACATCACGAAAGCGCTGTTTTGTCAGTTAGTTTCTTAAAGGGATAATGACCCAGTTAAAAGGTATTTAACAGTTACTTATTATTTAGGAAATCTATTCAAGTCTCGAAGATGGTTGGTAAGGACTGATAAATATTATAATGTTTTGTGCAGACTTGATTGTTCTGTATGCTACACTTATTCAGAGTTGTAACAAGGCCGGATAACGTGTGAAAATGCATTAATGGGTTTGAAAGGGTAGCTTTGATTAGAAAGGATTGTTTTAAATTTGGATAGTAAAATATACTACAGAACCACAATTTTATAAATGAATGAAACAGTGTTATAGTGAATAACGGATTAATAAAGGGTTATGAATGAATTATCAGGAACCCGGTATTAATAAAGCGAGCTGGTGGGTGAGTTATTAAAGATATAACACCATATCTCATAACACAATATCTCACATACAACATGTCTATATTGTAGTGTACTGATGGCAGAAGTGTAGTCTTGCGTTAAAATATGTTCATCTTGGCTTTAACAAGGTCCATTGTCCATGCTTCACCAGGTTGAATCTTCTATTGCCCTTTTAAACAAAGTGGAGAAAGTGAGGACAGCAGATGCTGGAGATCAGAGACAAACGGTGTAGTGCTGGAAAGGCACAGCCAGTCTGGCAGCATCCAAGGAGCAGGAGAGTCGATGTTTTGAGAATGAGCTCTCTATCAGGAATAGGATGTGAAATGCTTATGCTCAAAACATCGACTCTCCTGTTCCACTTTGACTCTTATAAACAAAGTGCCCTTACTCAATTTTCACAGTGGCATTAAATGGATTTGCAGTAGCAAGATGCAAATGATGATTTCTTGGTTTTAACACTCTGTCACCCATGTTCCCTCTAACAGGAGTTCTGCGCTCACCAGTACTCTGCTTTGTGATTACCCTAAAACAGTCATTTTCTTCTAGCTGGCATAGCAGTACCTGGTTGGTGGTCTTCCACATATCTGTCTGCCTGACTTGTCCTGAGAGTCTGTATGCAGCAAGGCCAGCTGCTTTTCTCCTTTCTGTTGAGGTGTTAACATTTGCATTTGATTTTGAATAATTTCAATTTGAGTTTCTATCTCCACAATAAGGCAGTCATATGAGTTTGTTTCCAGAATAGATTCAATATAAGGTCACATGCACTTGTCTCAGGGCAGATCCCATATGAGAGGCCATTCTCGTCTCCAAACTACTGAATCTTATCTTGAATTAAAAAGCAGTTTATGAAGTCCAGTATTCATGCAATTTCTTTGACAGTTGTCCTTAAACGTATCTTTGAATAAAGCAATGTAACATAATGTACCACTAAAAATATTAAGGTAGTTGTTGTCATGATTGGAAACTTAGTACCCTGTGATCAGTCCCTTTTAAGAATTGGTACAGGACACGGCAATGCAGAGGAATGTCTTAAAGGGATCATTATGTACATGTTATGTTAGTATTTCAGATTCAAATAATATTAACCTTTCATCGATTATTCCTTGACTAATTGGTATTTTGAATGATATGGAGCTGCCCCCAGTGTTGGACTGGGGTGTACAAAGTTAAAAATCACACAACACCAGGTTATAGTCCAACAGGTTTAATTGGAAGCAGTAGCTTTCAGAGCGCTGCTCAACCACCTGATGAAGGAGCAACACTCCGAAAGCTACTGTTTCCAATTAAACTTTTTGGACTCTAACCTGGTGTTTTGTGATTTTTAACTTGGTATTTTGAACTAATTGGCAGTTTGGGCCTTAGAGACAAAAACATGAATGACATTCAGTGTACCACTGACTGGTGCAAACAGGCATTTAATTTTGATGGGCAAAATTGACCATTTGTCAGTCTTAGGTTTTAATATGACCATATTATTTCTCTTGAGTTTCTTTCATTTTATTAGTATCGCTAGATTTCAGACTTGGCTGAATGTTGTTATTGTAGCTACTAAGGCATAAAATGGTACATTGAAGCTCCTTTCCGGCAGTCGAGCAAATAACTCAGTAATATTTCAGTGCAGCACAGAGGAGTATTGCACCTGGTGAAGCTGCCGTCTTTGGGAATGAAACATTAAATCAAACCTTTGAAACTCAAAACATTTTGAATCTCAGAAGTTCACAATAATGGTCCTGTCACAGTTCAGATGGGACCAGTAACACTGCTCTCACTTCCCTCTATATTGGTGCCAGAGCTCCACAAATTAGAACACATTTCGTCTGCGCCAGTCTTTCAGCCATACATTAATTTTGTAATCTTACTTGGTCTATACCATTGGCTTCCCTAGACAATATCACCTTTAAAATTCTGCTTTATTTTGTGCCTAGTTCCTAATTCTGCCAATACAGAACCTCTTGTCCTGCCTATTTCGTCAACACTTAGATGGATCGTGATGACTGGATCCTCCCCCTTTCATGGCAAGTTCTTCTTCAGCCTGAGCAGATGTCCCAAAACAGCCTTCTGTGCTTGTGGATTAGATTTCTGCTATCACTTAGGCTTGCTGATCAAGACATAGGCACAAATATTGTTTGATTGGAAAGGACAGTCCTGTATCCACATCCTGTGTAACTAAGGTTAGGTGAGGTTTTAATGTGCTCCTTTGGCAGAAATAGTTCTTTTGGGCATGGTCTCTGTCAAAAACCAAATTGGCTACATCCACAATATTGAGGATAAACTAGTGGCCAATTTGGTTTTTGACAGGTATCCTACTCAGTCAACCATCACCCTGCTAAATGGTTCCACAGGAACTAGTATGGGAATGAAGGGTTTTTTTTCATTTTTTTACAGACTGGGGCTTTCCCACAATCAGGCATACATGGCATATTTTACAGAACTATGCTATGTTCTTTTGGAGGCATTGCCAGTAAAAATGCTGGCTTATACTTAGCTTGGGCCTTCCAAATATTTGCTTGGTCAGCCATGAGAAGTTCATACACTCAATTTCGTTATCTCCGAAGAGTACATGGATAGCACCACCATCCTCTTTTCTTCTGCAGGTCTATGACCAAGTGTCTCTTTTCTCATCCCGTCATTTTAAAATAGTAGCATTCAGCTGCAGTTTGGACAGTTTGTGTCATTTTGTTTAGCTCCAGCTCAACTTGTTGAGCCATGACCAGGGAAAGCTTTCTTATAACTTAATTCTGATCGTTTACCATCTAGGTTTTCAGATTTAGAGCTATCTATCTGTTTTTCAAATTTTGGGCATATTTGACCATTGACTGGTTAACTACACTGATGGGCATCGTGCCAGGAAATGTTTCCTGTAATTGGTCTGTCTCCTTGATCTCACTTGATCTTTCTGAGACTACTGGGAAGTCACTACCACGTCCTAAACCTCACCACTTCCAGTCCACCAAGTCATTTCCTATGACCAGATAGACTCTATCCACTGGAAAAGTATGGACAATATTGAGTGAATTTTTTTAAAAACCTTATATGCACAGAGAATACATGTTTGTCCATCTCAGCTGTGGAAATCTCTGAAAACATGGCATAAACTTCATGAGCTTTTCCAATTAGTCTGCTCTGCACAAGCAAGGTTCAATTTTCTGTGGGTCACTTCACTTGTTTTGCAGTATTTTTCAAGCCAATTGAAAATGTCTCTACATATCATTGTTTAAATGTTGGGATTGCTTATGCAAATTCAAACAGCTCTGTCATTGCTCCTGAGTTGTTGGCAGATTTGTCTCGAATACCATCTTCATTCAAGCTTTTTTCTTAAATATATTTTTATTGAAAAATAGATTTTTAAAAATATTATAACAAATACAAAGCAATACAATTCAAAGCAATACAAGGAAAGAACACAAGAAAATGTTTTTAAAAACCCAACTAACTATTTAAATAAATAAATAATAACCAACAACAAACTAATAAATAGTAATAACTCAACTCAGACAAATAAGGCATTCATACATTCGCTGTTCCTCCTTCCTGGATATTGGACTCTTAAAGCACAATCGTTACGGATATATAAAAGCCCTTATTAGTGTGGCAGGTAAATCTGTGTTCAGGTAGTTCAAAAAGGGCCGTCATGTCTTATAAAAATTCTCAGTTTTGTGGTGCACAAAACTTGAGAGAAAATGCTCCATAGCAATCTTCCGCCAACCTGACAGGCCCATGGGGTTGTTCTTTCTTGCGGACAAAGTGGGGATGTTTTTTCTTATGCGCATCTACAGGGAATACGCTGAGCAGACCAAGAAGAAGAGAGATCTGGTCCTTCTCCACCCTTGCACCCAAAATCCTCTCCATTGTACCTGCCATAGCCCTCCAGTATGTTTGAAGCCTACCACAGGACCAGAGACAATGGGTAAGAATGCCCATACCAACCTTGCACTTGGGACACATTGAAGATACCCCTCATTTAAATTTTGGCAAACAGTCCAGTGCCAAGTGGACCCTGTGTAGAATCTTCAACTGTAAAGCATGGGTCCTATTGCAAATTGATAGCTTCCTTGTGTTTTCCCAAATATCTTCCCATGCCTCTGAGGAGACCTCAATGCCTAGCTCTCTCTCCCACACCCTGCAGAGTCGATCGAACTCATCTGAGGGGGTAGCCCCCAGTTGATGATATAATGTGCTGACAGAAAGTGTACTCTTAGCACTGAGCACCCTCCTCTCTATACCAGATTTGTAGGGAACAGTCAAAAATAATTTTTTGAATAAAATCCCTAACTTGAAAAGAAATGAAAGAGGTCCTGTTAGGTAGTTCATATTTCCTTGCTAACTGATCAAAGGTGTTTCCCTCAAATAAATTGCCTCTGGCAGACACACCCCTAGCCGCCCAATGTTTGAATCATGAATCTATCAACCCAAGTTGAAAACCCAGCATACCCACTATAGGTGTAAGAGAAGATGTTTTGCCAATATTGCCTTCCCTCTGCTGAATTGCCCTCCATGCTTTAACAGTATTAATAACTATTGGGTTATGGCAATATTCCCTAACTGTCCTATTTTTTTCCAAAAACACTAAGCTAGTAAGGAGGCACCTTGCCTGGAAGATTTCGATATCTAAACATATTGAAAGAGGGCCCTCACAGGCCCAATCACTCACGTAGGATAAAAGCGAGCTTAGTTGGTTGCTTTTAATGTCCGGGAGATCCACTACCCCCCAATCTGAGGCAATTGCAGTTTAGCTAATTTAATGAGGGGCCGCTTATGATGCCAAATAAAAGAGCTGAACCAGACATTCAATCTCCTGAATATTTGCTTATCGAAAATCAGAGGGAGCATTCATATAGGGTATAACAAACGGGGAAAATATTCATCTTAAGAAGCGCTATCTGACCCAACCACGAGACCGGACACGCCTCCCATCTTTGAAGGTCTTGTTTGCTTTTGTCAAATAATTGAACAAAATTAGCTTTGAACAGCCAATCCAGAACTGAGCCATGAATACAGACAACCCCTCTGTGACCACGTAAATGGAAATTGATATTCGCCCTTAAGACCTAGCACCTTCGTAAGACCACCCATAGGCATAGCCTCTGATTTTGCACGATTAATCTTGTGCCCCGAAAAGATGCCAAACACACTGATGCATTCCATTAGACGATGCACCAAAACTGCTGGATTTGACAAAAAAAGACCATCATCCACATACAGTGAAATATTATGTAATTTTGGCCCCATTTCTGGAGCTGATATATTGGGATCCCTACGAATGACCTTTGCCAATAGTTCAATCACCAATGTAAAAGCCAGTGGCGAAAGTGGGACTGCCCTGCCGGCTGCCCCTAAAAATGTTAAAATTGTTTGATCGCACCCCATTGGTGATGACTGCAGTGAAAGGGTCTTTGTGGAGAACCTTTACCCATCATAGAGTCATAGAAATTAAAGCATAGAAACAAACCCTTCGGTCCAACCCGTCCAGGCCGACCAGATATCCCAACCCAATCTTGTCCCACCTGCCAGCTTCTGGCCCATATCCTCCAAACTCTTCCAATTCATATACCTATCCAAATCCCTTTTAAATGTTGCAATTGTACCAGCCTCCACCACTTCCTCTGGCAGCTCGTTCCATACGCGTACCACCCTCTGTGAAAAAGTTGCCCCTTAGGTCTCTTTTATATTTTTCCCCTCTCACCCTCAACCTATGCCCTTTAGTTCAGGACTCCCCCACCCCAGGGAAAGACTTTGTCTATTTATGCTATCCATGCCCCTCATAATTTCTGTAAACCTCTATAAGGCCACCCCTCAGCCTCCGATGCTCCAAGGAAAACAGCCCCAGCCTGTTGAGCCTCTCCCTATAGCTCAAATCCTCCAACCCTGGCAACATCCTTATAAATCTTTTCTGAACCCTTTCAAGTTTCACAATATCTTTCCGATAGGAAGGAGACCAGAATTGCATGCAATATTCCAACAGTGGCCTAACCAATGTCTTGTACAGCCGCAACATGACCTCCCGGCTCCTGTACTCAATACTCTTGACCACTGAAGGAAAACATACTAAGCACCTTCTTTACTATCCTGTCCACCTGCAACTCCACTTTCAAGGAGCTATGAACCTGCACTCCAAGGTCTCTTTGTTCAGCAACACTCCCTTGGACCATACCATTATGTGTATAAGTCCTGCTAAGATTTGCTTTCCCAAAACGCAGCACCTCGCATTTATCTGAATTAAACTCCATCTGCCACTTCTCAGCCAATTGGCCCATCTGATCAAGATCCTGTTGTAACCTGACGTAACCTTCTTCGTTGTCCACTACACCTCCAAATTTTGGTGTCATCTGCGAACTTACTAACTATACCTCTAATGCTCGCATCCAAATCATTTATATAAATGACAAAAAGTAGAGGACCCGTCCTTGTGGCACTCTACTGGTCACAGGCCTCCAGTCTGAAAAACAACCCTCCTCCACCACCCTCTGTTTTCTACCTTTGAGCCAGTTCTGTATCCAAATGGCTAATTCTCCCGTATTCCATGAGATCTAACCATGCTAACCAGTCTCACATGGGGAACCTTGTCGAACACCCTACTGAAGTCCATATAGATCACAGTTATGGCTCTGCCCTCCTCAATCCTCTTTGTTACTTCTTCAAAAAACTCAATCAAGTTTGTAATACATAATTAGTCCTTGTCTTTCCAAATACATGTACATCCTGTCCCTCAGGATTCCCTCCAACAATTTGCCCACCACCGACGTCAGGCTCATTGGTCTATAGTTCCCTGGCTTGTCCTTACCACCCTTCGTGAACAGTGGCACCATGTTAGCTAACCTCTAGTCTTACGGCACCTCAGATGTGACTATCGATGACATAAATATCTGAGCAAGAGGCCCAGCAATCATTTCTCTAGCTTCCCACAAAGTTCTAGGATACACTTGATCAGGTCCTGCGGATTTATCCACCTTTATGCGTTTCAAGACATCCAGCACTTCCTCTTCTGTAATATGGACATTTTTCAAGATGTCACCATCTATTTCCCTACATTCTATATCTTCCATGTTCTTTTCCACAGTGAATACTGGTGCACAATACTCATTTAGTATCTCCCCCATTGTCTGCGGCTCCACACAAGATCTGCTGATCTTTGAGGAGCCCTATTCTCCCCCTAGTTACCCTTTTGTCCTTAATGTATTTGTAAAAACACTTTGGATTCTCCTTAACTCTATTTGTCAAAGTTATCTCATGTCCCCTTTTTGCCCTCCTGATTTTCCTCTTAATTATACTTCTATTGCATTTGTACTCTTCTAAGGAATCACTCGATCTATCCTGGAAAATCTCAGCAGGTCTGGCAGCATCTGTAAGGAGAGAAAAGAGCTGACGTTTCGAGTCTAACTGACCCTTTGTCAAGCTTTTAGCTTTGACAAAGGGCCAGTTAGACTCGAAACGTCAGCTCTTTTCTCTCCTTACAGATGCTGCCAGACCTGCTGAGATTTTCCAGCATTTTCTCTTTTGGTTTCAGATTCCAGCATCCGCAGTAATTTGCTTTTATAATTTGATTTTACTTGATCTATCCTGTCTATACGTGACATATGCTTCCTTTTTCTTAACCAAACCCTCAATTTCTTTAGTCATCCAGCATTCCCTATACCTACCCGCCTTTCCTTTCACCTTAACAAGAATATACTTTCTCTGGATTCTCGTTATCTCATTTCTGAAGGCTTCCCATTCTCTAGCCTTCCCTTTACCTGCGAACATCTGCCCCCGATCAGCTTTTGAAAGTTCTTGCCTAATACTGTCAAAATTGGCCTTTCTCCAATTTAGAACTTTGATTTTTAGATCTGGTCTATCCTTTTCCATCACTATTTTAAATCTAATAGAATTATGGTCGCTGGCCCCAAAGTGCTCCCCCACTGACACCTCAATCACCTTATTTCCCAAGTGTAGGTCAAGTTTTGCATCTTCTCTAGATGCATCCACATGCTGAATTAGAAAATTTTCTTGTTCACACTTAACAAATTCCTCTCCATCTCAACCCTTAAACTATGGCAGTCCCAGTCTGTGTTTGGAAAGTTAAAATCCCCTAACATAACCACTCTATTTTTCTTACATCTTACCAAGGCTTCACCCAAACCAAACTGCTCCAGAGTATAGAAAACATACGGCCAGTCAAATGCCTTCTCTGCATCTTGAGAAATCACCAATCCCTGTACTGACTGTTGTTGACATGCTTGAATTACATTATGTAGCCTCCTAACATTATTGGAGGATCTGCAGCCCTTTATGAAGCCTGTCTGGTCCTCTTTAACAACAGAAAGTAACACAGTCTCCAGGCTTAATGCAAGAGTCTTAGAGAGGATTTTAATGTCTACATTTAAGAGTGAAATGGGCCTGTACGAAGCACAGTCCTCCGGGACCTTCCCTTTTTTAAGAATAAGTGAAATATTGGCCTCTCTCAGAAATGGTGAGAGACAGTCATGGCTATATGAGTCATTAAACATGTTGAGCATCAGGCCTGATAATATGCTTATAAATTCCTTATAGAATTCGCTGGGAAGTGTGTCAGGACCAGGCACCCCTCCACTCTGAAGCTGCTTTACAGCATCCTGCACCTCTTGCTCTGATAAGGGGGCATTGAGAAAAGACTCTTGTTGGGGGTCATGCCCAGGAGCTCCAGATCCTTCAAAAAAGATTCCATTTTTGGTCTGCTCCTCCTCACAAACCTCAGATTGGTATAACTTAGAGTAAAATCTCTGGAATGCCACATGAATCTTTTTGGAGTCACATGTTTTTTTTGTAGATATTTTTATTGAAATTTAACATTTTTGCAAATTTACAAAAATAAACAAAACTCTCAAATACAAACATTGATGTACAATTAAATCTTATATACAATAGTCATAATTTAACAAAGAAAAGAGAAAGAAAGAAAACAAAAAGAGAAAAAAAACGAAAAAAGAAAGAAAAAAAAACTCAACTTTCTACTAATCTAACCTATAACTAACCAGAGTGTATACCTAAGTCTCTTACATGCTCGGAATGTAGTAACATCAAATATAATAAAACCCGTATTCGCGCAGGATTCCTCTCCCAAGGGGCCCCGGAGCAGCCCAGTCTGAAATCTTCACTAAATAAAAGCCCTTGTTAGGATAGCCGAAATATCTGCATTTATATAATTCAAAAAGGGCTGCCATCTTTTATAAAATAATTCAGTCTTTCGGTGCACCATATTTGTAAGGAAGTCAAGGGGGATATATTCCATAATTAATCTGTGCCAATTTGAAAGTCCAGGGGGGCCCTCAGCCACCCAGTTCACCAAAATATTTTTCCTTGCACAGAAAGAGAGAATAGAAAATAGTCTCTTCCCATGCATATCCAGAGATGAGAGGTTCGAAAAGCCCAAAAGGAGAGATACAGGGTCCACCCTAATTTCCGTTCCTAAAATTTCTGTCAGGGTATTTGCCACTTTAGTCCAGTATCTGCGGATTTTCTGACAAGTCCACAGACAATGTACAAGAGTACCCACCTCTATTTTGCATTTGGGACACATTGGAGATGCTCCTGCCTTAAATTTTGCCAATCGAGCCGGAGCTATATGGGCCCTATGAAGTATCTTTAGTTGGATAGCCTGAGTTCTGTTACAGATAGTAATTCTTCTAGCATTTTCCCAAATGTCATTCCACATATCCTCAGAGATTTCTAGCCCCAAGTCCTGCTCCCATGTTTTAAGCAGGTCATCCATGTCTCCTGAGACTCCATCATGTAGCAAATGGTATATAGTACTAACGGAGGATGCCCCCGCTGGTTGTAAGACATTACGTTCTCTGTCTGATTTATAAAGACTATCTATTAATGTAGTCTTCCTCTGTATATAATCTCGAACTTGGAAGTATCGAAAGAGATCCCCATTAGGTATTCCGAATTTCAGACGCAGCTGCTCAAAGGACATCAGAATCCCATCTTTAAATAGGTCCCCTAAGCATGAGATGCCCCTGGATCTCCAGAGTTTAAAGGTGGCATCTGTAATCCCCGGTTGGAATCCCCATGCGCCTACTATTGGTGCATGGGGGGATGTTTTATGTGAGTTACCCTCATTTTGCCGCATTATATTCCAGGCCTTAATTGTGTTTAATATTATGGGATTTTTACAGTGGTCTGTAATGATTTTCCCCTTATCTGAAAATAAAAGGTTAATAAGTGGGTATTTTACTTGGGAGGCTTCGATATCCAGCCAAATTGATTGTGGATCAGATGAAACCCAATCAGCTATGTAACTTAGTAGGGAGCTTAACTGATATTTCCTAAAGTCTGGGAAGTCCAGTCCCCCCCTTGCCTGTGGAAGCTGTAGCTTCTTCAGCTTAATAAGGGGCCGTCTATGGTTCCAAATAAAGGAGCCCAACCAGCCATATAATTTACGTAGGGCTAGCCTTGGCAGCATCAGCGGGAGCATTCTCATAGGATATAAGAGACGGGGCAGAACATTCATTTTAATTAATGCTATTCTCCCTAGCCAGGAAGTCGGAAGGTCTCTCCATCGCTGGAGGTCCTGCCTTATCCTTTCCATTAATTGTACAAAATTAGCCCTATACAGCTGATCAAATACTGGCGTGATAAAAATACCTAAATATAAGAAGCCCTCCAGGGACCAACGGAAGGGAAAAGGGGATCCGTCCATTAAGTGGGGTATCATAGCCAGACCACCCATTGGCATGGCTTCCGATTTTGAAAAATTAATTTTATAGCCTGAGAATGCACTAAATGTATTAATAACTTGAATTAGACGAGGCACTGACATTAAAGGATTACTGAGGAATAAGAGAACGTCATCTGCATAGAGGGTAATTTTGTGTTTACCTGTACCAATCCTCGGGGCCATTATATTAGGATCAGTCCGGATGGCTTCTGCTAATGGTTCGATTATCAGTGTAAACAACAATGGTGAGAGAGGACATCCTTGACGGCAGCCCCTACCCACACTGAAGCCATCTGATCTTAACCCATTAGTAATAACAGCTGCTTTGGGGTCATTATACAATGTTGAGACCCATTTGGTAAACACCTGTCCAACGCCAAACCTTTCCAATGTGTAAAATAAATATGACCATTCAACCCTCTCAAATGCCTTTTCCGCATCCAATGAAATTACTACTCCTGGTATCTTTCCCTGATGACAGGCTTGGATCATATTCAAGACCCTTCTGATATTATTGGATGATCTGCGGCCCTTAATAAATCCCGTCTGGTCCTCCTTTATAATATATGGCAGTACCCTTTCTAGTCTTAGTGCTAACATTTTTGAGAGAATTTTAAAGTCTACATTTAGTAAGGATATTGGTCTGTAAGATGCACAATCTTCTGGGTCTTTTCCTTTTTTGAGGATAAGAGAAATATTTGCTTCTTTCAGCGTGGGCGGGAGACAGACCTGACTATGCGCAAAATTATACATATCCATAAGTGGGTCAACCAATATTCCTGTAAATTCTTTATAGAATTCAGCTTGAAAACCATCCGGGCCCGGTGCTTTTCCGCTCTGAAGTTGCCTAATTGCCTCAAGTATTTCTTGGACTGTTAAAGGGGTATTTAGGGCCGACACCTGTTCCGGAGTCAGGCCCAGGAAGGTCAAATTTTTTAAAAATGACTGCATCCTCCTAATCCTATCTTCACAATCCTGCGATCTATATAGTTCAGAATAAAATTCTTTAAAGGTCGCATTGATCTTTTTATGATCATGAGTCAGGGTACCTGTACTTTCCTTGATGGTCGGAATAGTTTGAGGGGCTTTCTTTTTCTTTGCAAGAAATGCTAAGTATCTACCCGGTTTGTCGCCATATTCATATAATCTTTGTTTCGCAAATAATATTTCCCTTTTAGCCGTTTGAGTAAGCGCGGTGTTTAAAGCTGTCCTAAGAGCTGTAATCCTCTGCAATTTTGTGATAGAAGGTCTATCAGCGTATGCTGTTTCGGCTGCTTTTAGGCGAGCTTCGAGCAGACGCTGTTGCTCTCCCTTCATTTTCCTCTGGGTCGCTGAATAGGAGATGATCAAACCTCGTGCATAAGCTTTGAAGGTCTCCCACATCATTGACGGATTGCTAGCCGTACCAGTATTAATTTCTAAAAAAGTTTTAAGTTCTTGGGAGAAGTACTTTAAAAATTTGCTATCTTTTATCAGGAAGGGGTCCATACGCCAATGCTGAGCGGATGTCCCATTGTTCTTTACCTTAGTTTCCATGTATACAGCGGCATGGTCAGAGATTGCTATAGTACCTATTTTACAGGTTGCTATAGAATTTAGAAAAATCGATGGGGCAAAAAACATATCAATTCTTGTGTGACATTTATGTGGATTAGAGTAGAAAGAAAAATCTCTACCCTGTGGATGGAGACATCTCCATACATCTACCAATCCTAATTCTTTATTCAGGTCCGCCAGTTGTCTAGATCTGGGAGATACTCCAGCGGCACTCTTGGGAATCCTGTCTATTTCCGGATCCATAATACAATTAAAGTCTCCCCCTATAATTGTATGACGGGCACCAAAGGCCATCAGTTTTGAAAAAGCTTCCGTTATGAATTTAAAGGGGTGTGCCGGGGGGGCAGTACACATTTAAGATCCCATATTCCTCTCCATTTATGAGGGCTTTAATCAAAATATATCGTCCAGATTCGTCTTTTATCTGATTTAGAATTTTCAAAGGGAAGTTCTTCCGGACAAGGATAACGACTCCCCTGCTTTTTGAATTAAAAGAGGAAAAAAAGGCCTGATCAAATCCGCCCTGTCGTAATTTTAAGTGTTCTTTATCCGACAGGTGTGTCTCCTGTAGGAGAGCTATATCAACTCTCTCCTTCTTAAGATTTGATAATATTTTCTTCCTTTTAACTGGCGAATTACTCCCCCTGACATTCCAGGTGCACCACTTAACCGACTGTTCAGCCATAATCATCTGGACAGATCTGAGACCCCTCGGGAGGGGAAACCCTATCTAGAACATCCCGAGCATGGAGCATACAAGATTTGCCACGGGAGTCAGAAAAAAAAATCAATCCATGCCTGTTTGGTGGAGACGCCTCCAGGCGTCGTCCAACCCTAATTCTACACACAGATCCACTAATTGTTTAGTTTGTGCAGTGGGTATTGGGGGCGTTTGGGCAACCTGTCTCCTGTGGGATCCATGAGACAGTTAAAATTTCCCTGATAATGGTATGCTGGGACTTGAGACTGATTAGTTTCGATAATGCATCTACCAACAATTTGAGGGGTTGGGCCAGAGGGCAATAAACATTTAAAACACTATATTCTTCCCCATTTATCAAGGCTTTGAGAATTACAAACCTCCCGTGTGTGTCTTTAACACACTCTAGTAACTTAAATGGGAGATTTCTCCTAATTAATATAGCCACTCCCCTACTTCTAGTATTAAAAGATGAAAAGTAAACCCAATCTATAGTTTCAAATGCTCCCTATCATCTAAGTGTGTTTCCTGTAATAAAGCAATATCCACCTTTTCCTTGCTGAGATTCGAGAGTTTTTTTTCTTCTTAATTGATAAGTGACTCCCCTCGATATTCCAGGTACACCATTTAATCATGTCATTAGCCATAACCTTCTGCAGTAACATTTAAATTCTAGAAAGGAGAAACTCGAACCACAAATCACCGAGTCTTAGTGTCACAAGATCCAACAAACATAAAAAAAATATAAACTAAAACCACTATATTTAACAAACCTACAAAGCTATCAAAGATTATATCCAACAAAATCCCAAAAACAAAACAACAGTGCTGAATAGGGGAGTTCACCCCCTGCCCAAAAGGGGCAACTACCCATCCCAAAACTCAATTTCCCATCCCACTGCCAAGACTGCAGCCCAGGCATTTAAAACCCAAAAACAAACCAACAGTGCTGAATAGGGGAGCTCATCCCCTGCCCAAAGGGAGTAACTACCCATCCCAAAACTCAATTTCCCATCTCACTCCCAAGACTGCAGCCCGGGCATTCATAACCTAAACCGGGTATAAACTGCCCATAAGTAGGCATGTAGCCATCCCAACCATTTTCCCTCCTCCTAGCTAGAACCGCACTGCAAACGCAAGCAGAAAAGAAAGAAAATACACCATGGAATAGCAATGTGAATAAAGAATTTTTTTTTAAATGAGGGTATATACCCACCCATTCTTTGGTATAACTTAACTTAGAAATTGAAAGTACACATCTCAACTGCTGCAAAACATAGTTTAAACCAGATTATTACCAATTAAAAAAAAGAAGAAAGCCAGAACCGGGTGTCCTCTGTTTCATTAAAGAAAAACCAAAAACGTATCCAAACAATACTACTATATGTACATACTAAATTGTTCAAATTAGGTTAATTTGTCCACAAAGTCTCTTGCCTTCTCTGACGTGTCAAAGAGATGTACGGATCCATCTGAGGTGATCAGAAGCACCGCCGGATACCTCAGAGTACTGGATCCCAAGCTCCCTCAGTCTTCTCTTGACACCGTCATAGGATTTTCTTTTCTGGATCATCGCCTCTGAAAAGTCCCGAAAGAACATGATCTTAGAGTCCTCATAAATTAGAGTCTTCGGGTCCTTACCTGGATTCTGCAAGCTTCCACGATTTTCTCCTTATCTCTATAATGATGAAACTGTACCAAGAGAGACGAGGACGTTGACCCAGACCTGACCTCTGTGCCATGACCCGGCGATCACTCTTGAGCCTCAAGCCTCTCATTCCAGCCTCCAAGTTAAGGAATTTCGACAACCAGTCCTCATAAATTCTGCTGGTGCCTCACCTTTCTTACCCTCCGGCAGACCAATGATCCGAATGTTTTTTCTCCTGCCCCTGATCTCAAGATCATCCACTTGGTCATGCAAATTAGGGACCTGCTTCTCCAGGGCTTGGATCCTATCCTTGAAGGAACTGGTATCGGCTTCCACCACGGTGACTCTGTGTTCAACCTCATCTGTCCTCTTTCCCAGGTCTCCTAGCTGCTGTTTGTGCTTCTGCAGCATGATAGAGATCGGGGCTAGCTTCTCCTCTATCTGATTCCCCAACATCACGTGAGATTTTGCGAGCTCCTTCACCAGGGCCTGGTAAGTAATTGAGTCCAAGGATCTTACAGGCTGGGCCGTGGGCCTGGTCTTGGATGCTCCTCCTCCCTTCTTCAGTATCCCTGGATGGCGAAAATGCAGCTAAGTTAATTTTTCACAATTTCCTGGGACTCCATGACCTGTCCAGAGTCCCAGGATATCACAGTGGTCCAGGTTGGGCAGGTTAGAAGTTCGTCCCGCTTGTGCTGCAGTGCAGAGCTCTGCAACACGATCCTCCTAGATCGCCGCCATCTTGGGTCCCCCATGTCAAAGCTTTTTTAATTGAAATATCTGGATCTCTCTCTGAGTCCAGTTCTGGTCACCCACTTATAGAAAGGATATTACCAGGAAGGCTTTAGAACAGATTTACCAGGTATGGAAGATTTGAGTTATAAAGTAAGGCTGGGACTATTTGCACTGAGCATAGGAGGTTGACAGGCGACCTGATAAAATATTGAGGTATAGATAGTTGTCTCTTCCCTAGGATGGGGGCTTTCAAGACTATGAGGCACATTTGTAAGGTGGGAGGAAAGAGATTTTTTTAAAAAATGAGTTTTTTTTAGACAGAGGGTGGTTAGCTTGTGGAAGTGGTGAATGTGGATACAATTACAATATTTAAAAGACATTTGGATAGATGCATGAATAGGAAAGGTTTGAAGGGAAATGGGTCAGGAGCTGGCACTGGTTTAGTTTGGGATTACATTTGGCATGGACTGCTTGGACCGAAGGGTCTTTTCCCATGCTATATAACTCTTTGACATTGTTATTTCTCATTCCTGCTTGAAAAGAAAAGCAATGCCTTTTCTGTTTGCTGTCCTTTCCTTTGAAATTCCAGTCACCACCTCTTCTGTCCTAACTAATTAAATGCCCAGAACACTACTTTTAGAATTACTTGTTTCTTAGATATTGGTCTCAATTCCATCACCAAATTGTAGAACCATTTTTTTTTGTTAATTAGGGACAATGTCTTTAACCTGTTCCAATGTATCCCACCTGACTGCAAAAACACTCTTGTTCCAAAATAAAGCAGTTTAGTTATCTATGTAGATAACTACTCTCTTGAAACTAATACACAGTACTCATCGTCCCTCGCCTCATTGTTACCCATCCGACCCTTAGTGCTATGAACCCTGTACTGCCTCTGCTTTGCTTACTTACTCACCTGGGGTATCTACACACCTTCAACAAAAGTAGCAGCTGTACTACCCATATCTATCTCCGTTAATACCTGTCTCTTTCTCATTCCAGGAGGAAAACAGCCTACATTAGGGCTGAAAGAATCCAGATGGGATATTGGCTGCCAAAACATGCGACTCCTCGTCCCTTGTATGGGAGTGCTGTCAATAAGATGCTTAATAAATGATTATCCCCTTGATTGACAATACCCTGCTACCTAGCAAGAAATACACCACACAATTTATGAAGCGTATGAAAAATGGAGTGAGATGTTCCCAATGTACAAATTGATTTCACCAGACTGTAGTCCTGTTTTCTTGGTGATGAAGCTTGCAGATAACTTGACTTCCCACTGAACAGTGGTTTTTCACCAGCACTGGTTTCTAAGATTGAGAGACAGGCAGAGCATGAAAGAGAAATGGGAGAGTGTCTTCCAGTTCTTGCTTACATATTCATTTTTCATTGTGACTTCTTTTCTGCTCCAAACAGCTATTAACATAAATTAATATGTATATTCCTGAACCTACTCATTGTTTCTCTCAGCTAGCTCATCGACAGGGGAGCCCTTCATTTATCAACATGTGAAATTATCATGCAACTGTGAGCAAAACGTGAGGTGAAAATTTCTTGATGCCTTACTGAATTTATGTCTCTTGATTAGATGGTAATTCAGAGGTAGCCAGGTTTATGTGTTGCATGTGGGTTATCTTGTTTGGGCATTAAAGTCAAATGATGAAAGTTGAATATTGACAATCCATTTTCACATGATAAAGTCACCATAGTTTTACTGGACCATAGAGCTGCTGTCTCAGAGAGGGACAACTGGTGGTGGTTTAACCTGAGGTTTACCAATCCACAGGTGAAGGGAGAGATTGAGAAGGAGACTCCTTTATGGTAACCTCAGCTGGTGCAGGAATTGAGCCCACACTGTTGGCATCAATCTGCATCGCAAACCACCCATCCAGGAGAAAGTGAGGACTGCAGATGCTGGAGATCAGAGCTTAAAAATGTGTTGCTGGAAAAGCGCAGCGCTTTTCCAGCAACACATTTTTAAGCTCAAACCACCCATCCAGCCAACTGAGCTAACCAACCTCCACTAGATTGGTACATTACAGCATAAAGATGTTTCCACATACAGATAAACTCAGCAAGTATTGTACGGTTCTGAGAAAGGGTGACTGGACCTGAAACGTTAACTTTGATTTCTCTTCACAGATGCTCCAGACCTGTTCAACTTTTTCAGCAACTTCTGTTTTTATTTCAGCAAGTACAGAGGAACCTTGATTATCCAGCATTTGATTTAACTGAATTTCGGATGACCTGAACAAGATCGCAAGGTCCTGAGGTGTGTCTAACAATGTTATTTGGCATTTGATTAATCGATTGAAATGCTCGCCACCCGTGTCCTTCAGATAATCAAGGTTCCTCTGTATTGTATTCTGTGAACTAAGTGTTTGTTGTTGTGTACTGCACTTGTATTTCTGGTTGTAAACCACTTCGCGGTTCCATATATCTATCCATCTTTTTAGTTGGGAATGAATTTAAATGGTATGAACTGCTTTTGCCAGGAGCCTACCTTATGTGCTCTCTATATAGTTGTAGAACACAGATTATTTTCAATCCCTTAATAATAGTTTCACAGTTTTCTAAATCTGGCAAGAAAGGACATGATAAAGGACAGCCACTTGTCTCCCTCTGCTTCAAGACTCGTTCAAACCAATGTTGAATATTTTACAAAAGGAACATTCCCTACTGGAATTAGCAAGCTCTGTTTTTTCAAATACATCTGCCAAGTCCAAATTTACAGCACCTTGATTCCAGGCGCTGTACAGTGACAGCTCTCAAGACAGATTTAAATATTACAAGCTATTTCAATGTGGACTGCATATGAAAATTTAAAAGGGCAAAATTTCCGCCTGTAAAAGCATTCAGGACTGCAATCATCATATTATGCATTAAGTAGCATAACTGAATCCTTCTGTTGGTCCTCTAACTATTCTGATCATAAATTGTGATACATGATAAAGTAAAGCCCAAGGAAGATTTTTGGATTCAGTTAATTTAAATAGAGTTAACTCAATTTAAATTTATAGGTATTTTCCAATCACCCTGTTCAGTTGGGACGTGAACCTGAGTCTCCTGGCTCAGAGGTATGTATGCCATCATTGTGCCACAAGAACCTCTGTGACTGAATTGAAAGAATTGATCTAAAATTTTATGAGTCCCTGATTTGTTATAAATCCATTCTAGATTTAAATATTCTTTTATAGGTTTACACAATGTATTAAGTTCAACAACAAATACAAACTAAATGCTTAATAAAAGCATATTTTTGATTGACACACTTCAGAATACTGGTTTCCAACATTGATTGCTTGGGGCCATACTTCTTCTGTTATGCTGTTGTCTGATATTCTTTTATTTCTTCAGTCTTCCTTTCTTGTTCACTGAACCACTAAGAATTGTGATCAGAGGCATCCTGAATTCTTTGGCTCATTTGATCATGAACTGATCATGAGCTATTCATGCACTATGTTGGAGTGGCTAGGAAGCATTTGCTCATTTCCTGATTGGTTTCTTTTAAAGGTAGTGATTACTTTAATGATAACGCTTTCTACTGTTTCCTGATTCATTCTTTGACATGCCAAGCATTTTTTAAGATTGCCTGTTACCGTACCAACTCCATAAATCTTTGCCAAGATAAGTTGGCACCAGCAGAACAATTTAATCATCTGATTAGAATATGTGGTATCATCCCAAGTGTCTGTGGGATAGTGTTCAAATAACGACTGAAGTCAGTGAGTGGAGAAAATAGCCTCTGTATTCAGTAACTTTTTTTTTCAAAAATATACTTTATTCGTAAAATAATTTGATGGTCTGTATGGTTGATCATAGCTGAAAATGTGTTGCTGGTTAAAGTGCAGCAGGTCAGGCAGCATCCAAGAACAGGAAATTCGACGTTTTGGGCACAAGCCCTTCATCAGGAATGAGGAAAGTGTGTCCAGCAGGCTAAGATAAAAGGTAGGGAGGAGGGACTTGGGGGAGGGGCGATGGAGATGTGATAGGTGGAAGGAGGTCAAGGTGAGGGTGATAGACTGGAGTGGGGTGGGGGCGGAGAGGTCAGGAAGAAGATTGCAGGTTAGGAGGGCGGTGCTGAGTTCGAGGGATTCGACTGAGACAAGGTGGGGGGAGGGGAAATGAGGAAATTGGAGAAATCTGAGTTCATCCCTTGTGGTTGGGGGGTTCCCAGGCGGAAGATGAGGCGCTCTTCCTCCAACCGTCGTGTTGTTATGTTCTGGCGATGGAGGAGTCCAAGGACCTGCATGTCCTTGGTGGAGTGGGAGGGAGAGTTAAAGTGTTCTGCCACGGGGTGGTTGGGTTGGTTGGTCCGGGTGTCCCAGAGGTGTTCCCTGAAGCGTTCCGCAAGTAGGCGGCCTGTCTCCCCAATATAGAGGAGGCCACATCGGGTGCAGCGGATGCAATAGATGATGTGTGTGGAGGTACAGGTGAATTTGTGGCGGATATGGAAGGACAGTACAGTTGGTCATGCCATACATATGTAAACATTTACATACAGAGATCAGAATTTATCATTTTTATATACAGGTCTGTACATTTTTCAATCATATGCCCATATATTTAGCTGAGGCGTCAGCAGAGCCCAAATGACTGCATGGGCCCCCTGTTCTTCTTTCGGCAGGCAGACGTTACACGGTGGTCTTTCCCCACCGCGCCTTGGCGGCAGTTGCCCTAAGCTTCAGCGCGTCACTCAACACGTAGTCCTGGACCTTGGAACGTGCCAGTCTGCAACACTCAGTCGGGGTCAAATCCTTCAGCTGGAAGATCAACAGGTTTCGGACCACCCAGAGAGCGTCCTTCACCGAGTTGATGATCGTCCAGGCACAGTTGATGTTCGTCTCGGTGTGTGTCCCGGGGAACAGGCTGTAGAGCACAGAGTCCTGCGTCACGGCGCTGCTTGGGACGAACCTCGCCAAACACCACTGCATTCCTCTCCAGACTTCCTCTGCATAGGCACATTCCAGAAGGAGGTGTGTGACAGTCTTGTCCCCCCCGCAGCCGCTTCGAGGGCAGCATGCGGTGCGGCTGAGAGTCCGGGCGTGCATAAATGCTCTCACAGGCAGAGCCCTTCTCACGACCAGCCAAGCCATGTCTTGGTGCTTGTTGGAAAGTTCTGGCGATGAGGCATTCTGCCAAATGGCTTTGACAGTCTGCTCAGGGAACCGCTTGATAGGATCCGCCCTCTCCTTTTTCCGAAGGGTCTCGAGGACACTACATGCTGACCACTTCTTGATGGACTTGTGGTCAAAGGTGTTTTTCTTCATAAACTTCTCCACGAAGGACAGGTGATACGGAACGGTCCAACTACTCGGAGCGTTCTGTGGCAGCGAGGCCAGGCCCATCCTTCGCAACACCGGGGACAGGTAGAACCTCAGTACGTAGTAACACTTGGTGTTTGCGTACCGGGGATCCATGCACAGCTTGATGCAGCCACACACAAAGGTGGCCATCAGGGTGAGGGTGGCATGTATTTTTTCTCCCGTTGCCCAGATCTTTGTACAGTGAGTCCCTTCGGACCCGGTCCATCTTTGAACTCCATATAAACTGGAAGATGGCCCGGGTGAATAGGCCAGACCTGTGCTACGTATAATAGCAACGACAGTGCCTCACACCTGATGACCAGGTTTTTTCCCGCGACGGAGAGTGACCGTAGCTTCCATCTGCCCAGTTTCTGCCTCACTTTGCTGATACGCTCCTCCCAAGACTTGGCGCACGCCCCAGCGCCCCCCCCCCCCCCCCCGAACCAAATACCTAGCACCTTCAGGTGGTCGGTCCTGACGGTGAAGGGGATCGAGGATTGGTCGGCCCAGTTCCCGAAGAGCATGACCTCGCTCTTGCCTCGGTTTACCTTGGCCCCTGAGGCCCGTTTGAACTGGTCACAAATGCACATGAGTCTGCGCACGGACAGCGGATCCGAGCAGAAAACGGCGACGTCATCCATGTACAGGGAGGCCTTAACCTGCAGGCCCCCGCTGCCAGGAAAAATCACCCCTCTCAGGCTCGCATCCTTCTGATGGACTCGGCAAATGGCTCTATGCAGCACACAAACAAGGCAGGAGAGAGAGGGCAGCCCTGCCTGACTCCAGATCTGACTGGGAAGCTATCTGATTCTCACCCATTGATTGAGACTGCACTGACAATGTTGGTGTAGAACAGTCTGATCCACTGTATTCAGTAACTGCAATAGCACAAGTTCGAGGTAGCGATAGAATCCTGAAATACAGTTCTTACAGTAGCCTCTTTATACATAGTTCTTACATATATTAAAATTTTATCACCATAGTGTTACATTGTTTTATCTATAGTACACAAAGGTTTGAGTGACCTCTGTGCTGGGGAAACAGGAAATCGTTTAAACATCTGTCAAATGGTGGCTGTTACTTCTGATGGGATTAAGGGTCTGGTCTGCTTGCATGTTTAAGAGGTGTTAGTCCTTTTGTCTTTTAAGTTAGTAAATGCTGGTAAAAGTAGGCTGGCTATATGCTCTAAATAAGTTAGAAATTACACCTGTACTTAATAAAGGATATTAAACTGATTACCGCAGCTGGTTTGTGAGATTTGTTTACTGTTTGCCGACAGTTTCATTCATTCATCCAATGTGTCGGAAGCTCTGTTTTGACATTAAGTTTCTTAAAGGGAATAATGGCTGTTAGTTGGGGAAATAGTTTGATATTATACATCTATGCAGGTCCCAAGAGACAGTTGGTATGGCTTAATAAAATTATAATCTTGCGTTGAGACATGATGGCACGGTTGGTATTGTTGTGGATATGTTGACACTTGTTCAGAGATAGCTTTTGATGTAAATAGGCCTAAACACTTCTTATAGCAACAGCTGGTAAGGATTGAAGGTGTGAAAAAGCAGTTATGAGTTGAAAGGGCTGCTTTAATTTGCATCTTGTAATAGTAAAATATGGTACAGAACTGCAGTTTTATGAATGAATGAAACCGTACCATAGTAAGGAATTATGAATGAACCTGAAACACGGTGTTATTAAATATAGGGCGCTTGTGAGGAGGTTTCGTAAAGAGACCTATAATACAATATCTCACAGTCCCAACTGATGCATCTCAGTATCCTTGAAAAATATATCTACATTTCTTAACAAAAAAAATGTGACTTCACAATAGCTATTGCCTAAAATAAATTAACTGAAGTTATTTTCCAATCAGGTTCTCTGCTTCTCCAAGTGATGCCTTATATACTTAAAGTTATGAAACAAAGCCATTTAAAACATGGCTATGTCCTCGAGCAATGCATTCTATCTCGACACATTCTCACAGGTGCTAATTTAAGTTTGCACATGATCCAGGCCATAAAAACAATTGAATTGTAGACCATGACCTCACCTTTTATCTGTGCCTTACAGAAATTAGATTTATGACTAATCACATATAAACAGGATAATATTAAATATCTCACTTCCTTGAGTCAAAATGATGAATTCTTGAAAAGTAACTCAATTCTATACACGAATACGATTATTATTGATCATTGTAATTATCTGATAAACCTAGATCAAGCAAAGGCAGCTTTGCTGCAGATTTTGTCCCTCAACATGCACTTTAAATTGCAAAAAAAATGAATGATGTAGCATAATCCAGATGTACTCTAGGTAAAGCAAAAATTACTTGGAACTATTCCTACAATTTTTGTGGGGCTTTCTGCTTCAAAGAAAAATTGTGGTGCTTTTATTGTTAAAGTGCAAGATGCATGTATTTTGTTTTATAAAGGAGTTGCAGAAGCAGAATCAACAGCTGGAATTTGATATCTCCCTGAAGGCGCTCTCTATTCTCCGCTACATAACTGATCACATTGACAGGTGTGTAACAGGATTACTGCTGAATGTAGCAGATGCAGTATTAAAGAAGGAACACATTTTATTAATTAGGTGGCACAAGGCTGATTGAGAAATTCTGATGTCTTTTTTTAAGTACATTAATTTCATGCTCATTAAGGTCAGGCATGTTAATGCTCAAATGAATGCATACCATTTTTTGGACGGAAGCACGCCAAGTGTTTAACTTTGGAATAGTGCATTCAATATTTTTCTGACCCCAATATTTGTATAAGTTCTTCAACAGTGAAAAAGTATGATTTAATACACTAATTACATTCTCAGTACGGTTGAATAAAATGTTAATTTAGTATCCATTCTGTTAAATTCTTAACTGATGTTATTACCAATAAGTCAGGTTCCAGACAGGAACTAGACCTGATGGGTCATATTTTGAGAAGTTTTAGTTTTAACAAAGTGCTGCCTTTCTGAAACAGGTTATCTGATGGAGATGTCCAACAAACAGAAGAAAAATAAACTATCTACAAATTGGATGTTTAATATATCTACAGTAATGACTACTCGCCGAGCTGGGAATTTGTGTTGCAGACGTTTCGTCCCCTGTCTAGGTGACATCCTCAGTGCTTGGGAGCCTCCTGTGAAGCGCTTCTGTGATGTTTCCTCCAGCATTTATAGTGATTTGTATCTGCCGCTTCGGGTTGTCAGTTCCAGCTGTCTGCTGCAGTGGCCGGTATGTTGGGTCCAGGTTGATGTGCTTATTGATTGAATCTGTGGATGAATGCCATGCCTCTAGGAATTCCCTGGCTGTTCTCTGTTTGGCTTGTCCTATAACAGTAGTGTTGTCTCAGTCGAACTATGTTGCTTGTCATCTGTGTGGCTACTAAGGATAGCTGGTCGTGTCGTTTCGTGGCTAGTTGGTGTTCATGCAAGGACTGAACAAAACACTACATAGGACAAACAGGAAGACAGCTAATAATCCACATCCATGAACACCAACTAGCCACGAAACAACATGACCAGCTATCCTTAGTAGCCACACAGATGACAAGCAACATAGTTCGACTGAGACAACACTACTGTTATAGGACAAGCCAAACAGAGAACAGCCAGGGAATTCCTAGAGGCATGGCATTCATCCACAGATTCAATCAATAAGCACATCAACCTGGACCCAACATACCGGCCACTGCAGCAGACAGCTGGAACTGACAACCGGAAGCGGCAGGTACAAATCACTATAAATGCCGGAGGAAGCAACACAGAAGCGCTTCACAGGAGGCTCCCAAGCACTGAGGATGTCACCTAGACAGGGGACGAAACACAAATTCCCAGCTCGGCGAACAGAACCACAACGAGCACCCGAGCTACAAATCTTCTCACAAACTTTGAGTAATGACGACACATGGAAGATACTTTTGGTGTGTCTCATATTGGGAGATCCAGTAGTTGTATAATGTGTTGTACCACTAACAGATTATTGATGTCAATGATCCATATGATGTTTGTGGGAGATTTTTGTATGCAAAATGGCAGCTACTTTCACCATAGTACAACACTAACTAAATATCTGACAACATTTAATTGACTGTTTAGATATACTATAGATACAAGTCTTCCAATGCAATTTTTTTCTTTTCATTTGAATAGTATAACCCAATTTTAACTGTACTTACCCAGTAACTTAGACAACTATATGCTCACATCTGTTTGTTTACTTTTGTCATGTTGTGTTTTACTATGCATTGTCTTTATCTACAGCCTGCCATTGAGTGTTCAGACGCGTCTCCTGAATACACACAATATCCCCTGTGTGCTGGTTCATCTGCTGGAATACTGCCCCTGGAGCCGATACAGTCCAAACGGTATGTGTCCTTGACATTGGTTGCCGCAAGTATGGCTCACTGTGAAACATAATTTTTCCTTATCATTTGGCATTAATTACTAGTCATTCTGGAGACGACTTAGCACAAAGGCAGGTCTGATCTTTGTCAGAAGTAAAGGGTAACTGTTGGGATTGCATACATATTTAAGAACTATGTGGAGAACTGGAAGGTATTAATTTGTTTGGACATTTTCTGAAGTTAAAAAAAATTTCATTGCCCTTAATGTGAGTACACCTGCCTCGATATTGTTGATTGTTGACCTAGTAACCATGGCTCAGGATGCTTAAAACACCAGGGAGTCAGAGAAAGAGAAACAGCAATAAAGATCAGGTGGCTGCAGGATCGATCACTCTCTCTCTCTCTCTCTCTCTCTCTCTTTCCACCCCCCACCTCACCCCCTCTCTTTATCGTGCTTGAAATCTGAGAACTTGATACCGAACACTGAAAATCTTCTACTATTTTATACCCTGGCAAATGCTCAAGAGTTCAGCTGTGGCCACTTGTCAAAGGCTTGGAACCAGCTTGATTTCCAACAAACTGAAAGATTGTTTAAAAGATCTTCCATTGGCATATGGCTACCAGTAATTTGATATTGTCAACAACAAGATCAGTGGACTGCAAGGAGTCATCAACCTCTGTCCTTTGTTTTACAGACCATTGGTCAATAAGAGAGTTTCTCAGGAATAAAAACAATCAATTCTGCTGAGCCACTCGTGTATTTGGGATTAGAAGGAAATTTAGTTTGAATTTTGGATTTTAACTTCAACATTAATCAATTTTGCCACCTGTTCTAAGAATAAACTATTATTATAAACAGATCGTTTGAGTTTATTGAAGAAGACTAATGAAAGTCTTTTTTATTCTGGACAGCAGGGCCAATGTGAAACAGTTTTGGTGATTTGAATTTGAATATATAGACTAATGGTTCAATTTGTAGAGTAAAGCAGCTTGATTATCAGTGCATTCTTCCCATCATGAACATAAAGAGAAGGGTAAGATTGATAGAATTACGTTGGGTCACATTCCAGTTCTCAGTGCTAGTTTGTGATTTTTTGCAGTTGTTTGAAATCTTGATTATTATTCCCGTAATGATGGACAATATCTTTCTGCCTATTCGCCTATTTTTTAGTATGCCATGCATTGGAAGTCACATTGAATGCGAACATCCTTCTGTCCCTTTTGAAAAGGGGAAAAGCCCACACTGTCAGGTCATTTGCATAGACTAAGACCAAATGACACATAAATAATCCATGATATACAGGAGCAGCAAGATAAAGCTAAACAAACATTTAATGATGTATGAAAAAAATAGTATTAGTATGCCATAAAATATATTTCTCAGATAATTTAATATTTTGAGGCTTTTCACCAAGGCAGTCATTTAAAGACCTGGTGGTATGTGAATTGAGGTAAATTTGCCATGATTGTGTTGAATGCCAGAGCTGACTCAAAAGAGCCAAATGATCGATGCCTGCTCCTTTTCTTAGGATGGTTGTCTGAGCAAATTGTAGAGAAAGATAATTTCATACCACATTGTCACTAGATTGTTCAATTAGAGTCTGTGGAAAACGCAATTGCAGTCATGATTTTCTTAGTAGCTAAAATTATTGCAGACTATAACCAATCAAATAGATGCAAGGTATTAATTAATTCAAGTTTGATTTATTTTTAGAGGTAAGTGACTAATTTCAAATTTTCTCTGTAAGGTTACACATGCACAAAAAGAAGATGTATTTGCAATGAGTTGCCCAACCTTTTATTAGTACCTGTGGTATAGGTAGTTCTCCTGTAATGCTGTAGTTGTGTTCCTGTGCAACACCATATTATAGAAAATTGTGCAATAGAAATAATGGGGCCTTGGGGAAAAACAGAGCTCGAGGCAAACCACCAAAAATACCAGTAAAAATTGAAATAAAAATAGTAGTTACCCTAACTCAAACAACAGCACAGTCTAAGTAAATTTTGACCTGTTGTAACTGTCATATTTAGTGTAATTCTTCAGAAACTTCAACTGATTACTCTCAATTGGCATCTTATACCTGCTGGCTGCACTATATTCTAGCCAGTCTTCTGATCCCATCCAGGGGGATGCTTTTGCACAAGTCAGATCCCAGAATGAAACCTGCTTTGATAGATCAAGGGCTGAATCTTAATTTCTTTCACTGTCAGTTTTGTCAAGGCTTTTGGAGGGATTCATTTTGTGATGCTTGGGGACATCTATCATCTTATTTTACAAAACCTGCCTAATATTATTGCATACGCCATCCTTTGGTGGCCCTTTCTAACAATCTAGCACCATCATACCATGTGCCATTTCCAAAACAACTCACCCCTTCCTGGATATCCCAGAATTGACCAACACCTGTGGTGCAGCACCATCTTTAAAAAGATATTGTGCATCAAGACAAGAGCTGTCAGTCCGGAGCTGCCCTGCATTGTTCCTGACATTGACCCTGGACATGGCAGACAATGGAAAATTGATGCCTGTCTTTGTGGGCAAGAACATGAGGGTACTGCTGATGGGGATGGGGTGATGCAGAGGCAGGATATCCTCTTCTCTCAGGACAACAGAGGATGCCATTCTACTGTATCAACACCGACCTGGACCAGGGTTACTGTCCAGACCAGTACAATCTTAACCTCTAAAGGAGTGCACAGAATGTAGGAAGATCATCAATGACATTCTCCACTCTGCCAGTGAAAGTGCCACCATCTTTTCATTGATACCTCACACTCACTGTATCTCTGTGACTGTACCCATCATTTCCTGCAACATCTTCCCCACTCAGAGTCTAGATTAGAGTGGTGTTGGAAAAACACAGCAGGTCAGGCAGCATCTGAAGAGCAGGAAAATCAACGTTTCGGGCAAAAGCCCTTCATCAGGAATAGAGGCAGGGTGCCTGCAGAGCGGAGAGATAAATGAGAGGGAGGTGGGGGTGGGGAGAAAGTAGCATAGAGTACAATAGGTGAATGGGGGTAGGGATGGTGATGATAGATCAGAGAGGAGGCTGGGGGAAGGTAGCAAAGAGTACAATGGGTGAATGGGGATGGGGATGAAGGTGATAGGTGAGGGAGGAGGGTGGAGTGGATAGGTGGAAAGGAAGATAGGCAGGTAGGACAGGTCATGGGGAGCTGGAAGGTTGGAACTGGGGTGAGGTGGGGGAAGGGGAAATGAGGAAACTGGTGAAGTCCACATTGATGCCCTGGGGATGAAGTAGTTCCGAGGCAGAAGATGAGGCGTCCTTCCCCCAGGCGTCAGGTGTTGAGGAGGCCCAGAACCTAAATGTCCTCGGCAGAGTGGGAGGGGGAGTTGAAATGTTGGGCCACAGGGCGGTGGGGTTGATTGGTGCGGGTGTCCCGGAGATGTTCCCTAAAGCGCACTGTTAGGAGGCGTCCAGTCTCCCCAATGTAGAGGAGACTGCATCGGGAACAACGGATGCAATAAATGATATTGGTGGATGTGCAGGTAAAACTTTGATTGACGTGGAAGGTTCCTTTGGGGCTTTGGATGGTGGTGAGGGAGGAGGTGTGGGCACAGGTTTTGCAATTCCTGCGGTGGCAGGGGAGGGTGCCAGGAAGGGAGGGTGGGTTGGGGGGCGTGGACCTGACCAGGTAGTCACGGAGGGAACGGTCTTTGTGGAAAGCGGAAAGGGGTAGAGAGGGAAATATATCCCTGGTGGTGGGGTCCATTTAGAGGTGGCGGAAATGTCGTTGGATGATTTAGTATATGCGAAGGTTGGTAGGGTGGGAGGTGAGCACCAAGCGGGTTCTGTCCTTGTTACGGTTGGAGGGGTGGGGTTTGAGGGCGGAGGTGCAGGATGTGGACGAGATGCATTGGAGGGCATCTTTAAACACGTAGGAAGGGAAATTGCGGTCTCTAAAGAAGGAGGCCATCTGGTGTGTTCTGTGGTGGAACTGGTCCTCCTGGGAGCAGATACGGCGGAGGCGGAGGAATTGGGAATACGGGATGGCATTTTTGCAAGAGGTAGGGTGGGAAGAGGTATAATCCAGGTAGCTGTGGGAGTCGGTGGGTTTGTAAAAAATGTCAGTGTCAAGTCGGTCGTCATTAATGGAGATGGAGAGGTCCAAGAAGGGGAGGAAGGTGTCAGAGATGGTCCAGGTGAATTTAAGGTCGGGGTGGAATGCGTTGGTGATGATGATGAATTGCTCAACCTCCTCGGGAGAGCACGAGGTGGCACCAATGCAGTCATCAGTATAGCGGAGGAAGAGGTGGGGAGTGGTGCCCGTGTAAGTACGGAAGATGGACTGTTCTACATAACCAACAAAGAGACAGGCATAGCTGTGGCCCATACGGGTGCCCAAGGCTACCCCTTTGGTCTGGAGGAAGTGGGAGGATTCAAAGGAGAAATTGTTAAAGGTGAGGACCAGTTCAGCCAAACGAATGAGAGTGTCGGTGGAAGGGTACTGTTGGGGACGTCGGGAGAGGAAGAAATGGAGGGCTTGGAGGCCCTGGTCATGGCAGATAGAGGATTGGATATCCATGGTGAAGATGAGGCATTGGGGGCCGGGGAATTGGAAGTCTTGGAGGAGGTGGAGGGCATGGGTGGTGTCTCGAACATATGTGTTGAGTTCCTGGACTAGGGGGGATAGGACAGTGTTGAGGTAATGAAGATGAGATTGATGGGGCAGAACATGCTGAGACAATGGGTCGGCCAGGGTGGTCAGGCTTGTGGATCTTGGGAAGGAGGTAGAATATGGCGGTGTGGGGTTCCTGGGCTATGAGGTTGGAAGCTGTGGGTGAGAGATCTCCTGAGGTGATGAGGTTCTGTATGGTCTGGGAGATGATGGTTTAGTGATGGAGGGGGTGGTGGGGTCATGGTTGAGGGGGCGATAGGAGGAGATGTCGTCTACTAGTTGATCTTCCCCACTCACTCTTATCCTTGTTAACATCTGACCCTGACTAACCCTGAATCTCCTGTGAACAGCCTACTCTCAGGACATCTCCACACATGCACCAAAAATAACAGTGTGCCAACCACCTTTCTGTCCCTCACCCATTATGTGCAGTTTCTGACTCCGACCACCCTGAACAGCGGACTGACCATATCCAAGCCCCTCTACTGGTTTTGTTTTGTAGTTGTTTACCATAGTGATTAGTCACTGAAACAGATTCACATGAGTCCACAGATATTCTTTAACATCTAAACATTTTTTTAAAGAGGGAAAGAAAGCTCAAAACAAAGGCATGTTTCAAACTACCCTGTACACTGTCCTATTACTATTAATCTAGTCCAGTGAAATTTTACTCTTATTTCAACTCGTTAATTTTGAAATTAACAGTTTGCTCCCAGCTTCTTGTCCTCCAGTTGTAATGACATTTTTATGATGCTTTTCCAAGTCCACTAGCACAGACATTTCACAATACCTTTCCCGAATCTCTTCGAGCTGACATGGAGTCCAGTCCTCTGCGCACCGTGACACCTAGTGCCAGGGATGAGAATTGCATTAAACAAAAGGTCAACAATTCACAAATTGCGTTTAATAAATGCGCAGGATAGGAGAACTACCTGTACATAAATCATGTGGCCTGAGAACACTTTACAAGACTCAGATTCGTTTTGCACAAAGATCACCTATGATCAGAAAACAGGTGGACTGTTCATAAGGAATCAGCAAATTAAATCAGCATGAGCAGATGATGTTAGACAGCTGTGGGTTTTGATGCATTACTTTCAATTTATTTTCTTCTTATTCTTGCTGAGACACAGGCCCATGGGTGAGGAGCAATCACATGTTCTCCAGAAACAGATTTCCAGTAGGTGTCACCAGAGAACTCTCTGCTTTTCCCATGTTACATGAGTTGCCACAATACTAGTTGATCACTCTTCATGTGAACTATCAGGTATGAACTTGATGGGTGTTTTTTATAGTTTGATGCCCATTCTGCAGCTGTAGGAAAGATGCTATTAAATTGACAGGGTGCAGAAAAGATTTACAAGGATGTTGCTGGGACTGGAGGGTTTAAGTTATAGAGTCTGGAGAGTTTAAGTTATAGGGAGAGGCTGAATAAGCTGGGCTATTTTTTTTCCTGGTGTGTCAGAGGTTGAGGGGTAACCTTATAGAGGTTTATAAAATCATGAAGAGCTTGGATAGACTGAATATCCAAGGTCTTTTTCTCAGGGTGCGGAAGTCAAAAACTAGAGGACAAAGAGGGAAAATATTTAAAAAGGACCTGAAGGGTAACTTTGTCACACAGAAGTGGTGCTTGTATGGAATGAGCTGCCAGAGGAAGTGGTGAAGGCATGTACAATTTCAACATTTAAAGGGATCTGAATAAGAAGGATTTAGAAGGATATTGGCCAAATGCTGGCAAACCGGACTGTTTCAGATTGGGACTAATGGTGGAGACAGGTTGGATTGTCGGGTCTGTTTTTGTGCTGTATCACTCCATGACTCCCGTCTAGCCAACCTGCAGACCAGCACTGATGCATGCTGTCTTGCTTGCACCAGTAACTGAGTGTCCTTCACTGCTTCCATGCAAGGCAAAGAATTACTCTCCATTTGTAATTGTCCATAAGGTGGTGATGAGCTGTCATCTTGAATTGCTGCAGTTGACATTGTGTAAGTATACCTACAGACTAGCATCCACATGTTCCAGCATTTTAACCTAGTGATAGTGATGGAATGGTGATCTAGTTCCCAGTTAGCAAAGTGTAAGACTTCACAGAATTGTTATGGAACAGAAGAAGGCCATTCAGCTCATTGTGCCTGCATTGGCTCTTCAAACATTGTGATTACCTAGGACCGTCCTCCTGCTTTTTCTCCATAGTCTTGGAAACCTTTTCTATCCATATGATCATCAATGCTGTCTTGCATGTTCAGTTGAATCTGCCTTCCCCATATTCCCAGGCAATGCATTCCATACTCAAACTACTCGCTGTGAAAAAGTTTTTTTTTCTCGTATCACACTTACTTCATTTAGATGTCACTTTTAATGTATGCTATCTGATTCTTGTTTCTTTTGCAAGCAAGAACAGCTTTATCTCTTAGAATTAGGTTTTTAGTATACACAAAAGTGTATAATATCACCACACACATCAAACCATCTTAGGTACAAAGTATCTCGTTAAAATTCTTCAGAACTAAAATTGATTAGGTGCAAAAATAGAGAACTAAGGAAAAAAGCTAAAAGCTCCACAAAATAGTTATTTGTAGTATAAATTAATCAAATAAAGAAATAAAGTTAAAATCTACTGTATCCAGCTGGTTAATGTTTGGGGAAACCTCTATCAAATCTCCTCTCTCCGGGGAGTATTATCCCAAGTTCTTCAATCTATCCTCATAATTGAAGTTTCTCATTCCTGCAATTATTCTCATAAATTGCTTCTACACTCTGACTCATAGAAATCATAAAATCCCGACGGTGTGGAAATAGGCCATTTGGCCCAACAAGTCCACATCGACCCTTCAAAGAGTATCACACCCAGACCCATTCTCTAGCCTATTACTTTACATTTCCCCTGACTAATGCACCTAACCAACACATCCCTGAACATTATGGGCAATTTAGCATGGCAAATTCACCTAATCTGCATATATTTGGACTGTGGGAAGACTCGACCAGACTGGAGTATCCGGATGAAACCCATGCAGACACTGGGAGAATGTGCAAACTCCATATAGTCGCCCAAGGCTGGAATCAAACCTGGGTCCTTGGCGCTGTGAGGCAGCAGTGCTAGCCACTGGGTGACTGTGCCATCTGAATGCGTTCACATCTCTCCTACAATGTGGCACTCACAATGTACAGAGTACTCCAGTTACGTTCTAACAAAATGTTATTATACAAGTTCAATATCACCTTGCTGTTGTATTCTGTGCTCCTATTGATAAAGCTGAATTTACTGTATTCTTTATTAATTGCTACCTGTCCTGCCACTTTCAATGATCTGTGCATAGAAATAGCCTCGTCTTTCTGCTCCTGCATCCCATTTTAACTTGTTGAAAGAAAACCTGAAAGCAGTGTTCTTCCTCTGTACCTTTTATCCTTCTAGGTGGTAGGGCTTGAAGATATGGAAAGTGATAATTGAAGGATGCTGAGCAAGTTGCTCCAGTGCATCTTGTGGAACTGAGATGATTTGCCTTTAAAGCACAGCCATCTTTCTTTGTATTAGATATGACATCAGCCAGCACTGAGGTTTCCCTTTTACTGTCATTTGACTTCAGTTTTATCAAGCCTCCTTGTCGCCACATTAGGTTAGATGCTGCCTGGTTGCTGAAGGCAGACACTCTCACTTCTTACTTCACCTTGAGTTCACATATACGTCCATGTGTGTGTATAATGAAGTCAGGAATCAAGCGGTCTTGGCAAAACCTAAACTGGGTCTCAGTGAACAAATTACAACTGTATAAGTGCTGCTTGATAGCAGTGGCAGCGAAGCTTTCCATCATTGGGGCTTTTGTTAACTGGCATGGATTTGTCCTGCTTCTTGTGGACAAGTTATACCTGAACAATCTTCCACGTTGTTGGGTAGATGCTGGCATTGTAGCTATTCTAGCACAGCTTGGTGGGGGTGAGGCTAGTACTGGAATATAAATCTTGAGCACTACTGCTAAGATGTTGTCAGGGCCAAAACCTTTGCAATATCCAGTGCCTACAGCTGTTTCTTGACATTACATGGAGCAAATTAAATTGGCAGAAAACTGGCAACCAAAATGATGGAGCCCTCAAGGGATTCACTTTCTGTATAAAATAAAACTTCCTGTTTATGGTTTTAAATCTATCATCTCGAAGATAGAGACACAGGAATTGAGTGTTTGTAGACACTACTAAGCAAGACACTAAATTGTCTAGATTGGAACAACATGTTGAAAAGTGGTAAACAATTCAGTGAGTAGGCAAAGCTGAGGTGAAATTCAGTATGGTTGAAATGTGAGGTCACTCATTTTTTTGATCAGAGAACAACTTAAAGTATTTTCTTTGTGGTGAAATGAGGAACCTTGGCAAAGCAAAGGGATTGGGCATATGTCGTTAGTAGAGTGCATGGTTTAAAGCCATATAATTAAATAATCTGTTAGGATGTTGGTCTTTATCTCAAGGAGGTAGCACTTCCAAATTGTGGAAGTGATCCTTCAGTTGAGCAGAGTCCTTATAGGATTAAATTACAAGATCATACCAATATATTCAGTTTAAATTCCTTTGAGCTGAAAAGGTTCAAGGATAATCGCCTCTTCTGAAACAATATTGATTGTTAATTATACTAATATTGTATAGATAATCGATTCTTTTATCTTATTGTAACACATGTATTCCTGTTAGTTTCACCTATTGAACCATCAGGACCAGTAATATTAATGGTGGTTCAATGGGTCAGTCACAGACTGAACCACAAAATTACATTCTGAAATTGTTCTACTTTGAAGTTGACTTCATTGTGGCCTACAACTGAACTGGAAGTAATAGCTTTTAAAGAGGCAATTGAAACAATAACAGTTTTATGACTGGATTTGAAGATTGCCTGTTATTTATTTGACCCAAACTGACTGAGAGCCAAACACACAGTCACATAAATGGGTTTCATTTATTAGCGTAAGGATGCCATCATAAGGAGAATATTCTTTATTCCATTGACATGGTGGTTAAGTTTTGATAAATTTGAATTTATCATAAGCCATTCTGCTATGCTATCTTGCACAGTGACCTGTGATAAGTTTTTTTAAAAAGTGTTGTGATTCTTTTAGTTCCTCTGCAAACTGAAATCAGTTAAGAAATGGACCTCAAAGCTTTTTTTCTGATATTATTTACTAATGAATTTGTAAATGCTAGGTGAAGTCTGGATGTGTCAGATCAGTCTTCTTCACGTCTGTTTGCACTTCAACAGGTGAACTGCAGAAGTACACTGATGGCAAGTGGCATACAGTTCCTGTAGAGGACAGGCTGAAAATAACCAAGGTGGATGGCCAGGTTTGGATTGCATTGTACAACCTAATTCTGAAGCCTGACTGCCAGCAGAGGTATGACTTCAACAACTTCAACAAGAACCAGTTGCTAAAGGTACAAGTTTTCAGACAGTCTTTTCTATTTGGCAGTTTCAGTTAATGAACAGATTACATTTTCCTGAATAAAGAATTATTGAGCTAATTTAGCATTTTTAAAAAGTCTTTGCAATTTCATTCCTGTCCACTTTCATCCGCTCCTAGGCTCTTCCTACACATGTATATTGGAGTCAGGATGTTTATTTTGAGATTTTCAGCCCTGAAGCTATAGACCTTAGCAGTTTAATCTATAATTTGTGCTGAATTAGTTCACCCAAGTCAGAAGATCGGTAGAGGTCATAAAAATTGCCTCAGTGGCCCTGAACCAGGAAAGAAAATGTGCAAAGTTTTTTGCTTTGGACAATAACTTTGCTGTAGGCATTTCCAGCTGTGACTTCATCTTAAAGTAAAATGTACTCTACCAATGAGTCCACATTCGAAGGAAAGGCAGGAAGGAGGAGCATGGTGAGGGAAATCATTTATAGACCTACATAGTGCAAATTGTGGGCATCTTATTAGAACCCTGTCATCAGAGAGAGAACAATTAGAAATGCTTGCACTAATCAAAGAGCGTCCACATGAATTTTGTGATAGCTAAATGGTTAAGGGAGCACCAATGGTTGTAATCTACATGCACCGTCAGAAGACATTTGGTTAATGTTTTCTAAAAGAGAACAGTGAGGCTCTTGCTACAGTGGTAGTGTTCCTGCCTCTAAGATAGGAGTCCCAGGTTCAAGTTCCATCTGCTCCAGATGTGTGCCATAACATCTCTGCACAGGAATTTAGGATTGCTCAGGAGTGAAAACAGGAAGCACATTTTTGCATAAGGGTAGCAGAAATCTGAAACGTCTCTCTCCTTATCTTCCCTCTCTTCCACCTCCCTTTCTTCCCTATTCCCTTTCATCCCCACTCCCTTTCTTCCTCCCTCCCTTCCAACTCTCCCTTTCTTACCCCCCTCCTTTTCTTCCCCACTTCTTTCTGCCCCACTTTCTTTCTCCCCCTCCCTTTCTTTCTCCCCTTCCTTCCCACTCCCCTTTCTTTTCCACTCCCCATTTCTTCCCCATCCCCCTTTCTTCCCCACCCACTTCTTCCCACCCCCTTCCCCACCCCACCCCTTTCTTCCCCACTCCCTTACTTCCCCACCCTCCTCTCTTCCCTACCCCCTTTCTTCCCCACCCCCCTTTCTAACCGACCCCCTCTCTTCCCCACCCCCTCTCTTCCCCACTCCCCTTTCTTCCCCACCCCCTTTCTTCCCCACCCCCTCTCTTCCCCACTCCCCTTTCTTCCCCACTCCCCTTTCTTCCCCACCCCCTTTCTTCCCCACCCCCTCTCTTCCCCACCCCCTCTCTTCCCCACCCTCTTTCTTCCCCACCCCCTCTCTTCCCCACCCCCTCTCTTCCCCACCCCCTCTCTTCCCCACCCCCTCTCTTCCCTACCCCCTCTCTTCCCCACCCTCTTTCTTCCCCACCCTGTTTTCTTCCCCACCCCCTTTCTTATCCACCCCCTTTCTTATCCACCCCCTTTCTTCCCCACTCCCCTTTCTTCCCCATCCCACTTTCTTCCCCACCCTCATCCCCCATCTTTCTCCCCTTCCTTTCTTTCTCCCCCTCCCTTTCTTCCTCCCTCCCCCACCTCCCTCCCTTCCTAAAACCCCTTTCTTCCCCCCTTCTCTCTCCCCCACCCCCCCCCACACCCCCACGTTTCTTCCTCTCCCTCTCTTCCTTACTTCCCCCCCGTTAAGTTCTTTTTCTCCTGCGATTATTTGTTCTGTGAACAACCAAAATTTTATTTCGCAAATACAGCACAAACAAGCTTTGGAGAAACCGTGAACACTCTTTGCCATGCTTGCGATGCATATCCAGTGAAGCTCTTCCTGAACAAAAGAAGCTGTCCTTCCTTTATATAAATGTTTTACATCACAATTAGCAATGCCCACAAGACAACCTCTAGCCATTCTACCCCCCCCCCCCCCCCCCCCCCCCCCCCCGCCCCCACCACCACAGTCACAGGCCACTCAAGACATAATGCAGTGACCTGACCATCTCCAGAAGCAATGTAATGAAAATCATCCCTTAATGGTCAAATCTGTAGCAAATTGTCTTTTTTTGTAAATATAGGGGAGTAGTCAAATTCCAACTGTAATATTCTTATTGATTTCTGAATAGGGAATGAAAATGTAAATAGTAGTAGATGACAATGTAAATCGCTGTGAATGGCAAGGAAATGGTCATGTAAATGGTTCTGAATAATAGATGATAATGTAAATTCCTTACAATCTATCTGTAAGTCAGAGGCATCCCACCCTAGCCTCGGGACATCCAATTTCCTGCAGGGCAGCAGAGCAAATTAACTCTTTAATATCACACCCCCAGGGGCCTTTCTTCCCCCTCCAACCACCACAGACCTACACACAGACATATGTACACGCAAAGAGTTGAAGGAACTGTTGAAACTTCTATAACAGCAAAGTAATTGAATTTTGTTAAGGTCGACTTGACTAGTGGAACCGACATAGAGGCTGAATAAGTTATCCTCGTTTATGTTAACATTGCATTTTTAATGAATTTAGGATGGCTAACTAGAAATGCCAAAAATTCTCTCCAAATTTCATATTTGCAGTAAGCTGTAGCTGACAGCAGATGGAGGCGTTGGCACTTCTTGTCAGCTGTGCTCATGTGTGGTATTGCCTAGGTTATGTTGTCTGACTCAACAGATTGTTTTTCTTTTAAAAAAGAGCTCTTTTATTTGCTCATGCTGCAGTGGCTATGCCTTTGTTTTAATTATTTGTACCAATTTTTAAAAAACTATATTGTGATATTACATATTGTCATTACATCCACTTCCTTATATTAAAAAAGTAAATGAAATTTCTATCAAATATAACCATAACACATAATCATAAGAAATAGGAGCAGGGTAGACAATTAGGCCCATCAGGTCTGTTCCACCATTCAATAAGATCATGGCTAATCTAACCATGGCCTCAGTTACACTGCCAATCCTCATAACCCTTGTCTTCCTTTGTAGGTCAAATATCTATTATAACTCAGCCTTGACTATCTTTGCTGGGGAAAGAGGATTCTAAAAAGTAACAATTCTGAGAGGAAAAGTTGAGGAAGAATCTCATTTTAAAAGGGAGATCCTTTATTTTAACCTGTTGCCCACTTCTAATTTCCCCCATAATACGAAGCCCTCTTAGAATCTTGAATGTTTCAATGCAGTCACCTTTTATTCTTCTAAATTCCAGTGATTTTAAGCCAATCTGCTTGACTGTAAGCCAGCTCCTTATTCTCAGGAATCAGCTTAGTGAATCTTCTCTCTCCTTAGCAGAGCTGCTCAGACCACATTTCAGAAGCCCAGAATACGCCAAGAGGGCTATTATCAAAATACTACATAGGAGTAGTCACAGTAGAACTGTAGATTCTTCTTTAAAATTCCTTCAGAATATAAACATTGCTGACTGGTTCAGCGTTTATTGTCAAAGACCATTACAGATGGACAAGATATTGGTGAGCTGCCATCTTCACTGGTAGCCACTATTATGAAGAGTCAATAGATTTTGATATTCTGACAGCATGCTCCAACATTTGTGTATTAAATAACTGTGTGATAATTCTTTTTGTTCACTAGCTGCAAAGCTTTCTGACCGAAGTCATCATTGACCAAATACCCAACTTGGTGGAGTTACAACGTTTCCTGGGCCACCTTGCAATGACAGACCCACCTCCAGCAAAGAAAGATTTAATTTTAGAACAGGTCAGTTGCATTCACTGCAATTACAGAGACATCCCGATCTCCCGGAAATATAAAGCATTGAATTGTGTTAGTTCACACAAATAATCTCCCAAAAGCAGCTTCATGAGCAGTTGTTATATAAAAATTACTTAATAATGCCTGAGAACCCACTTAGTCTTCATTTTACCAAATTCTTGGCACAGTTCATGATTCGCCACATGAAAAAAAATTGTTAAACACATTTACTCCTGAATTTTGCAAAAGGTACCTCAATCCTTTCTTTCTCTTTCTTTAAAGAATAGGATGTGGAGAATCACAATCTTAAAATTTTGTCCAAACAAGAAAAGAGGGGACAGGATGCCCTTGGGCAGTCTGTAAAGAATGTATGTCCTAAATTAGAAGTCCTTGAGCACAGAAATATTGGGCCCAACTCACAATAAATCTTAAAATTCCCATTGCAAATGACATCGGGATGTTGTTTAGCTGAACTGTGTGTTTTTTGTCCTCTTCTCTATTTTAGAGACATCGAGTCCTACAGCACAGAGACAGGCCCTTTGGCCCAATGTGGTCCATGCTGACCAAATGTCAGTCGACTCTAACCCCACTTTCCTGTACTTCAGTTTTAGTCTGTTGCAAACACAACTTATTTTTTTCTGAATTTGCCCCATTTGCCTGGATCGTTCTGAACCCAATATTCTTCCTCCTGATATTGTCTCTGTTTTCAGCATTGAATATCGAACCTGAAAGTCAAAAAGACCAAAGTTATTAAATTGGCAAAAGCAATGAACCTTTAATAATGGATTAATTTTAAAAACATAGGACACCATCTTTAGAGTTTTGAGGCTCAAGAATTAAAGTTGTGACATGCACTTCCCAATCCTTGGTTAAATTGTTTCCATCCATCCTCCAGTTTTTATGTAATGATTGTGATCTTCCACAGGGTGGCATTGTGCAATAATTCAGGTAATCCACCCAAGAATTGTTGCATTATACATAGAGTACTAGAGAAGCTCCAGGTTAATTGAAAATGAATACACTCTCTGCAAGAACCTACTCTGTTAATAAGTGAATGTCTGTCCATAAAGAAGCAATAGTTTGGAAGGAGATCAGCGTTCATCCCAAATGCGAGGCACCTGTCTCTGTGATGTGTCCGTAGTTAAAGTACTATTCTGTCTAGTGAATTTTGGGTGCTGTCTTAAAAAGGGCGATGAGTGCAAAATGGTATTGAATAATTGTTGTTCTTTAATAGAGGATATGTAAATAGTCATTTCCTGCTCTGCTACAAATTTTATTTGTGTCTCTTTCTTCATTCCAATATTAGGTCCCTGATATCCGGGATAGGATCATTCGAGAGAATTCTCACAAATGGAAAGCCCTTGCAAAGCACCAAGTGAAAACAGTATTTAACCCTTCTGAGCAGGATTTACGTGAACAAGCCCAGAGGTAAATGAGTGCTTGTTTTCTCACTTGTGAATTCAAGACAAAAAAATTGGTTTCAGTTGAACCTCAAAAAGACTGACTTGGAGAAATAATAGGGATTATATTAAGAAGAACCAGAAGTAGTATGAATGTCCATAATGAAAACAAATACATACTGATACATTATACCAGTAAAGTGGTATTAAAGAGTTGTTTTAGATGTATATTCGCCAAATAGTGAATAAGTCTCACGAAGGCAAGTAGCCATCTTTTGGTTCATACAAGCCACACGTGAGGGGATTTGTTTTACCTTCTGTATAAAATTTTAAGTAATTAAGCACCTTGAATGTATTCTGTAAACTCTCTTATTCCTTTCAAGAACTTTTGTTTCTCACTGAGGTGATGATATTACTTGGAAAATGTGCTGTTCTGTCATTGTAACTACACAAAGTTGGAATTTACCAGTCCCAATTCAGGTACAGTTTAGGTTAGATGTGAAATGATTTGGTACTCTTTCTATCCTAGTCTAACAATGCCTTACACGCAGTCTCAAGAGCACTCCCTAATGCAACATAGCATATTTATTTTCACACTAGCCATTCCTGTGTCATCCTGAGTGCAATTTTTAAAAAGTTTTCACATCGGCATCACATGCTGGAACAGCATTTATTGCCTGTCACTAGTTGCCTTTGAGAAAGTGATGGTGAGCTACCTTCTTGAACCGCTGCAGTCTTTGATGTAGGTACAGTGTTTTTAGAGAAGGAATTCTACAATTTTGGCCCAGTGACACAGAAGGAACGGTGATATATTTCCAAGCCAGAGTGTTGAATGGCTTAGAGGGGAATTTGTAGGTGGTGTTACCATGTAATTTCTGCCTTTGTCCTTCTACATGTTAATGATAGTGGGTTTGAAAGGTACTACGTAAGTAGCTGCAGTGATTTTCTGCAATGTATCTTTTAGGTAGTGCACAGTGTTGCAACTGACAATCAGTGCTTGTAGGGAGTGAATCTTTGTGGATGAGGCATCAACCAAGCAGGCTGTTTTGTCCTCGATAGTGTCAAGCTTCTTGTGTTGTTGGAGCTGCACTCATCTGACCAGGCCAGCACCAAGGAATGATACAGGTTCATGCTGACCAGTAGCTGGGCTGAATCCCTAAAGCTCACTTATTACAAGAGTCTGATATTCACCAAAGTGTTAAGTTTAGATTGAATTTGCACATGAGTCAGAGTCATAGAGATGTACAGCAGGGAAACAGACCCTTCGGTCCAACCCGTCCATGCCTACCAGACATCCCAACCCAATCTAGTCCCACCAGACAGCACCCGGCCCAGATCCCTCCATCCTCACTATCTCCCTGTCCCACCCCCCATCTTACCAGTTTAAATCCTCCCAAGTAGTTCTAGCAAATTTCCCTGCCAGTATATTAGTCCCCTTCCAATTTAGGTCTACCCCAAAAGAGATTCCAATGATCCAAAAGTGTGAATCCTTCTCCCATACATCAGCTCCTCAGCCATGCATTCATCTGCTCTATCTCCCTATTCCTGCCCTCACTAGCTCGTAGTACTGGGAGTAATCCAGATATTACTATTCTTGAGGACCTCCTTTTTAAATTTCTGCCTAACTCTCTGTAATCTCCCTTTAGAGTCTCAACCTTTCCCCTTCCAATGTCATTGGTTCCAATGTAGACAATGACCTCCTGCTGGCCCCTCTCCCCCGTGAGAACATTCTGCACCCTCTCTTAGACATCCTTGATCCTGGCACCAGGGAAACAACACACCATTCTGCTTTTTCTCTGCTGACCACAGAAACATCTGTCTGTACCTCTGACTACAGAATCCCCTAACACAATTGATCTCTTGGAAGCCAACGTACCCCTTGTTGCATTAGAGCCAGTCTCAATACCAGAAACTTGGCTGTTCGTGCTACATTCCCCTGAGAATCAAAATTAAAATGTGAAAACTCTTTGCTTCCCCCTGACATTTATAACCACTGATCTGTGCCAGCCAGGGGAAAAATAAATCTCTTCTGCTAATTGAAGTTCTGTTTGTAGCTGGCCAACTGTAAATAGACAGCATATCCCACTTACAACATCCCAACAAAAACTGTTCTCACTCATCAGTATTATGTCATAAAATATAGGGGTCAGACATGACTGAAGGGTTATAACTATAAAGAACATTGCAACATTGAGCTGTGGGGATTTCAAATTCTGCTTAACTGAGGATCTGAGCATTGTTAATTAATGGCATTGAAGTCAGTGTGCATACGTCAACTGTAGTCTCTCTCTTGACTACCCATTTCCTTGTATAGATTGACAGAAACTTACAATCTGGATGTGATGGAGAATCTGATTCCTGATCGCCCAAAATGTGGATTTTGCGGAGCAGAGGCAACAAAACGGTGTTCCCGGTGCCAGGTTGAGCGGTACTGTCGGAGGTACGCAACTAAAACTTTGGTGGATTCTCATCCTTGTAAAGCCTATCACTATAAGAAAATCAGCAACTGAAAATTAAATAAACGTCCCTTTTTATTGAAAGCTAAATGTCATTTTCATGCAATCTGCCAACTCTCGTATTCCTTTTAAATCAATTTTGTTTCTCACTGAGATGAGGGTTGGCATTTTAACAAATATACTATTCTCCCATTGTAAGCACTCAAAGTGGGAAACCAGCATCCCCAGTTCAAGTGCAGTGTGATTTAGGTGCAAAGTAAAGCTACCTCTTCCCTAGCCCAACAGGATGTTTTGATGTAAATTAAACTTGTTGGTATACTCCCACTTCTCATTTGTTTCATTAAATCATCACCTAAATTCAACTAATCCAATGCTATCCTGTGTATATGATTGCAGGACCAATCCAGCCTCTGTTAGAGCTCCTTCAGCTCAACTTCATGGATTGGGAACTAGTTTGGCGAAATAGAAAACAGTTGCTTTATTCAAGGCATATTTGTGATTGGATCATTTGAGAAAGCCATTATGTTGCAGCCCACTTTTCTGTGACAACTACTTGTATTTATATAGTACCTGTTCCATGTAAAATGTTCCAATATCCTTTTCTGGAATAGGTGCATAAACCAAAATTTGGTGCAAAACCACCTCAGGGAAACATCAGGAAAGATGACCAAAAGCCTGGACAAAAAAAGTATGTTTCAAGGCGCCTCCTTAGCAGGAAGTTGAGGTGTTGAGGTTAAGCAGGGGAATTCCAGAGATTTAGGTATAAGGGAATTGAGGACACAGACACCACTGGTCGAGCAAATCAAATCATGGATGCTCAAGAGACCAAAATTAGATGAGTAATGTTTTCTCAGGGATGTAGGGCTTGAGGAAAAAACACAAATAGGGACAGTCAAGGACACTGAGGAATTTGTAATCGATGTTGCAAATCTTAAAATCAAGGCATTGCTTATCTGGACTTCTGCTCACCAGTAGATCAGTGAGAACAATGGTGATGGATGAATTGGATTTGGTGCCTTGTCTGGATGCAGGCAGCTGAGTTTTGGATGACCTCAAGTTTATGAAGCTAAAAAAAGTGTTGTATTGTGACAAGTCCAATCTAGGGGTAACAAGAACAAGAAAGAGAGTTTCAGCAAGAGATGAGCTAAAGCAGGCCACAAAGCCAGGCAATGTAACATTGGTGGAAATAGGTGGGTTTAATGATAATGGTAATAAGAAATGGTAAGGGGTTCAACTCAGAATCAAATATAACATCGGCTGTGAACAGGCTGGTTTACATAGAACATAGAAAAATACAGCGCAGTACAGGCCCTTCGGCCCTCAATGTTGCGCCGACCAAAGTCTACCTAACCTACACTAGCCCAATAACCTCCATATGCTTATCCAATGCCCGCTTAAATGACCATAAAGAGGGAGAGTTCACCACTGATACTGGCAGGGCATTCCATGAACTCACAACCCGCTGAGTAAAGAATCTACCCCTAACATCTGTCCTATACCTACCACCCCTTAATTTAAAGCTGTGTCCCCTAGTAACAGCTGACTCCATTAACAGAAAAAGGTTCTCCGTGTCTACCCTATCTAAACCCCTAATCATCTTGTACACCTCTATCGAATCTCCCCTAAACCTTCTTTTCTCCAATGAGAACAGCCCCAAGTGCCTCAGCCTTTCCTCATACGATCTTCCTACCATGCCAGGCAACATCCTGGTAAACCTCCTCTGCACTCGTTCCAATGCCTCCACATCCTTCCTATAGTATGGCGACCAAAACTGCACACAATACTCCAGATGAGGCCGCACCAGAGTCTTATACAACTGCAACATGATCTCAGGACTCTGGAACTCAATTCCTCTACCAATAAAGCCCAGTACACCATATGCCTTCTTCACAGCACTATTTACCTGGGTGGCAACTTTCAGAGATCTGTGTACATGGACACCAAGATCCCTCTGCTCATCCACACTACCAAGTAGCCTACCATTAGCCCAGTAATCCATCTTCTTGTTACTCCTACCAAAGTGAATGACTTCACACTTAGATACATTGAACTCCATTTGCCACCTTTCTGCCCAGCTCTGCAATTTATCTATATCCCGCTGTAACCTGCCACATCCTTCTTCGCTGTCCACAACTCCACCGACTTTCGTGCCATCCACAAACTTGCTCACCCAGCTTTCAAGCCCTTCCTCTAGATCACTTATAAAGATGACAAACAGCAATGGTCCCAAAACAGACCCTTGTGGAACACCGCTAGTAACTGCACTCCAAGATGAACCTATTCCATCAACTACTACCCTCTGTCTCCTTCCAGCCAGCCAATTCCTAATCCAAACCTCTAATGCACCCTCAATGCCATACCTCCGTAGTTTTTGCATTAGCCTACCATGGGGTACCTTATCGAACGCCTTGCTAAAATCCATATACACCACATCTACTGCTTTACCCTCGTCCACCTCCTTAGTCACCTTCTCAAAGAACTCAATAAGGTTTGTGAGGCACGACCTGCCCTTCACAAAACCATGCTGACTATCCTTGATCACATTATTCCTATCCAGATGTTCATAAATCCTATCCCTTACAATTCTCTCTAAGACTTTGCCCACAACAGAAGTGAGACTCACAGGCCTATAGTTACTTGGGCTATCCCTACTCCCCTTCTTGAACAAGGGGACCACATTCGCTATCCTCCAGTCTTCTGGCACTATTCCCGTAGACAATGACGACATAAAAATCAAGGCCAAAAATTTAATTTCACACAGATGTCAGGGAAAGGGATAGAGTTAGTAGCTAAGGAGCAGAGTTTATAATTGAGATAGAAAATAGCTTCAGTCTCCCCAACATTTAATTGAAGAGCACAGTGAGATGGAGGTGAAGTGGGAGGTCAGGATGATGTGGAGAGTGAGTGCTTCAGAGGGCAAGGTATGATGACAATCTCTTGGATGTTTACCAGCCATGAAATCCTGATACATGGGATAATAGAGTTCTAAATCTGAGCTGTGCAATGCCTACGTGTATTGCTGATCACCATTTAATTTCTTTTCTTTTCTAGGGAGTGCCAGGTGAAGCACTGGTCAAAACACAAGAAAGCCTGTGACCTGCTGGCTGTTGCGCAAAACAAAACTGAATGAGGAATTAGAAATCAGTTGGTAGAAACCAAGCTGGTGAGCACCTGGCTACTCTGCTACTGGGCACTGAGCCGAATGATACAATCCTGATCTTGACACACTGCATTGATGTGTACTCAGCACTCCAGTTAACATGCAATGTGTGACATTTTGAATGGCCTAACCATACAGAACTTCTGTTTGCTCAGGAGGCTATAATTAAGTACAAGCTAACTGATAGGGATTATTTTAAAAATATAATTTTTTAAACATCTGAAATATGTTATCTCCCATTATTGTACTTTAAATGCTATTTGTCGGTGTGAATGTAGGAGAGTATCCTAACTCATACCTTGAATTTATTGCTGTTACAAGAAAGTTTGTTGAACTAACTGAAAAGTTGCTTTTGGGAAAGTATTCCCTTTTCTTTTTTGGAATTCTTTTTGTGTTTACCTTGTGAAGCCGCATCCTCGGTGATGAACTGCTTGTACTGCTGGTTTTTATAAAGTACCATTTGCAGCCTTTTTCCATGACCTGGATTGGGGTCATACCACCTGCTGTTAGCAAAGTGGGATCAGGAAAATGGAGCTCATACTGAAATGCACAGCATTTGTGCAGAAATACTGTGGAGATCTGATCGATTCAGTTTCTTCCAAACATCAGCATCTTAAGAAACCATGTGAGTAACTCAGTGTCTTTAAAAGCCTGCCTGTGTGATTGCAAGTTTGACTGTCACTGAGTCAGAGTGAAGAAAACAAAGGCTTGCTGGATGTATTCACCAGCTACTACTGAGTTTTTTTAAAAGACCTTCAGTAACAAAGATGCAATTCATAGACAGTAAGCTTGATTTTTAATGTAACAATCATGCATTTTACTGAGATAACCCTAGTATCTTTGTCTTTAGTCCCTCTAGAGAAACATGCTTGTAACAGTCAGTGTGGATGAGTTTTTTTGTTCAATGCCCCCAAGTAAGGGCTATGCTCACCATTGGACTTTTGAAAATTTGGACACAAGCTTCCCATATTTTTCTGAAAGTGTCGACAGGCAAATCTCTCACCGCCCAGACTAAATACAAGACTTGAACCATTGTTTTGTGTGCTTATAAAAGGTTGAATAGTGCATGTTGCAGTTCCAGATATCAGCATTACTTTTTTTTTAATTAGAGTGTTACGATAATTTTTATTTTGAATGTTGTTTATTCAAGTTTTGACTTTGCAATAGAAAGGAATTTACAAATCCATAAAGTTTCAATTGTTTAATGGCAATGTGCTTCAGAGAAAATTTTGCTTTTGACTTTGGTCACCTGTTGTTAGCTTTGCTGACAGTGGCCTTTAATTCTGTGCTGTCTTACTGTCTGTTGTGTAAACTTAACAAAAATGGACTGGATAAAAATGAGTCTATTTCTTAATTGTAAAGTTTTTTTGATGTTGTCCATCACACACCGCCATTCAAAAATTTCTAAGCACAGTTTGTTTCCTGACCTGGCATGCAAAGAGCCAACAGAGAATGCATCACCTTTGATTCTCGCTGCCCCACAACAATTTCATGTACTAAGGAACTTTCACTGACTGGATATGGGACTTCTACTTCTCACCAATCTGATTGGCCACAAATTCCAAAAGCTGTAGTGGATAGGATTGAGAAGACAAGTGATTACAGACATCTAAATCCAAAAGATCAGAAGCAAGTAAATGTAGATATCTTGGGCCAGGGAGAAAAGATTAGGGAGTGTTTACTGAAAAGGAGTGGGGAGGAGGAGGATGAAGGCATCCCCTGCCATTTCACCTGAAACCTCACCAATGTTTCTGGGCTTCACCTTGCTTCTGAATTCCTCCTGCTGGCCTGGCAATTACGGCCACATGAGAAAGAGCTTTGAAGCAGTCCTTTGGCCATGCAAGAGCATTAATTGGGTCAAGAACAAGCTGGTCAGCCTAAGTGAGAGATTACTGGGAAGGCTAACCAAGGTATTTTAAATGTCAAACCAGCCCCCAACCAACAAACAGCTTGCAAACATGCCAGTGGGACAACATTAAATTCTGTCCCCATTTCAAAACTTTTGTGATGACATCAAGTGAAGGACCATTTCTAGTTTTGGTGATAGATTACAATTTCACTTGGAACCAGTTATTTACAAGGATCCAGTAATGTGCAGTTTTCCTTCATTAAAAGCACTTGATGTCACAATCTAGGTGTGTGTGTGTGTGTGTGTGTGTGTGTGTGTGTGTGTGTGTGTGTGTGTGTGTGTGTGTGTGTGTGTGTGTTTAATTTAGATCATGGAGTTCAGGGAAATTTGAGATCTAAGACTCACTTGGGCGTCAGATCACCATGCCACTCAGAAAATAGAAAGTTGGTCTGGTGAAGACAGTTAAAAATCACACAACACCAGGTTATACTCCAACAGGTTTAATTGGAAGCACACTAGCTTTCGGAGCACAACCACCTGATGAAGGAGTGTCGCTCTGAAAGCTAATGTGCTTCCAATTAAACCTGTTGGACTATAACCTGGTGTTGTGTGATTTTTAACTTTGTACACCCCAGTCCAACACCAGCATCTCCAAATCATGGTGAAGACAAGAGCTCATAAATCAGGTCAACAATTTGCACAGTTTCCACTTCCAATATCCTTTTGAAATAAAACCAAAACTCTGATATCTGTGCTAGAACATGTCGGTTTTCTTACCACAAACTGAAAGTACTGTACTCAGTACTTCCCATCTGGTTGTTAAAGCATTGGTTAACAAGCCTGGATTGATATTTTCTTCAGTCGTATGTTCATGATCAAAGGTAAGGAAAACTAGAAAACCACAGGATCACCTTTCACTTTGAGAGTTTTGTAGGTCAGAATCACACAATTGTTTCTTCATGAAAACAAATAACTGTCCCTCTCAAAAATGTTTTGTTATTCTGATTGTCATTACTTATTCTGTACTGCATTTCAGGAAGCCTTGGAAGTTACAGCAGTGTAGCACTACTTTTGGAGATTCAAGTTTGGCTTTTAACAATGTAATATTTGTGTGCAATCAACCCAAATGGGGCCAGCATGTTGGGAGCCCTCCATATCTTGGATAACTATAGTTGGTACATACTTTTTGATGCAGTTGCTCAGGATTTTTACATTGATCCTTTGTTTTATTGATAGCGTCAGTCAGAGTTCCACTACTCTTGTGTGACGGTGATTAAGTAAACTGACCAGATACTGGGCCTCTGCCTTGCGCAATTCCCTATGTTTCCCAGTCAACTGCTGAGCTGAAGCCTGATTCCACAAAGTTCTGGTCAGTCAGGGCCCAGGCCTGATGATGATTGCAGAGAAGACCTTGGCACAGAAATTGACCTTTCCACCCATACATAGGATGGTCTCTGTTTTCATGAGGCCCAGGAAGGGGAGAAAACCAGGAAAGAAAAGAGAATGTGTAAAGGACTGCATTTTGGCAGACTACCCAAATCCATCACTTAAGGCATAGAACCACTTTAAGCAAGATCGCAAATTAAATCGACTAACATTCACCCCACCCATCCTCTAGTCACTGCATTACGTCACTGCAATGTTCCGTTTGGATCTTATTTGAATTTATGGTCTCTGTTTAAACAATGATATAATGAGTCATTCAATATGTATATATAATTTTACTCTTCCTTCAAAAATCTTTTGGCAGCCCAAGTACTCTTGAGATGTTGGATGGAAAAAAAGAATGCTGGAGAAGTTGCAGATGCTGGGGATGGGGGCCAAATAAATATAAAACTAAATATCCTACAGAAAAGAAAAAGAGGTAGTAAAAGGGGAATGAGGAAAAGACAGTACAAAAGTGATCAAAGTACTAGGAACGCAGAACAAATAAAACAGAAATGTCATGTATAAACTCATGAATATCCTCCATCTATTACTGTTTTGTCGTCACTGCGAATTGAATAGTGTGGGTTGTCCTGCTTTCTGATTCCATTGTCAATTGCTGTAATGATTATTGAGGAACCCCAAGAATTCTGAGATAAAAAGGATTTTTGTAGGAAAACACCTATATTCAAATAACCAGTGAGACTACTTTTAACAAGTTCAATTAGTAATATGGACTGAGCTGCTGAACAGCTGCTTGTGAAGGTGACTGGGCATAAATTGTTTATAAGTAATTTCTGAGACCATGTTGTGATTCAGTATCAACTGCAGAATGTGCAACATCCAAACAGTTACTAACTTGTGAAAATTAAAATTAATCTATGTAAAAAGGCTAGTTTCCTTTTCAACTTTGTTTTGGACTGGCCAGACCACTCATAACATTGTTAAACAGGCAGTCCTAGACCTAACTTTGCAATTCGTTTTGGTAAATGTACAGTGAAAATTACCTGGAGTAAGATAGCTAGGTTGACTACTAGATTTTAAAATAAATAAATTTATTGCAAGATTACACAATGAAACACAAAGAACAGAATAAAGAACCCCTACAAAACTCAACCTATCCAGCCAGACTTAGTTATGCTGTTCCGAATACACACAACAGATCCAATGAGCAAGCTCCCTTTAAAAACCAGTGTAAATAGAACACATGCATACAAGCTGAAGCTGAATGGAAGAAAAGAGAGAGAGTTTCCACACAGCTCCCTGTTGAATTTCCCAGTTCAAGACTGAATTAAAAACAGCTTAGCTTAGCTAAAGAGCTTACCACTCCCCTTTCACTATGCAGGTCACTTCTGAAGCATGACCACTTTGGCCTGAAGTCTCATGTGTTTACATATAAACAAACAGCCTCTCAAAATCCTTTTCATCTCTCTAACAAACAAAACTAACTTTGTGACAACTTCCTCCTCTTCCTGCCCACATTCTGACTTTTGCTGGAACAAATTACAACCCTCTAGTATTTTGTATTGGTGACCTTTATTCATATATGCGCCAGCACAGGATGTTCACTTGTAGAAGGCACCATGTCCAAATCATTACTTAATCTTGTCTGGCGTGTCCTTTCCAGGAACATTACTGGATCATGGACAACTGCAGAACCTTCTCACTTTCTTTTCCCTCATTACCTCAGACCAAGTTGATACTGTTGCTATTGTAATGAAAGCAAGTTGCATCGAAGTTGTAACTGAATCTCCAGCAGTAGGTGACAACAATGAGAGAGGGCTGAACATGTGGGAAATCGTGTCTCACTAATTTAATAGAGTTTTTTGAAGAAGTGGCAAACAAGATTGATGAAGGCAGAGTGGTGGATATTGTCTATATGGACTTCAGACAAGGCATTTGACAAGTCTCCGCATGGTAGACTGATTTACAAGGTTAGATCACATGAATCTAGGGAGAGATAGCTATTTGGATACAAAATTAGCTTGAAGGTGGGAGACAGAAGGTATTGGTCGAGGATAAATCGTTTTAGCTTTATTGTCACATGCACTTGAGTACAGTGAAAAGTTTACAGTTACCGCATTACAGTACCACCATAGGTACAAAAGTACCTAGGTACAAATATTTAACATCAGAATATTTAGAAGCATAAAAAAGAAAAGTAAAGAAATAAGTAGTCTAGAATTATAGGTCATAGGAATAAATTAGAAAAATAAGAAAGTTAAAAAATTCCGATTATCAGTCTTTCCAACCCAGTCCATGCCAGCACCTCGCCTCAAGTGTGACCTCCAGTGCTACTTGCACTGAAGCCACCAATGTAGGAATTGCTGAACTTTAGGTGCCATCTGATTGCCGCTGGGCCCAATCTGCTGTCAATGCTGTACCTAGACTTGACCCACAAACAAGAATCCCTGTTTCTGCTGCCAAGCCAGGCTGCCACTGGGCCACGAGTTCTCACTTCAGCTACAGATGTCAACTTGTTGGCACCGCCATCTTGAAGACTCCGGTGTCATCATCCCCAATCGCTAAAGGAGCTTTGCTGCCACCGGCCCTAAACACTTGCAGAATGACCTCCCCACTGCTATAAGCCCCAAACACCATGAGTATGACTGCCCTAGGCCCCAAACTCTGCGAGTATGACCTCCCCACTGCCATAGGCCCCAAACTCTGTGAGAATGACCTCCTCACTGCCATAGGCCCCAAACTCTGTGAGAATGACCTCCTCACTGCCATAGGCCCCAAACAGCCATAGGCCTGAAATGGCAGGAGAATGTACTCGTTGCCACTGCCTCTGATCACCCTGAGAATATCCTCACTGCTGCTGCTTCCGCCTCATATTGCCAGGAGAAGCCTGGAAAATTTCATCACTGCTGCTCCAGCGCTGCCAACCATCCTGCCACAGGAAAAAAAAGGGCAAAAGATATTAAAAATAAAGCAAAAGAAGAGAGCAGCAGCAAAAGTAAAGCAAAGACAGAAAGCAGATGGGTCGCTGGCAAGAGCCCCGCATGTGGCCCTGTTACTCTGCTGCCATCTTGCACTGGTTGATTTTCGGACTGGAGGCCAGTGACCAGCAGGAAGGATGGGTGCTGGATTCACTGCTTTTTGTCATTTATATAAATGATTTAGATGTAAATATGAGAGGAATGGTTAGTAAGTTTGCAGATGACACCAAAATTGGTGGTGTAATGGACAGCCAAGAATATCGTATTGGAGTATAACAGGACCTTGATTAGGTAGGGCAACAGGCAGAGGATGGCAGATGGAGTTTAATTTAGATAAATGAGAGATGCTGTGTTTTGGTAAGGCAAATCAGGGCATATCTAATGGTAGGGTCCTGAGGAATGTTGCTGAACAAAGAAACCTTGTGGTACAAGTTCATAATTCCTTGAAGGTGGAATCACAAGTAGACAAGGTAGTGAAGAAGGTATTTGGCAGACTTACCTTTATTAGTCAGTGCATTGAGTGTAGGAGTTGGGATGTCATGTTGTGGCAGTACAGGACCTTGGTTAGGCCACTTTTGGAATACTGCATTCAATTCTGGTTATAGGAAAAATGTTGTTAAACTTGTAAGGGTTCAGAAGAGATTTACAAGGATGTTGCTGGAACTAGAGGGCTTGAAATATAGGAAGAGACTGAAAAGGCTGGGGCTATTTTCCCTGGAGGATCAGAGACCGAGGGTTAACCTTTTGGAGTTTTATAAAATCATGAGGGGCATGGATAAGGTGAATAGCTAAGGTCTTTTTTTCAGATGCCTTTTATGAAAAGGAAGAGTTTAGAGCGATATGGGCCAAGTGCAGGCAAATGGGATTAGATTAATTTAGGATATTTGGTTGGCATGGGGGAATTGGATCGAAGAATCTGTTTCCATGCTTTACATCTCAATGAGTCAATAAGTTTCGTGTTACTCTGAGATAAAAACAAAATGCTGGGAGTACTCAGGATATCATGTCACAGAAGAATTCAAGAGACTTTTTAAAATTGATTATTATATATAAACATTATATAAACTTCAGCAAGGCATTTGATAAGGTTCCCATGGTAGGCTCATTCAGAAGGTCAGGAGGAATGGGATACAGGGGAACTTAGCTGTCTGGATACAGAATTGGCTGGACAACAGAAGACAGCGAGTGGTAGTTGAAGGAAAATATTCTGCCTGGAAGTCTATGGTGAGTGGTGTCCCACAGGGCTCTGTCCTTTGGCCTCTACTGTTTGTAACTTTTATTAATTACTTGGATGAGGGGATTGAAGGATGGGTCAGCAAGTTTGCAGACGACACAAATGTTGGAAGTGTCATTGACAGTGTAGAGGGCTGTTGTAGCCTGCAGCGGGACATTGATAAGATGCAGAGGTGGGCTGAGAGGTAGCAGATGGAGTTCAACCTGTATAAATGTGAGGTGATGCATTTTAGAAGGTCGAATTTGAAAACTGAGTACAGGATTAAGGATAGGATTCTTGGCAGTGTGGAGGAACAGAGGGATCTTGATGTGTAAGTATATAGATCCCTTAAAATGGCCACCTAAGTGGACAGAGTTGTTAAGAAAGCATATGGTGTTTTGGCTTTCATTAACAGGGGGATTGAGTTTAAGAGTTGTGAGATCTTGTTGCAGCTCTATAAAACTTTGGTTAGACCGCACTTGGAATACTGCGTCCAATTAGGGCGGCATGGTGGCACAGTGGTTAGCACTGCTGCCTCACAGCGCCAGAGACCCGGGTTCAATTCCCGCCTTAGGCAACTGACTATGTGGAGTTTGCACATTCTCCCCGTGTCTGCGTGGGTTTCCTCCAGGTGCTCCGGTTTCCTGCCACAGTCCAAAGATGTGCCACTCAGGTGAATTGGCCATGCTAAATTGTCCGTAGTGTTAGGTGAAGGGGTATGGGAGGGTTGCGATTCGGCGGGTCAGTGTGGACTTGTTGGGCCGAAGGGCCTGTTTCCACACTGTAGGTAATCTAATCTAATTCTGGTCACCCTATTATAGGAAAAATGTGGATGCTTTGGAGAGGGTTCAGAGGAGGTTTACCAGGATGCTGCCTGAACTGGAGGGCTTATCTTATGAAGAGAGGTTGACTGAGCTCAGACTTTTTTCATTGGAGAAAAGGAGGAGGAAAGGGGACCTAATTGAGGAATACAAGATAATGAGAGGCATAGATAGAGTCGATAGCCAGAGACTATTTCCCAGGGCAGAAATGGCTAACACGAGGAGTCATAGTTTTAAGCTGGTTGGAGGAAAGTATAGAGGGGATGTCAGAGGCGGGTTCTTTACACAGAGAGTTGTGAGAGCATGGAATGCATTGCCAGCAGCAGTTGTGGAAGCAAGGTCATTGGGGACATTTAAGAGACTGCTGGACATGCATATGGTCACAGAAATTTGAGGGTGCGTACATGAGGATCAATGGTCGGCACAACGTCGTGGGCTGAAGGGCCTATTCTGTGCTGTACTGTTCTATGTTCTATTACATTTACAGGTGCATATGTGTCTGGGCTGATATTAAGCTATTAAGGTCAAGAATGTGGTGCTGGAAAAGCACAGCATGTCAGGCAGCATTGGTGGAGCAGGAAAATTGACATTTCAGGAAACCCAAAACCTCGATTGTCCTGCTCCTCGGATGCTGCCTGACCTGCTGTGCTTTTCCGACACCACTCCCTCACCTCTAATCTCCAGCATCTGCAGTTCTCACTTCCTCCTTTTCATTAAGCTATTAAGCACACTTCTCATAGACTGTCATGCTTCATGTGATCTCTTAAGGTTGGGTATCTGATATTTATATATGATACAGTGACAATATCATTTAATGTATTGAAGTTATTTTGACATACCCACTATGAGATATAACACAAGCAGGTCCTTTAAAAAAAATACCCAGAAGATTAAATACTTTTGCCTTCTTTATACACCATTGCACTTCTCCACACATCCCTCCACCAAAACCTAGCGTACAGTTGCAGTATCACTTCCTGCATCTCACAGTTCTCACTTTGAGGTTAACACAATAGGGAAGTGCTGACTGAGGCTTACACTTCAGTCTGTGTTGGAGCAACAATCCTTTCGATGAGACACTGACCTGAGGAACTCACTTGGGACTCGATAGCTCGAATCTCATGACTTATGCATCAGCATTCTTCTCACAACTGATATGACTACAAACAGATAATCGGATTATTTACCTGTTTGGAGAAATTTTGGCATTTTCCAACAATTGTAATTACACTTGTAAAAGCAGCACACAGAAAATTTGGAAAGTGTTATGTTAATACAGGGTGCATGAATAATGAGACTATATGATTCTTCCACCATTTAGAAGATGAGAATTTAAATCGCAGAATAACACTTCATCTCTTCCATCTGGACTAAGAATGGAATGGAAAAGTGGATGCAGAGGCCTGGGAAACTGCATTAACGAGATCTGTGGGTGGGGACCTAGACTCTCAGGCAAAGATTTCTTAAGATATATGAGACTAGTTTTGAGAAGATTTGTAGCTCAGGTTGAGGTTCTGGATGTAGGTTTGCTCGCTGAACTGGAAGGTTTGTTTTTTCTTAAAGTTCAGTCAACAAACCTACATCCATATATGAGAGAAGCTTAGGGATGGATAAGTCTTGGAGGAGGTGATGCAGAATAATTTCTAAGGAAATCTATCACATGGGAAGCAGTGATTCTTTGCCAACTGGATCCTTTCATACTCAATGCAGGTTCTTCATGCAAAAATAGAAAATATAACCTCATTGACATACCTATTTTACCATATTTATTCTTGAGATGGGATGTTTTTGGCATGAGCTGTTTTTACGACCTATCTCTGAATACTCATAAAGCCCATGATGGTGAGCCACCTATTTGAATACCATAGACTCCCTACAGTGTGGCTGCAGGTCATTCAGCCCATTGAGTCCACATGAACCCTCTGAAGAGGAGCCTACCCAGACCTGTCCCATTCCTGTAACCCGGCATTTCCTATGGCTAATCTGCACATCTTTGTGACTGTGGGAAGAAACTGGAGCACCCAGAAGAACCTCACGCAGAAACAGGGAGAAAGCATAAATTCCGCACTGACAATTTGCATGAGGCTGGAATCAAACCTAAGTCCCTGGCACTGTGAGGCAGTAGTGCTAATCACTGAGCCACTGAGCCACCCCAATATAAATGAATGTCTTGTCTCGCCATTTTGAGAGGGCAATAAAGAGTCAACCAGAGCCAGATTAGATAAGAACAGTGAAGGACGTTAGTGGATCTCTGGTTTTTATGACAGTCCAATAGTTTTGTGGCAACTATCACTAATATAGGCTTTTATTCCAGATTTATTTCATTAAACTAAAATTTCTCCTGATCCCACATTGTGTTTGAACTTTCCAGAGCTCTGGTTGGTCTACTAACGTGCTACCATATGCCATGCCAAGATTTTTAAAAAGATATATTGTTGTGTATTACTGCTACTCATGATCTGCTAGCTCAGCAGTTCACAGAATAGGCTCAATTCAGTCTACTTCGGGCCTGGATTTGGCCATGGATTTGGCCATGGATTTGATTATCACTACATGGATACTCTCAACACTTTCCATGGAGTGATTTTGCTCGCATTGATCCTGATGACTAAATCTTGATAGTAAGATGGTCCAATGCTGTGGCTTATGCTACTATCAAGAACCAATTGAGTCATCAGGATCAATGCTGGCAACGTCACTCCACTGAAATCGATTGTTTGACATTTCATGGTCAATCTTTAGGACTCAATCCATATTCTTCTGCTATAATTTGTGCGAAGATTTGTAGCTCGGGTGCTCGTTGTAGTGGTTCTGTTCGCCGAGCTGGAAGTTTTGGTTGCAAACGTTTCGTCCCCTGGCTAGGAGACATCATCAGTGCTGTGGAGCCTCCTGCGAAGCGCTTCTTTGATGTTTCTTCCGGTATTTATAGTGGTCTGTCCTTGCCGCTTCCGGGTGTCCATTTCAGCTGTCCGCTGTAGTGATTGGTATATTGGGTCCAGGTCGATGTGTCTGTTGATGGAGTTTGTGGATGAATGCCATGCCTCGAGGAATTCCCTGGCTGTTCTCTGTCTGGCTTGCCCTATGATAGTAGTGTTTTCCCAGTCGAATTCATGTTGCTTGTTGTCTGAGTGTGTGGCTACTAGGGATAGCTGGTCGTGTCGTTTCGTGGCTAGTTGGTGTTCATGTATGCGGATTGTTAGCTGTCTTCCTGTTTGTCCTATATAGTGTTTTGTGCAGTCCTTGCATGGTATTTTATAAACTACATTAGTTTTGCTCATGTTGGGTATTGGCTCCTTTGTTCTAGTAAGTTGTTGTCTGAGCGTGGCTGTTGGTTTGTGTGCCGTTATGAGTCCTAAGGGTCACAGTAGTCTGGCTGTCAGTTCTGAAACGCTCCTGTTGTATGGTAGTGTGGCTAGTCCTTTTGGTTGTGGCATGTCCTCGTTCCGTGGTCTATCTCTTAGGCATCTGTTAATAAAGTTGCGCGGGTATTCGTTTTTGGCAAATACCTTGTATAGGTGTTCCTCTACCTCTTTTCGCAGTTCTGGTGTACTGCAGTGTGTTGTAGCTCTTTTGAATAGTGTCCTGATGCAGCTTCGTTTGTGTGTGTTGGGGTGGTTACTTTCATAGTTTAGGACTTGGTCTGTGTGTGTTGTTTTCCTGTGTACCCTTGTGGTGAATTCTCCGTTCGGTGTTCTCTGTACTATCACGTCTAGGAATGGGAGTTGGCTATCCTTTTCTACTTCTCTCGTGAATCGGATGCCTGTGAGTGTGGCGTTGATGATCCGGTGTGTTTTTTCTATTTCCGTGTTTTTGATGATTACGAAAGTGTCATCGACATATCTGACCCAGAGTTTGGGTTGAATTTGTGGTAGGGCTGTTTGTTCTAACCTTTGCATAACTGCCTCTGCTATGAGTCCCGAGATTGGTGATCCCATGGGTGTTCCGTTGATTTGTTCGTATATCTGATTGTTGAATGTAAAGTGTGTAGTGAGGCATAAGTCCAGTAGTTTAAGTATGCCGTCTTTGTTGATACGTTCCGCCTCCTGGTTTCTGTTATGTATGTCCAGTAGGTTGGATATTGTTTCTCTGCTATAATGCTTCAAATGTGACTTCTGGCATCAAATGCGATTGCCTGGAATTATGAGAGTGGCGTGTCCAGTTACAGAAACAGACCCTTTGGTCCAACTCACCCGTGCCGACCAGATATCCTAAATTAATCTAGTCCCATTTGCCAGCAGTTGGTCCATATCCCTCTACATCCTTTCTATTCATGTACCCATTATGACGGTGCTATCACTTTAAAAAGGTTATTTTGTCCTTGGTTTTTTTTTCAGAGTGGTCATAAAGGCAGATGTGCCAAAATATCCACTTTAACAATTCCCAGTTCTCTCTGTTCAGGTTTTTCCTAGTTTGGTTTAGTTGGGAAGCTGCTGGGATAGCTGTAGCTGAAACTTGCTGCTGTGCAAAAAAGTTTCATGCTTCAGCAGATGATCCCTGACTGACTTCCCTCTCTGAAATCCCTCCTGCCTGTAAGAACCTGTGTTTGAATTTACCTTTTACCAAAAGGTGTGTTTCTGGGATGTTATGGAATTGGAACAGCTCCTGGGTCTGTTAAGTTTTCCAATAGTTACATTATTCTAAATTATGTTTTGTTTTGTTTGTGTTTAAATAAACTCTGTTTACTTAAATCTGACTGTTTGACCAGCTGTATCACACCTGGAATATTCACTTCACAGTCTGTCTTTAAAATAAGAAAAAGTTAGAGTCTAGGCTACTTTCTTAAAATATTTTGAAAGTGTCTGGCCTGGTCCGTACACCATTCAGAATGCCTTTTAAATCTTGTAATTGTACCCACTTCTACCACTTCATCGGCAGCTCATTCCAAACAGGCACCACCCTCTGCGTGAAAATGTTGCACCTTGGGTCCCTTTCATATCTTTGCCCTCTCACCTTAAACCTATGCCCTTCAGTCTTGGACTCCCCTACACTGGGAAAAAGACCTTAGCTATTCATCCTTTCTGTGTCCCTCATGATTTTATAAACCTCTCTAAGGTTATCCCGTAAACTCCGACGCTCCATGGAAAATAGCCCCATTGCATTCAGCCACTTCCTATCGCTCAAAACCCCCAACTTCGGCGACATGCGTGTAACTCTTTTCTGCACCCTTTCAACACCTTTTCTATGGCAGGCAGACTAGAATTGAATGCAGTATTGCAAATGCGACTATGACAGCCAAAAGCAAAAAATCAGCTCTTCCATCATCACCCAGTGCACAATCAGCTGAAGTCTGGACAAAATCATTCAACTTCCTTCAGTTTGCAAAACACGAATACACAGAATCCTGAGGGAGAGCACAAAATTAACCGCAACGTATTTTCAGATTTTGACCAAGTTATGGTTGATGAAATCTGGTAATTATGTTAGCATGGGGAAGATATGAATCATGCAGATCCCCAATGCTAAGAATGTAATTTTGAATTTCACAATGCACATTCCAATCTGCTAATGCAAATAATGTCTGTGCACAACAACTCTGGCCTATTCCCATGCCTTAATTGGTATTCTCTGCTCTTTCACAGCGTAGAAAGTTTGTAACTGCACTTTATAACATTGTAAAAGAGGCAGAGAAAAAGAGTTTTTCCATGCACATAAGTTACCGCAATGCAGTCAGTGGTAGCACTGAGCAATATGTCACTGAAGGTAGCAAGTCTACATTCAGCCTGTCCATTGAGAATTATTTGATTATAGTAAAGGTCCTATATACCTGTTGTCTATGAATAGCCTTGAATGTGAGTCCACGTTTGGCTGTAAAGAGTTCTAATTGAGTGTTGAGATACTAATGGGAAGTTACAGGCAAAGAAATTGTTTACGTGTTAACATGTTAACGCTTTGACCTGTCAGCATCATCCCCCACCTTCATCTATCACATTCCTAGCTACCTTCATCCCAGCCTCACCCCCCACCCCCGCCCATTGGGGCCCCCACCACATTCCTGATGAAGAGCTTTTGCTCGAAACGTCGACTCTCCTGCCCCTCAGATGCTGCCTGACCAGCTGTGCTTTTTCAGCACCACATTTTTTGACTCCAATCTCCAGCATCTGCAGTTGTCACTTTTCCCTACACATTAACATTGTTGTACAAGCAAACTCGACAGCATTGTTTATTGTAAATTTGCCTTACAGCAGTGACTATACTTTAAAACATTTTCTTACCAATGGCAAATGTTGGGATATTCATAAGATGAAATAAAGTTTTCTATTTCTTATGTATTCATTGTCTTGCACATTTTCCTTCTTCCAGATACTGGAAACTGTTTATTACCTATGTTTTTTGCTAACAACGAAGATCTGGAATTCCAAGATTCTAGTGTTTGCCTGCTGATGGGGTGATAAAACTGTTCCTTACACTTCCCCTATTTATAGCTTATTCTCATTTTGTAACTTCCTCTAGTTATCCTATTTTAGCTTACTTTTATGTTTATATTTTTAATTTCATTTTTGACTGTGCAATAATTTAATATAATCAAAAGTATGCTCATAATTATGTTGAAAACCAATTTAAGACTATCATTTGGGCTCACATTGTGTCTCATGTGCCTGTGCTAGAACCCTGTTCTTTGTACACAAAAAGGAATTTGTCCATATGTTGTATCGTTTTCATTGAGAAAATGGACATGGCCAATCCCTGCTGCAGTCCTACAGCAAGGCCCTGACCAACAAGTCTACCTGCCTGATTTGACATTAATCAGATTATTTGACTCTACTGTGTCTCGACTGCATCCAGTTATGATTCACCCAGTCAGCATTGATAAAGTGGTGTGCCTTTCAATGTTTCTTGAATCTCAGTCCTGGTAAATGCAAGAGGAAAAGCATTAACTTCATGTCTCCTTCAGCAGTGTTTAAGTTTGGTATTACCAAACAGTTTTTTGAATGCAATAATATACATTTGTAAAATCTAACAAGACAGAAAAGAATGCTTAGTCTGTTACATGTGTCACTGGGGGGTGGGGGGGTTTAGAAATAATTTCCATCTCTAGAAACTGATATCTCTAATGAGCTGTTCAAATGAAAAATGTTGATACTCAGATAAGAGCAAAGTGAAGCTAACACCATGATGTATAACCTGGACTAAATGATTAAAGTAGATTGACATGAGCAATATCCCAGAACACACCAGATGGCATCCTTCTTTAGAGACTGCAATTTCCCTTCCCACGTGGTTAAAGACTCCCTCCAACGCATCTCGTTCACATCCCGCACCTTCGCCCTCAGACCCCACCCCTCCAACCATAACAAGGACAGAACGCCCCTAATGCTCACCTTCCACCCTACCAACCTTCGCATAAACGAAATCATCCAACGACATTTCAGCCACCTCCAAACAGACCCCACCACCAGGGATATATTTCTCTCCCCACCCCTTTCCGCCTTCCGCAAAGACCGTTCCCTCCGTGACTACCTGGTCAGGTCCACACCCCTACAACCCACCCTTCCATCCTGGCACCTTCCCCTGCCACCGCAGGAATTGCAAAATCTGCGCCCACACCTCCTCCCTCACCTCCATCCAAGGCCCTAAAGGAGCCTTCCACATCCATCAAAGTTTTTCCTGCACATCCACTAATATCATTTATTGTATCTGTTGCTCCCAATGTGGTCTCCTCTACATTGGGGAGACTGGGCGCCTCCTAGCAGAGCGCTTTAGGGGACATCTCCGAGACACCTGCACCAATCAACCACACCATCCATTTGGACCAACCTTTCAACTCCCCCTCCCAGTCTGCCAAGGACATGGAGGTCCTGGGCCTCCTTTACCGCCGCTCCCTCACCACCAGATGCCTGGAGGAAGAATGCGTCCACCTCGGAACAGTTTAATCCCAGGGCATCAGTGTGGACTTCAACAGTTTCCTCATTTCCCCTTCCCCCACCTCACCCCAGTTCCAAACTTCCAGGTCAGCACTGTCCCCTTGACTTAGAACATAGAACATAGAAAAATACAGCACAGTACAGGCCCTTCAGCCCTCGATGTTGCGCCGACCGAAGCCTACCTAACCTACACTAGCCCAATAACCTCCATATGCTTACCCAATGCCCGCTTAAATGACCATAAAGAGGGAGAGTCCACCACTGATACTGGCAGGGCATTCCATGAACTCACAACCCGCTGAGTAAAGAATCTACCCCTAACATCTGTCCTATACCTACCACCCCTTAATTTAAAGCTGTATCCCCTAGTAACAGCTGACTCCATACGCGGAAAAAGGTTCTCACTGTCAACCCTATCTAAACCCCTAATCATCTTGTACACCTCTATCAAATCTCCCCTCAACCTTCTTTTCTCCAATGAGAACAGCCCCAAGTGCCTCAGCCTTTCCTCATACGATCTTCCTACCATGCCAGGCAACATCCTGGTAAACCTCCTCTGCACTCGTTCCAATGCCTCCACATCCTTCCTATAGTATGGCGACCAAAACTGCACACAATACTCCAGATGAGGCCGCACCAGAGTCTTATACAACTGCAACATGATCTCAGGACTCCGGAACTCAATTCCTCTACCAATAAAGCCCAGTACACCATATGCCTTCTTCACAGCACTATTTACCTGGGTGGCAACTTTCAGAGATCTGTGTACATGGACACCAAGATCCCTCTGCTCATCCACACTACCAAGTAACCTACCATTAGCCCAGTAATCCATCTTCTTGTTACTCCTACCAAAGTGAATGACTTCACACTTAGCTACATTGAACTCCATTTGCCACCTTTCTGCCCAGCTCTGCAACTTATCTATATCCCGCTGTAACTTGCCACATCCTTCTTCGCTGTCCACAACTCCACCGACTTTCGTGTCATCCGCAAACTTGCTCACCCAGCCTTCAAGCCCCTCCTCTAGGTCATTTATAAAAATGACAAACAGCAATGGTCCCAAAACAGATCCTTGTGGAACACCGCTAGTAACTGCACTCCAAGATGAACCTATACCATCAACTACTACCCTCTGTCTCCTTCCAGCCAGCCAATTCCTAATCCAAACCTCTAATGCACCCTCAATGCCATACCTCCGTAGTTTTTGCATTAGCCTACCATGGAGTACCTTATCGAACGCCTTGCTAAAATCCATATACACCACATCTACTGCTTTACCCTCGTCCACTTCCTTGATCACCTTCTCAAAGAACTCAATAAGGTTTGTGAGGCACGACCTGCCCTTCACAAAACCATGCTGACTATCCTTGATCACATTATTCCTATCCAGATGTTCATAAATCCTATCCCTTACAATTCTCTCTAAGACTTTGCCCACAACAGAAGTGAGGCTCACTGGCCTATAGTTACTAGGGCTATCCCTACTCCCCTTCTTGAACAAGGGGACCACATTCGCTATCCTCCAGTCTTCTGGCACTATTCCCGTAGACAACGACGACATAAAAATCAAGGCCAATGGCTCCGCTATCTCCTCCCTAGCTTCCCAGAGGATCCTAGGATAAATGCCATCAGGCCCAGGGGACTTATCTATTTTCATCCTTTCCAGTATTCCCCAGACCTCTTCCCTACATACCTCAAGGCCATCCATTCTAATCACTTGTGACTCAATATTCACATCAGCAACAGTGTCCTGTTCCTGAGTGAATACTGACGAAAAGTATTGATTTAGTGTCTCTCCAATCTCCTCCGCCTCCACGCACAACTTCCCACTACTACCCTTGACTGGACCGATACCTACCCTAGTCATCCTTTTATTCCTGACATACCTGTAGAAAAGTCTGGTTGAAGATTTGTAGCTCGGGTGTCCGTTGTTGTGGTTCTGTTCGCCGAGCTGGAAGTTTTTGCTGCAAACGTTTCGTTCCCTGGCTAGGGAACATCATCAGTGCTATTGGAGCCTCCTGTGAAGCGCTGCTTTGATGTTTCTTCCGGTATTTATAGTGGTTTGTTCTTGCCGCTTCCGGGTGTCAGTTTCAGCTGTAGTAGTTTGTATGTGGGGTCCAGGTCGATGTGTCTGTTGATGGATGTTCTTGCCGCTTCCGGGTGTCAGTTTCAGCTGTAGTGGTTTGTATATGGGGTCCAGGTCCATGTGTCTGTTAATGGAGTTTGTGGATGAATGCCATGCCTCTAGGAACTCCCTGGCTGTTCTCTGTCTGGCTTGTCCTATGATGGTAGTGTTTTCCCAGTCAAGTTCATGTTCCTGGTTGTCTGAGTGTATGGCTACTAGGGATAGCTGGTCGTGTCGTTTTGTGGCTAGCTGATGTTCATGGATGCGGATTGTTAGCTGTCTTCCTGTTTGTCCTATATAGTGTTTTGTGCAGTCCTTGCATGGTATTTTGTAAACTACGTTAGTTTGGCTCGTGCTGGCTATTGGGTCCTTTGTTCTAGTGAGTTGTTGTCTGAGTGTGGAAGTTGGTTAGTGTGCTGTTATGAGTCCTAAGGGTCGCAGTAGTCTGGCTGTCAGTTCTGATACGCTCCTGATGTATGGTAGTGTGGCTAGTCCTTTTGGTTGTGGCATGTCCTCGTTCTGTGGTCTATCTCTTAGGCATCTGTTGATAAAGTTGCGTGGGTATCCGTTTTTGGCGAATACCTTGTATAGGTGTTCCTCTTCCTCTTTTTGCAGTTCTGGTGTACTGCAGTGTGTTGTGGCTCTTTTGAATAGTGTCCTGATGCAGCTTTGTTTGTGTGTGTTGGGGTGGTTACTTTCATAGTTTAGGACTTGGTCTGTGTGTGTTGGTTTCCTGTGTACCCTTGTGGTGAATTCTCCGTTGGGTGTTCTCTCTACTAACACGTCTAGGAATGGGAGTTGGCTATCCTTTTCCTCTTCTCTCGTGAATCGTATTCCTGTGAGTGTGGCGTTGATGATTCGGTGTGTTTTTTCTATTTCTGTGTTTTTGATGATTACAAAGGTGTCATCGACGTATCTGATCCAGAGTTTGGGTTGGATTTGTGGTAGGGCTGTATGTTCTAACCTTTGCATAACTGCCTCTGCTATGAGTCCCGAGATTGGTGATCCCATGGGTGTTCCTATACAAGGTATTCGCCAAAAACGGATACCCACGCAACTTTATCAACAGATGCCTAAGAGATAGACCACGGAACGAGGACATGCCACAACCAAAAGGACTAGCCACACTACCATACATCAGGAGCGTATCAGAACTGACAGCCAGACCACTGCTACCCTTAGGACTCATAACAGCACACAAACCAACTTCCACACTCAGACAACAACTCACTAGAACAAAGGACCCAATAGCCAGCACGAGCCAAACTAACGTAGTTTACAAAATACCATGCAAGGACTGCACAAAACACTATATAGGACAAACAGGAAGACAGCTAACAATCCGCATCCATGAACATCAGCTAGCCACAAAACGACACGACCAGCTATCCCTAGTAGCCATACACTCAGACAACCAGGAACATGAATTTGACTGGGAAAACACTACCATCATAGGACAAGCCAGACAGAGAACAGCCAGGGAGTTCCTAGAGGCATGGCATTCATCCACAAACTCCATTAACAGACACATGGACTTGGACCCCATATACAAACCACTACAGCTGAAACTGACACCCGGAAGCGGCAAGAACATCCATCAACAGACACATCGACCTGGACCCCACATACAAACTACTACAGCTGAAACTGACACCCGGAAGCGGCAAGAACAAACCACTATAAATACCGGAAGAAACATCAAAGCAGCGCTTCACAGGAGGCTCCAATAGCACTGATGATGTTCCCTAGCCAGGAAACGAAACGTTTGCAGCAAAAACTTCCAGCTCGGCGAACAGAACCACAGCATACCTATAGAAAGCCTTTGGGTTTTCCACAATCCTACCAACCAAGGACTTTTCATGTCCCCTTCTCGCTGCTCTTAGCTCTCTCTTTAGATCCTTCCTGGCTACCTTATAACTCTCAATCGCCCCAACTGAACCTTCATGCCTCATCTTTACATAGGCCGCCCTCTTCCCTTTCACAAGGGATTCCAATTCCTTATTAATCTACGGCTCCCTCACAAGACCCTTAACTCCCTGCCTGACAGGTACATACTTATCAAGGACACCCATTAGCTGTTCCTTGAACAATCTCCACATATCATTTGTGTTCTTACCTTGAAGCCTATTTTTCCAATCAACGCATCCTAAGTCATGCCTCACCGCATCATAATTTCCCTGCCCCCAGCTATAACTCTTGCCCTGCAGTGCACACTTATCCCTCTCCGTCACTAGAGTAAAAGTCACCGAGTTGTGGTCACTGTCCCCGAAGTGCTCACCTACCTCCAAGTCTAACACCTGGCCTGGTTCATTACCTAGAACCAAATCCAGTATAGCCTCACCTCTTGTTGGCCTGTCTACATATTGTGTCAGGAAACCCTCCTGCACACATTGGACAAACACTGACCCATCTAACGAACTCGAGCTATAGCTTTCCCAGTCAATATCTGGGAAGTTAAAGTCCCCCATAACAACCACCCTACTACTTTCACTCTTCTCCTGAATCATCCTCGCAATACTTTCCTCTACTTCTCTCGGACTATTAGGAGGCCTGTAGAAAACTCCTAACAGGGTGACCTCACCTTTCCTATTTCTAACCTCAGCCCAAACTACCTCAGATGGCAAGTCTTCCTCCATCATCCTTTCCACCGCTGTAATACTATCCTTGACAAGCAATGCCACACCTCCCCCCTTTTACCCCCATCTCTGACCCTACTAAAACATTTAAACCCTGGAACCTGCAAGAGCCATTCCTGTCCCTGTTCTACCCACGTCTCTGTAATGGCCACAACATTGAAGTCCCAAGTACCAACCCACGCTGCAAGTTCACCTACCTTATTTCTTATACTTCTGGCATTGAAGTATACATACTTCAAGCCACCTTCCTGTTTACAGGCACCCTCCTTCGAGATCGATGCCATGTTCCTAACCTCCCTACACTCAAGGTCCTGTACCCTAAAGCTACAGTCCAGGTTCCCATGCCCCTGCAGAGTTAGTTTAAACCCTCCCAAAGAGCACTAGCAAACCTCCCCCCAAGGATACTGGTGCCCCTCAGGTTCAGGTGTAGACCATCCTGTTTATAGAGGTCCCACCTTCCCCAGAAAGAACCCCAGTTGTCCAGAAACCAGAATCCCTCCCTCCTGCACCATCCCTGTAGCCACGCATTTAACTGTTCTCTCTCCCTATTCCTCGACTCTCTATCACGTGGCACGGGTAACAAACCAGAGACAACAACTCTGTTCGTTCTAGCTCTGAGCTTCCAACCTAGCTCCTTGAAAGCCTGCCTAACACCCTCACCCCTCTTCCTACCTATGTCGTTGGTGCCAACGTGGACCACAATCTGGGGCTGCTCCCCCTCCCCCTTAAGGACCCAGAAAACACGATCAGAGACATCACGTACCCTTGCACCTGGGAGGCAACATACCAATCGTGAGTCTCTGTCGCCCCCGCAAAACCGCCTATCTGTGCCCCTCACTATTGAGTCCCCAATAACTATCGTTCTACCTTTCTCCTCCCTTCCCTTCTGAGCAACGGGGACAGGCTCCGTGCGAGAGGCCTGAACCTCGTTGCTTACCCCTGGTAAGTCATCCCCCCTACAAGTATCCAAAATGGTATACTTGTTCTTGATGGGAATGACCGCAGGGGGTCCCTGCACTGACTGCTTCCTCCCACTCCCCCTCACTGTCACCCATCTGTCTCTAACTTTTGGAGTAATTACTTCCCTAAAGCCCTGATCTATGACCACCTCTGCCTCCCGAATGATCCGCAGTTCATCCAACTCCAGCTCCAGTTCCCTAACACGGTCTTGGAGGAGCTGGAGATGGGTGCACTTCTTGCAAGTGTAATCAGCAGGGACGCTAATGGCTTCCCTCACCTCATACATGTTGCAAGAGGAACATTGCACTGCCTTCGCTGCCATCCCTCTAAAAGGTAAACTTTAAATGCAGCACTTACCTGCTTACCACAACGGTCTTATTATTAGGTTAGAGGAGGAGGGCGGGTGGGAGGCTCTACCCCTGTAGTGCCTCGGGTTCCTCGCCTGCGCGCTTATATAAGAAAAAAAATCCTTCCCAGGTAAGCTAGCGCGACACCAGCTTCCGGGTCCGCTAGGCGCTTACAAACAACTTTAAATTTTAGCCGTTAAAAAACAATAACTGGACTATACCGCGACTTTAAAAAAACACCACCAGACAGCCGTTACCTGCTCTGCCGAGAGAATGAGGGCGAAGGTTTGGAGCTGCGCGCTTATATAAGAAAAAAAAACCTTCCCAAGTAAGCTGGCGCGACACCAGCTTCTGGGTCCGCGAGGTGCTTAAAAAAAACTTTAAATTTTAGCCGTTAAAAAAAACAATAACTGGACTATACCGCGACTTTAAAAAAACACCACCAGATAGCCATTACCTGCTCCGTCGAGAGAGTGAGTACTCCGCCGAGAGAGTGAGACTTGTCCTACCTGCCTATCTTCTTTTCCACCTATCCACTCCACCCTCCCCCCCGCCCCCGACCTATCACCTTCATCCCCACCCCCATTCACCTATTGTACTCTATACTACTTTCTCCTCACCCCCACCCACCTCTCACTTATCTCTCCACCATTCAGGGTCTCTGCCTGTATTCCTGATGAAGGGCTTTCGCCCGAAACGTCGATTTTACTGCTGCTCGGATGCTGCCTGAACTGCTGTGCTCTTCCAACACCACTAATCTAGAATCTGGTTTCCAGCATCTGCAGTCATTGTTTTTACCCATGAGCAATGTCCTACCTTGTTCCAGAATATATGAGTCAGTATTAATTTAATAATTAAACTCTCTAACTACAATTCCAATCTGCCTCATGTTACATATTATTTTAGAATCATTAATTTGTAATTACAAAGTGCAGAGATTATCTTGTGATCAGAGAATTAAAAGATTTTTTAAGGCAACACACACAACCGTTGAGTGTCCTGTTAGGCTACATAATTACTAAAGTCTGGGTCTCCAATAATGTATTAAATTATTTGAGTAACACTATTAATCCAAAGTTAAAAATCACACAACACCAGGTTATAGTCCAACAGGTTTAATTGGAAACACACGAGCTTTCAGAGCGACGTTCCTTCATCAGGTGATAGTAAGCGTTGCTCCGAAAGCTAGTGTGCTTCCAATTAAATCTGTTGGACTATAACCTGGTGTTGTGTGATTTTTAACTTTGTACACCCCAGTCCAACACCAAATCTCCAAATCATGACTACTATTAATCCATGTTATCTATGGTGTTAGAATAAAGCTAACTAAACTCAGACCATTGAGAACAGGAGGTGGGATGTCATGTTGTGGTTGTACGAGACATCGGTGAGACCACTTTTGGACTACTGTATACAGGTCTGTTTGAACTGCTATGGGAAGGATATTATTAAATCGGAGAGAGTGTAGAAAAGGATGTTTCTGAGAGCTTTCACTTATAAGGAGAAGCTGGATAGACTGGAACATTTTTCACTGGAACTTAGGAAGTTGAGGGGTGACCTTACAGAAGTTTATGAAATCATGAGATGCATAGGTAATGTGAATAGCAAAGGGTAGGGGAGTTCAAAATTAGAGGGCATAAATTTAAGGTGAGAGGAAAAATATTTGAGAGAGATCTGAAGGACAACTTTTTCACAAAGAGGATGGTTCGTATGCAGAACGAACTGCCAAAGGAAGTGGTACAGCATTTACAATATTTAAAAGACATTTTGACAAGTACATGAACAGGAAAGGTTAAGAGGGAACTGGACCAAATTCAGGCAAATGGGACTAGTTTAGTGTAGGAAACTTGGTCAGGATGGAAGAGTTGGACCAATGGGTTTATTTCCAGGCTGTATGATGCTATAACTATATTTGCAGAAAGATGTTGGATTAGGAAGGCCTTCTTACATAAAAAAGACTTTCATATGCAGTTAATCTGATTTCCAAGCATCTTAATGAAAACTTATTGAAAGCCCGCATCTGGGATATCTTGGAGAGACTACAGAAACCTGCGAGTACTGTGTTCCAACATGAATATTGAAATCCAGTCATCAAAGAATGGTGCTGAATTAGCATTATGCAATCATTCAGAATTCCTGCCATATACTTCCAGTGCAAAATGTTCTAAGATAAGAGCAAATACTTATAATGTATCAATACAAATTAAAAACAAGCTGCAGTGGGTGCAAGTCTGAAACATCAACTGACTGTAACAGACAATGCTAAATTTGTGCGAAGAAAGTGCAAGTTAGTGATGGGCAGAAAGTTTATTAGCATCCATAAAGAGAACAGGTGACATGATATTTGGATCTTAGTCCACTGTCAAAGCCTTACTGTACATAAATATTTAAGGACCAATAAGGTGGCAATAGAGTAGGGCTTCTGAGCCTAGGACTTATCTGCTCTGTCCACTTTTCATTGCTACTCTTTTTTGCTCTCTATTCTTGATTGTATTTCTCTTCTATTTTATTTTACTTACCTGTCGGTGAAGAGCTCGGCTGTTTGATAGCATCAGCTTTGGCTCAGCAGTGCTGACTCATGGCAGCAAAGTATGAGTTTCGTAAGCATCAGCAGTGGCTGCATTGGTGTGGTGGGTCCAAAGCAGACAGGCGGTGATGGATTAGAGTTTGGGCCAGTCTGGTACCCAGCAGTATTGGTGGCTCCTGGATTGGCAACATTCAGCAAGGACTCACAGTGACGAGGGCATTGATGGAGGTGAGATGTGCTGAGGAATGGCAAATGGCGTTCCAGCAGTGGACAGTGTAGCGATAGGGACCTGTGCCTGGCCACCAGGCCCATGATAGAACAATTAACAGAAAGGATTGCCAAGTTGGGCACTTTATTTCTTCATTTTTCTGCTTTATATTCTATATTTTGGTTTATTTTTCTGTGTTTTAAGATGATGCCAGAGCATGACAACACTATACAACACTTTTCACTGTATGTTGCAACAAGATACATGTGACAATAAATAACCCAAAACATACATAATGACTAGGTGCAGGAATAGGCATTTCAGCCATTTGAACCTGCTCCACCCATTTAAAACAATTATGGCTGATCTCACCTTGGTCTCAATTCCACTTTCTTGCCCGGTCTCCGTAACTCTTCAACCATTACTAACTAAAAATCTCTTCTTTAAGTTCACTCAATATCCCAGCATCCATCATACACAAGGTAGTGACTTCCACAGATTCACGACCTTTTGAGGGAAGTAATTTCAGCCATCTCAGCTTTAACTCTGCCACCCTTTATCCTAAAACTATGACCTACCATTCTAGATTGCCACATAAAAGGAACATCCTTTCTACATCTACTTTGTCAATCCCCTTTAGCACCCTATATATCTCAAATAGGTCTCCTCTCATTTTTCATAGGGCTAGAATCAGCTCTGGAATCAATCCAGCAATCCTATATGTTTGCTTTATTCTGAGGTGTATAGTTTGAATCTGTTTGGAATGAGGGGGACTTGGGGCGCAGGGGTGTTGTTGATGAGCTAGTGTTGTTAGTCTTCAAGAATTGGCCTGGGGTCTTCAGAAATTAAAGGTCAGTGCTTTGGAAACAATGCTGAGGAAAAATTATAAGGAGTCCTTTTGTTTTTGTTTTTCTTCACTGGATAGGAAACTACTTTATAAGGAAGGGAAGATTGGTTGTGTCATTGACAACCAATCATTGATCATCCAATTTGGTAGAATCCTTTTGCTTTCCAATTGGCTTAGGAAGATAGTATTGCAAGGATAGATATGTTGGGCAATTAATGGCTGGAGCTTGGGGCAAGCCATGTAACAATACCTGCAGACTCATTTGAATCACAATCCTAGTTCCCAATCCTAGGGCGGGTGTTGTTTTCAGGTAAATCCTCCAAGCAGTGATAGCAGAAGGAACAGTTAGACAGTTCTGGTGTCCCTGTTATAGGAAGAATATTATTTTAAACTAGGGAGGGTTCAGAAGAGGTTTTACCAGGTGTGGAATGTTTGAGTTGTAAAGAAAGGCTGAATAGGCTGAGACCTTTTTTCACTGGAGGGTAGGAGGTTGAATGATGACCTTATAGAGGTTTAATAAATCATGAGGGTATACATAGAGTTAATGGTAGGTGTCTTTTTGCTAGGATGGGGGATTTCAAGTTAGGGGGCTACATTTTTAAGGTGAGAGGAGAGAGATTTAAAACAGACATGAGAGGCAAATTCTTTACATAGAGGGTGGTTTGCATGTGGAATGAGTGGTGGGTGCAGGCAAAGTTATAAAGTTTGAAAGACACTTAGATAAATCCATGAATAGGAAAGATTTAGAGGGAAACGGGACAAGCAGGTGGGACTGGTTTAGTTTGGGAGTATGTTCGGCATGCACTGGTTGGACCGAAGGGTCTGTTTCTGTGCTGTATGACTCTATAACATTTCATGTAGCGAAAGAGGTGATATTAAGGAGAGGGTTTCTTTTGGAAGTGGTATTTGGGGAGATGGAGGATGTGTTGCCCTGACCGGGAGGGTGGGGGGAGCTGGTAGAATGACAAAAATGAATCATCAGGTTAGTAAGAGATCATTTAAAGTAGGGAGAATGAGAGCAGAGAAAACAAAAACTATTATAAAGGTGAAATAGGGATGATGGAAATATGTTAGATAAATTTATAAAGAATGTAGCATGGATAGCATTCAGATCAAACAAGAAAAATCTCTAGCTACCTGATGAAGGAGCAGCGCTCTGAAAGCTAGTATTTCCAAACAAACCAGTTGGACTATAACCTGGTGTTATAGAAAAAAAATCTAGATAGAAGCAAGAAAAACAAATGAAGAAACAGGGTGTTAGCTCAATTGCAGTGACAAAAAAAAGAGGAACAACATTTAATATAGTTAAGTAAAATGTCTTGCAATGTTCAAACTGTGGGGAAAATGTAGCAAATTCATGGCAGTTGAGCAAAATAAACAGGAAGCCGCAGAGTGCTTAAGAAAGGAGGCAAAACTGCAATAATGGCGAAGGGAGGCAAGCACTGGTCTTTGTAGAATTCACACATCCCAATGGAACTGGGGGAGGAAATAGCAAAAATCCTAGACGTTACATTCAGGTTTCTACAGACAATGGCCGGATGCCAATGGACTGAAGACATGCCAAATCTGTAAATAATGCTAAAACAGGAAGAATCGTAAATTCTTTGGACCATCAATAGGAGCTACAAGGAAATATCGATGAGATGGTGGAATGAACAAAGAAAATGATTAAATACATTTAGTAACTATAAAGTGGTACATCAGAATTAAAATAAAAGCTGCAATTACACTTTGGTCAGGGGCTAGTGGATGATACTGAGGAATAAAGGAGATTCAGATAAAGAAGACAGAAAAATCAATACCTCAAGAGGCTGAGGCTGTAAAACATAAAGCTAATCCTGTACTGGCTTCTATAGGAAGAAGCATAGATTAATAAAGTTGAGACCTAATGATGAATCTTTATAAAACCTTTGTTACGTTTTTGGAATATTGTGTGTAGCTTTGACCTTCATATTATAGGAAAGATTTTGAAGCACTAGAGAGGAGAAAGCAAAGATGCATTAGAATGCTGTCTGTTTTGAGGAAATACAGGCACAACGATATTTTAAAACCTTCACTGAAACAGAGGATACTACAGAGTAATGGATCAAGGTTAAGATATCGAAGGGGTAGAATGAAGCAGATAGGAACAGACAGTTAATGTAGGTTGAGGGGTCAGAAATAGAGGCTGTAAATATAAATGAAAGAGATTTAAGATCGAGATTTCGGAAAATCTTTTTATACAGAGAAGTGTGAGACTGTAGAATTTAGTACCAGAGTCAGTAATGGAGGCTGAGGCTGTGTCAGTATTCAAGAGAAGGTTGGATAGCTGGTTGAAGGACATGGTGTCTAAAGGAATATGGGAACAGAATGGACACACAGATTTGTCTGAGAGTTCACTTGCAAGATAAGCACCAACATGGCTCAGTTGGGCCAAAGAGCCTGTTTTTGTTGTACTTCCAATGTCTTTCCATGAAATCTACCTTCCTATTTCAGTCTCTGATATTGGGGATCAGCTCCATACTTTTCTCTGAACTGTATCAATGAGCCTGTTTTTTTTAACCTGGTGTTCTGTTGAATCCAGGGATCTGGTGAATGAATTGTCTCCAGTTATTTCACAGTAATGGGCAGTTTGTGTAATTGGATACATTTGCAGCAGTTGCCATGTAACTGTTAATCTTTTGGTGTAGGTTCTGTTGTGCATGTTTCAGCTGCTCGAGCTCACTATCAGATCACTAGCCTGCTGTCTACAATGGGAAGGAGAAAGTGAGGTCTGCAGATGCTGGAGATCAGAGCCGAAAATATGTTGCTGGAAAAGTGCAGCAGGTCAGGCAGCATCCAAAGAACAGGAGATTTGACGTTTCGGGCATATGAAGAAGGGCTGATGCCCGAAACGTCGAATCTCCTGTTCCTTGGATGCTGCCTGACCTGCTGCACTTTTCCTGCAACACATTTTCAGCTGCTGTCTACAATGGCAGTGTAGGCCAGAGTAAGTCCAATGTAATGGTTATACTTCATGCTACAGGGTCTGCGTTGTTATAGGAACCACCCCACCAACCCCTACCCTCAAAGAAATGTTTTGCTTTGCAGTGAGAAGCCCACGGGTAGACTTTGGGCCTTCCATGATCAGTGACTATATCAGTAATAATGTTGTGATTTAAATTGCATCCTTCTTTTTGTATAATTTGAAATAACTCCACAGAAGCTGGTATCCTGTCACCAAGTCACCTTTCATTTATTCAAGGAAAGTCCTTGACTCTGATCCAACTTCCTCAGAGCCAGCTGTCAGAATAAACAGTACCTCTGACAGTCCTGTTCTTAGCTGTCAGCCAGGGCTCCCAGATAAGACCAGGTTAACAGCCTCAATCAGGGACATCATATTCTAAAATGTCCACCTGGTTGAGCTCATTACAATCACTGCATTATTAGACTTTATTTTTGATTGCATTGTTCAGTTTGAGGGCAAACATAATTTCTTTATGACTTTAACCGTGTCTAACCATACAACCCCCTGAGAACTCTGGGTTTCTCTCAGTCTTGTCTCATGTTGACCTCTGTATTCCTTTCCCCCTCCTCTTGCAGCCATGCCTTCAGCCAACTAGAACTAAGGTTGGGAATTCCCTTAATCAATCGCTTTCCCTCTTTTCGTTTAAGAACCCCCCACTAAAATTTAACTCGAAGGCGATGCTCCTGGTCATCCATCATTTGTCTCCTTTGATCTGTCAAGCTCACTGGGACATTTCACTTTGTTAGAAATACTTTATAGAATTGGATTTTGTTGCGAAGGCTGGGTGTTGTATCTTGTATTTTTTAACATATCTCCAATCTATGTCAAGATGACACCAGTTTTTATGTAAATAATATATTTTATTGATAGTACTTTAAAATGTATGCTCCTAGTTCTGACTTCAAACTCTTTCTACAGTTTATTTATCTTTCCCGGAGTCCACATCCAAGTTTAACCAGTCAAGCACAGTGATCACTGTAAAGTGATTCATGTAATCAAATGCAGAATGATTGTACATTAGTTTTATAAGGAAGGAAAGATCACAAAGATATAATTTTTAATTAAATTATCATTGAAAAAAAACAAATGTATGTGTATCAAATCACAAGTGAGAGTTCGACTTATTCACTTTTAATCAGTAAGGAAATAGTCTTTGAGGTACCAAAGTCTCCCATGGCTACGCTCAGATTGGCAAATTTGAGTTTATGATCCTATGTGATCCACTCAGATGCACAAACATGTTGGATGCTAAACTTTAAAGTTGACCCCATGAAAATGTCCTGACCATTTCTGCGTGCAGAGAGGTTCGTGACCAGATCCTGAGGTGGCTAAGACTAGGTGTTGATATGGAGAGTGTGTTTGTCTACTGTAGGGATACTAATTACCATTTTTCTCGAAGCATCATAGAAAGCATCCTATCTGGATGCATTACAATGTGGCTTGGTAACAGCTCTTCCCAAGACTGTAAGAAACTTCATAGAGTTGTGAACACAGCTCAGTACATCGCACAAACCAACCTTCTGTCCACTAACTTCAACTATACTTTCTACTGCCTCAGGAAAGAAACCAACACAATCCTTGGAAGTTGCCACCCAGGTTGTTAGTGCTGTTCAGAAGGCATACAGTGTATGAGGTTGCATTCGTAGAGGGATTGAGTTCCGCAGCCGCAATATCATGTTGCAACTATACAAAACGCCAGTGTGACCACACTTGGAATATTGTGTACAGTTCTGGTCCCCATATTTTGGGAAGGATGTGGAAGCATTGGAAAAGGTACAAAGGAGATTTATCAGGATGTTGTCTGGTCTGGAGGGAAGGACTTACAAGGAAAGGCTGAGAGACTTGGATCTGTTCTCATTGGAAAGAAGAAGGCTAAGAGGGGATTTGATAGAGACATACAAGATGATCAGAGGATTAGATAGGGTAGACAGTGAAAGTCTTTTTCCTAGGATGATGACGTCAGTGTGTACAAGGGGCATTACTTCACATGGAGGGGTGATAGATTTAAGACAGATGTCAGAGGCAGGTTCCTTACGCAGAGAATGGTAAGGGTGTGGAATGCTCTATCTACTAATGTAGTCAACTCAGCCACATTAGGGAGATTTTTTTTTAAAGATATTTTTATTAGAAATTTAATATTTTGACAGATTTACAAAAATAAACAGAACTTTCAAGCACAAACATTAATATAAAAATAGATCTTAAATATATAATCATCAAAATTCAAAGGAATGATACTAAAGAAGAAAGAAAAACAATGAAACTCAGTTAACTACTAATCTAATCCACAATTATCCAGAGTGTATAGTTGAGTCACTTACATCCTTCAAACAAGAGAAAATGTTCTCTAATACACTCATAACAGTATAATAAAAAGGAAACTATTTCCAAACAATAAGAACAAAAAAAAATAAAACATGTTTGAATGGAGATCCTCCCCCTTGTTCTCAGGGGGCCTTACTTCCTTTCTAAAGGTCCACCATATCCTCTCCCAAACAGTGTCCCACCCTTGACCCGGGCGCTCCTTAATAGGATTTAGATATAATACCGAGCTAGAGTTAACAGTGAGCGCCCCACCCCCACCCCTCCCCACCCATACCTGAGTATATCTGATAGCATCAATGCCACGTACAAACACACATAACTATAAAATTACAACTCCAACAGATTACAGTTAAGTATAATAACATAAAATAGCAAGGGAAGACAACCCTGCTCCCAGAAGCAAAAGTAAAGTAAAGTATCCACTTCTCCCCACGGAGTGTGGAAGAGGCAAGCCAACATAAATTGTCTCTTACGATTTATTTAAACGAGTCTAAAAGTTCCTTAGCCTCTTCTGGTGATCTAAAATTATACTCGGATCCTTCGTGGGTAAAGCATAACGTCGCTGGGTAGCATAAGGTGTATTGAATATTTAAGTTCCTTAGACATTTCTTCACCTCATCAAACGCCTTCCTCCTTCGTGCCAAAGCCGGGGAGAAGTCCTGAAATAACATAATCTTGGATCCTTCATGGATCATGGCTTTAGGATCCTTTCCAAGCTTTCTGGAGGCATCCAGGAGTATCTGCCTCTCCCTATAACTCTGCAGCCGGAACAGGACCGGGCGTGGGCGCTGGTTTGGGCCAGATCCGCATACTGCGACCCGGTAGGCCCACTCCACCCTTACCCGGTCAGTTTCAGCCCCCAGGTTTAAAAGCTGGGGCAGCCATCGCTCCAGAAATACTGCTAACTGTCCCTTCTCTTCTTGTTCAGGGAGGCCCAGAAGACGGATATTCTTTCTCCGATTTCTATTATCCAGGTCATCCATGTAGATTTCAAAGGCCCTGACTCTCTGCTCCAGAGCTCGCACCTGTTCTGCAGCTGTTTGTGCTGCAGCCTCGGAGGTCGTGGCCTTTAGCTCCGCCCCCTCCACTCGGCTCTGCAGCTCCTCCATGGTTTGATTCTGTTTCTGCAGCTTTTCTTCTATTGAGTTCCATCTCTGTCTGGATTCTGCGATGAAATTGACGAGTGTCGTTTCCAGCCTGGCAATCATCTCTTCAAGGCCTGTTTTTACATCAGCTGCAGCCGGAGGAGGAGAGGAGGGTGGGGGAGGGGTCTTTGTTTTCTGAGAGCTGCGGGATCCCTTTGGTTTACTCATTATCCACTTAATATTAAACTGCTTAAATATAATAGTAAGCAGCTAATTAAGATTAGAAAATTTTTTTGGGTGGTTTGGTAAGTGTGGTGGGGGTGAGTAACTCACTTTACCCAGGTTTTGGGAAGAGCTCTGTAAACTCAGACTTGCTGAGTCGCCGCCATCTTGGATCTCCATTAGGGAGATTTAAACAATCCTTAGATAAGCACATAGATGATAATGGGATAGTGTAGGGGGATGAGCTGAGAATAGTTCACAGGTTGGTGCAACATTGAGGGCTGAAGGGCCTGTTCTTCACTGTATTGTTCTATGTTCTATAATCAAAGACCACTCCCACCCTGGCTATACTCTCTTCCACCGTCTTCCATCAGACAGACTATATAAAAGAATACATTCAAGAACAGCTTTTCTCCCCACTGTTATCAGACTTTTGAATGGACTTCTTAAATGTGAATTCTGATCTCTCTTTCAGCATCTTCTTTGTAGCTATAACACTGTACTCTGAACTCTGTTCTGCTGTCATAATACCCTTTATATGGTGCAATCTGCCTATTTACCATGCAAAACAGCAGTTTTCACTGTGTCTCAGTAAATGTGACAACAATAAATCAATCAGTTAATCAGATACATGTGCCAATGCTGTAATGCAGACATGCAGACTGTTGCTTTCTGCTCGCCACTGTTTATGATGAGTTTCTGATAACAGAATGTAATGTGAGAATATATATTCAATTGCATTTCCTGATGCATCTGTGTGACATATATATATTTTACATGCAGCTTTGGCAGATATGCTATCTTCATCTTTATCATGTCAGTTGCAGTGTGATTGTTCCTTCCCATTGGGCATCTTTGCACAGTAATTTAGGATGAGGCTTTGTAATCTTTGCATGCTTGCGAGGGATTTGTGATAGTGTTTGTAATACCAAGACACAATGCCAACTCTATCATGTTGGGATCACACAAATGGCTTTGACATTTTCCTGTGCAGGCTTTATCCAGTTGTTGTCACCCTGTAGTCTAGAAAGTCAATCTTCCATGCTGTGAGTGTGCATTTGTCCTTTTTGAGCAAATTGTGATGTGAAATTCAAGTGAGCATTGCTGATAGCCTCTTGTTGTGCCCTGCTTTTTCCCTTCCATGAACTTCAACAGAAAGTGGATGTAAGGAATGTCAGATTAGTCATGATCCAATTGAATGGCAGAGCAAGCTCAAGGGGTCAAATGGACTATTCCCATTCCTATTTCTAAGTAGCTGTTGGATTGTCCAAAGTGGATGCTTGTTTTGTTAAATACTTTAAGATTGACTAGATTTGAGCTGATTCAATCAATAATACCATCCATTTCTAATCATTGCAACTCCTGTGACACTTCAACACAGATTGCAAAAGGCAACTCCTCAAATTTTGTGAAACTGGTATAATCAATGTGAAGGCGTCAATATGAAGAGCATTACAGTATTTCCTTCATCTCTCCAAATATAGTGAATAAGGAAGGATAGTCATCTATGTTATTGATAATATCAATGAGTGCTATGGTGAAACCTGCAACTTTGAAGCCAGGCCTACTGAGAGGTTCACCCCCAAGACTCTTAAGCTACATTGAAAACAAAGCTGTTTAGGGTGACATTTTTGTAACATTTGGAAAGAGTGATCTTTACAGAAAGGACAATCATTGTGAGCTTGAAAAGTGCCTGTTGCGGTGAGGCAAGGAAGTTGCATCGAACACTGATTTTGACTCTGTTGCTCAAAGTAAATAGTTTCACCCTAACATTGATGAGCAGCAACACAGGGATGCCCAAGATCTCAATGAAACAATCCTTAAAGTAATCTGGTGCTTTGCAAAGGACAAAGAACAGTACAGCACAGAAACAGGCCCTTCAGTCCACCCAGACTGTGCCAACACGTGATGCTTTACTAAACTAAAACCTTTTTGCCAATATGTGGTCTGTATCCCTCAATTTCTTGCCTATTCATGTATCTGTCAAGACGTCTCTTAAATATTGCTATACCTGCCTTCACCACGTTCTCTGACATCACATTTCAGGCATTTACCATCTTCTGTGTAAAAGGTCTGCCTTGAAACATATCCTCTTACCTTAAACATATGTGCCCAGTAATTGACATTTCTTTTTTTTTATAGATATTTTTATTAGAAATTTAACATTTTAACAAATTTACAAAAATAAACAAAACTCTCAAATACAAACATTGATATAAAAATAAATCTTAAATATACAATAATCAAAATTTAACAAAGGAAAAATACCGAGAGAGAAAAAAGAAAAAAAAAAGCAAAACTCAATTAACTACTAATCATTAGGCAGAGTGTATAATTAAGTCATTTACATCTTTTAAATAAGAAAACATGAGAGAAAAAAAAGGAAGTAGGGGAGAAAAAAAAAACCCCAACGGTTAACATAGAAGTTGGATATTAAAATACTTGCTCGGAATGTGTAAACATCATATATAACAAAACCCGTATTCATGCAGGATTCCCCTCCCAAGGGGCCCCGGATCAGCCATGTCCATAATCTCAATTAAATAAAGGCCCTTGTTAGGGTAACCAAAATATCTATGTAAAAGGGCTGCCATATTCTATAAAATAATTCAGTCTTTCTGTGCAACATATTTATAAGGAAGTCAAAGGGAATACATTCCATGAGTAATCTGTGCTAATTTGGAAATCCAGGGGAACCTTCAGCCACCCAGTTTACCAAAATATTTTTCCCTATTTGGAAAGAGAGAACAGAAAATAGTCTCTTCCTATTTGACATTCCAGGTGCACCACTTAACCAATTAATCAACCATAGTCATCCGGGTAAATCCGAGACCGCTCGGGAGGGGAAACCCTATCTAAAACATCCCGAGCATAGAGCATATAGAATTTACAAAAATAAAGGTTCTCTGATACACTCATAACAGTATAATAAAAAGGAAACTAATTCTAAATAATAAAAAAAAACATATTTGAATGGAGATTATCCCCCTTGTTCCCAGGGGGTATCACTTCTTTTCCAACGATCCATCATAACCTCTTCCAACCAGTGCCCCACCCTTGACCCAGGCGCTCCTTAATAGAATGAGGAGAATTCAGATATAATACAGAGCTAGAGTTAACAGTGAGCATCCTACCCCCGCCCCCCCCACCCACACCTGAGTATATTTGGCAGTATTAATACCATATACAAACATATATAACTATAAACTTACAACTTCAACAAATTATAATTAAATATAATTATATAAAGTAGCAAGGGAAAATAACCCCGCTCCTAAAGACAAAAGTAAAATAGAATAAAGTAACCACCTCTCCCCACTAAAATTAACTAAACCCCCCAGCTTATATATATACCTATATACACATACATGCATTCACACATATGTATATACACACATACACACGTATAATAATAAAATAAAAGAACCCTATGGGGGGGGAGAAAGTCGTTAAATAGAGAGCAAATAAATAATTCCCTCTTCCCCCCCCCTCCCAAGATAGTAATAAACCGTAAGATAAGGAAAAGGAAAAAAAAGGGGGGGATATAAATCGAAGTGGGGAAAAGGCACGCCAACATACATTGTCTCTTACGATTTATTTAAGAGAGTCCAAAAATTCCTTAGCCTTTTCTGGAGAACTGAAATTATACCCGGATCCTTCGCGGTTAAAACATAGCGTCGCTGGGTAGCGTAGGGAGTATTGAATATTTAAGTCCCTTAAACATTTCTTCACCTCATCTAACGCCTTCCTCCTTCAAGCCAGAGCCGGGGAGAAGTCCTGAAATAACATGATCCTGGATCCCTTAAAAATCATGGCCTTGGGATCTTTTCCAAGATTTCTAGAGGCATCCAGGAGTATCTGCCTCTCCCTGTAGCTCTGCAGCCGGAACAGGACCGGGCGTGGGCGCTGGTTCGAGCCAGGCCCGTGTATTGCGACTTGGTAGGCCCATTCTACCCATACCTGGCCTGATCCAGCCTCCAGATCCAAACATTGTGGCAACCACTGTTCCAAGAATGCTGTGAGCTGGCCTTTCTCTTCCTGTTCGGGAAGGCCCAGCAAACGAATATTTTTTCGACGACCTCGATTATCGAGGGCGTCAATATGATTTTCTAAGGCCCGGACTCGCTGCTCGAGAGTCCGGACCTGATCGGCGGCCGATTGAGCTGCCGTCTCCGAGGTTGCGGCCTTTAACTCCGCCCCTCCGAGTCGGCGCTCGAGTTCCTGGATATCTCGGCCGTGCTTCTGCAGCTCGGCCGGGAGTGATTCCCAGCGACGTCGGGACTCCTCGATGAAGGCATCAATCTTCGCGTCAAGCTTAGTAATCATCTCCACAAGGCTCGTTATTGTCGGTAAGTCCCCCCGGGGCGGCTGTAGACGCCTCTGCTGCAGCTGGAGAGGGTGGGGGAGGGGTCCCTGCTTGCTGAGAGGTGTGGGCTCTCCTCCCTTTAGTCATTTTTCCTAAGAGATTGGATTATTTAAATTTAATACCAACACTACCAAACAACTAGTTAAATAAAAGCTATTTTAAATGATTTGGTGAGTGTGGTGGGGGTGGGTGATCCACTTTGCCCAAGTCTCGGGAGGAGCACTGTAGACTCAGACTTGCTGAGTCGCCGCCATCTTGAATCTCCACAGTAATTGACATTTCTAACCTGCAAAAAGATTCTGACTATCCATTCTATCCATGTCTCTCATAATTTTTTTCATATTGTCCCTCATCCCTCAACGTTCAAATGAAAACAAGTCAAGTTTACCCAATCTCTCTTCATTGCTAATGCAGTCCAAACATCCTGCTAAACCATTTCTATACCCTCTCCAAAGCTGCCACACCCTTCTGAAAGTGTGGTAGCCAGAACTGTACACAATATTCCAAATGCGGCTTAACTGAAGTTCTACACAGCAGCAAAATGATTGTCTACCCACAGTGCTTCACTGTTGCAAAGAGGCATGTCAAATCTAAAATGTCCTCCTCTTCGGTGAACTGCACATCTTTGCAAAACAATTCCCTTTTGAACAGAGGTTGCAGGCTTTCCTCTGTGAGTCAATTATCATTTCCACAGATTGGGCATAGTTTTGAAGGTAGCTAACCATGATGGGCATGTGTTGATGAGGTTGCAACGTCTCCTCCTGCTTAACCCTTTTAATTGAGCTGGTTGGGAAAGCTGAGGATGCACAAGTATGTAATCTCCTTGAATGTAACACTGCTGCCTCACAGCGTCAGAGACCCAGGTTCAATTCCACCCTGCCATTTGCTCCGGTTTCCTCTCTCAGTCCAAAGATGTGCAGGTTAGGTGGATTGCTCATGGAAATTGGAGGGGTTACAGGGATAGGTTGGGGAGTGCGGTGGTCTGTATCTGGATGGAATGCTGTTCAGAGAGTCGGTGCAGATTCAAAGGGCCAAATGGCTTATTTCCACACTGTAGAGATTCTATGATTCTCGGTAACATGGTGGATTTGCTTTGAATTGGCAAGATTGTGGCTATCTTATAAAGTGAGTAATCATTTATGAGGGGATATGTCATTAGTTTGTAGAATTGAAATGGGCCATGGACTAGTTAATGAACCAAATTTAATGTAGAAGCCAATGGCTGCAATCATGTAGTGTATTGTTTGATGGATTTGCTATTATAATGCAATGGTATAAAGGTATAATGAAATGTATAGCATTCAAATATTACACTTGTCTTTCGCCAAAGTATTTTTCAAGAGCTACTTGCTTATGTATCAAATGTAAATATGTCTTTTATGAGCTGCTAGAATATTCATTAGCCTTCTGTTCTAAGGCAGTAGAAGTATCATTTTCTTGAAACCCCACCTGTAATGTGCGATCCTATCGCGAGTAAGTGGGTGGTGAACCCTGAAATCCACTGACCCCCTGGTATAGGCTGCCTACCAGCAAGAAAGAAAAGGTACAAGAGTGAGTAACTGTAAACTTTCCTGCATCATCCTCATTCCACATTGTTGTATATTTTAATCTTTCTGCTCAACACCAAGATGACACACCAGCTTCTATATTAAATAGGTTTCATTGACAGCGTTTCAAAATGTCTGCTCAGTGCTTCAGTTCTGGCTTCCAGCTCTTTCTGCAGCTTATGTACTTTTCTCAGAGTCCACAGCCAAGCTTAACCAATCAAGCACAGTGATCAGCGATTGGAGTCAAACACAGGACAATCAAACACTATAAGGAGATCCTGACCACAGGCTGGAAAGGTATGAGGATCCCTACCTCAGCTATTTTCAGAATCCTCAGCTGTCATATATGGAGTCACAGGTAGACAGGATGGTGAAGAAGGTGTTTGGTATGCTTGCTTTCATTGGTCAGAACATTGATGTGAGAGTTTGGATGTCATGTTGCGATTGTACAGGCCACTTTTAGAATACTGTGTACAATTCTGGTCGCCCTTCTATAGGAAGGATATTATTAAACTTGAGAGGGTGCAGAAAAAGTTTACAAGGATGTTACTGGGATTGGAGGGTTTGTGTTGTAGGGAGGGGCTGAATAGGCTGGGGCTGGGGCTGTTTTCCCTGGAGCTAAGGGGTGACCTTATAGAAGTTAAAAAATCATGACAGGCATGGATAGGATGATTAGACAAAGTCTTTTTCCCAGGACAGGGGATTCCAAAACTAAAGGGCATAGGTTTAAGGTGAGAGGTGAAGGATTTTAAAAGGACCGGAGATGGTAACTTTTTCATGCAGAGGGTGGTGTGTGTATGGAATGAGCTGCCAGAGGAAGTAGTGAGACTGGTACAATTGCAACATTTACGAGGCATCTGGATGGATATATGAATAACAGGGGTTTAGAGGGATATGGGCCAAATGCTAGCAAATGGGATTAGGTCAGATTGGGATGTCTGGTCAGCACAGATGAGTTGGACTGAAAGGTCTGTGCTTTGTGACTCTATGATTCTATATCTATCTAGCGATTAATTTTGAGTGTTAGGTTTCCCATCTCTTTAAAAGATGAGATACCACCACTGGGAAATGCCAGACAGTGAGGGACTGGTTATTTTCAATCCCAAGGGCGCAACTGGGAGTGATGGTCATTGTTGAACTGCACTTAGTGGGAAGAAACAGTGATGGGCACCACACTTGTAACAAGATGAGTGGGTCTGGTAGCCGTGCAGATAGGCCAAGAAGAGGGAGGGACTCGTGGATTGGTGAGGAGATAGATTGCAAAATCCAGTCCCCAAAAGGTAAAACCCAGCTTATAAATGCACAGGTATTGAAAATGAGGCAAATTGGTCAACGACACTGAATCCTGGGCACCCATAGATTGTACCTTAACTGTGCTGATAATGTGGTGATCACTTGCAATAACTTCCCAAGGTGAAATCATTTTTCCTCACTACAAGCAACTGTGGGTTACCATCTTCCCCAATCCCCAAATCATGCTGTAAAGCCTGGATTCCACATTGCTGCCTGTGAGCAGAGGAGCCCCGAATCTTAATAGGAGTGGTGACTCCCAGTATGGGGAGTCCTGCCCTGGACTAATGGACAGTAAAACATAGTGATGCCAGAAGCACTCGTCCGGTTGTTTCTCATAACCAAGCCCAGTTGAATTATGCGAGTAGTCAACCAGCGATGCACTTCCCTATTTGTAATTAACCAGTTCAGAACCAGTACACACTCCTCGAGCCAGTGGGGCTGGAACCCGTGTGGTCTAGCTCAGAGACAGGTGGAAGGATTACACTTGTAAGAGTGAGTTTACGTTTATTGGATACCATTAGCCAAGACAGCCACTTGACTGTGACTTGCTCACTTGAAATTGGCCCTCGAACTGTGGACGGTTCTGTGACAGTTTTTATCACACACATAGAGTGGTCCATCAAAGTCTAGTGGCCAGGCTAGAGGGAGAAAAGAAATCTCCTTTTGTAGCGAAAAGCTGCCATCCTAATTCTCACAGCAGCCCCACCCACTGTATTCTTCATCCAAGTTACATTATAACTTCAGAGGGTCACACCCCCATACACAGTCACTTTAAAACTGAAGGGTTGTTGCTGTGTGTTGGTTGGCTGATGGGCGGATCCTGACAGAAGCTGTGCTCGGAGCTAGGGGCTGAGTTGGAGATTTGTGAACAGCGGGAGAGGAGCTGACACTGGAATTTTAACCTGGAGCGGGACTCGTCAACTTGTCTAAGGATTTATCCCCGTTTCTGGTTTCACTTGCCTGTGAGGCTTGAATGAATATAAACACATCGACTGAAATGTTTTCGTATCGAAGATTTTTTCGGATCGTTTAATTTTGCCCCCCGTCTCTGAGTTTGAGACTGAGTTTCCCTGCGCAGTGTAAACTCTCCTCCTCTCGATGGCGGAGCTGATCGAGCTGCGAGACCTGAGAGAGGACACGCTGATTCCCGGCAGCAGCCGCTCGGTGTACCGCTCGTCCGGCCTGGAGAGGACCAACGCCATGAGGATCAGTCCCAGGAGCCGGGCTTCCAGCGTCCAGAGCCCGGGTAAGACGGCCAGGCAAGAGCGGAGGAGCAGGCAGCAACTGCTGGTGATGGACCAGGAGCCGAGACAGACCGAGAAACTGGGGGAAGGACACGATTTCAATCCTTGCACCCAGACTCAGCCCAGCTGGTGTGACCTGTGCGGCGACTTCATCTGGGGACTCTACAAACAGAGCCTCCAGTGCGCGAGTAAGTCTCTCTCTCTCACACACACACACAAACGTGTCTTGTTTTACAAACATGCATTTTTTTAAAAAGCCTGAAATTAATCTTGAAATGCGAAAGAAACAGAAAACCTATGCGACACTGCATCATTAGTAAAAACAGAAATTGCTGGAAAAGCTCAGCAGGTCAGGCAGCATCTGTGGTTACCGTGGAAATCTGAGTTAGCGTTTCCGGTCGAGTGACCCTTCCTCTGCTTTTTTTTACCTTTAGTAAGAAGGCGACTTATCACGCTGGGGTGTGACTGTCCACTTTAGGGAATACAGTTCGAGGATCAATTCCAAAATTCAGGAAAGATTTCGCAGTGTATGTTAAATGAATTGGATACGTTTCCTTACTTTTTTATGTTACAATTTATTGTATTGTCCATCATATCAAACATATTCTATGTAACTCTTAATGTACATATTATACTATCAAACTCAGTATTTTCTCCATATTACTAAGCTCTTGCTGCATCCTGTCAAATTTGCTATATTTAAATGCATGCTATCACACACAGTACACTGTACAGTATTCTGGGTTTGCTGTCAGGCTATATATGGTAATAGATTAACACTGAGGCGTTCTCAATCTTCCAAATAGTCAGTTTAACAAAAGGAATTAGCTTTGCAAGACCAAACAGAAAAAGTGTATTCAAAATGCACTGTAAACTTTCCAGGTTAGATTGTCAACTCTGAGTAGGTGGAAAAGGCATTGAAATTGATGAAAGCAACATGAAAGGGGCCACTGTCATCACAATTACATGCTTTTGAAACTTTTCTCATTTAAGTTGTTGCTAAACTCTTGATGCAGTTCTGTATGAACTCAATAAAAAGACCTGACTGGGTACCAAGCATCTTGTCTGTGTCAACTAGGAGAAAGTGAGGACTGCAGATGCTGGAGATCAGAGCGGAAAAATGTGTTGCTGGAAAAGCGCAGCAGGTCAGGCAGCATCCAAGAGGATTCCTGAAGAAGGGCTTATGCCCAAAACGTCAATTCTCCTGCTCCTTGGATGCTGCCTGACCTGCTGCGCTTTTCCAGCAACACATTTTTCAGCTCTTGTCTGTCATCCCAGAGTGATGCCAATTGTCACAGAGTGACATCAGCAAGTTTTGAGAAGATTTGTAACTCCGGTTGAGGTTCTGGATGTAGTTCTGCTCGCTGAGCTGGAAGGTTCATTTCCTGATGTTTTGTCACCATACTAGGTAACATCTACAGTGAGCCTCTGAAGATGTTACCTAGTATGATGATGAAACGTCTGAAAATGAACCTTCCAGCTCAGCGAGTGGACCTACATCCACAGAGTGACATGTCCTCGCTGGTGGCCCTGCTGACAATGAGGCTGGCTGACTGTCAGAATGAGAAATCTCCCTGAACCTACCTTGCTCTGCCTGATATTTGTGTTCAGCTTCAGTTTAACAGCACCCTGTGATTCAGAAATTTTGGCAGCTATTTTTATCAGTAGGCAATGGCCATCTTTGCCTGCCAGCTGTTCTCACCAGGGATTTAAAACGAATGGTTGGAAAGTTGTGGACAAGCACCAGCAGTGCTGAAGCTGATGGGCAAGACTGCCCACTGGAAAGCGCTTGTTGAAGGAAGAAAAGGATGTGTACTTAAATGGCGTCTTTCACAAACTCTGGATGTCTCTCATCTTCTCAGCTGGTGATGTATTTTTGTCGTGTCATCACTGTGGTAATGTTTTCAGCAGATTTTGGCATATGACCAAGTTTCTTGGCTTGGTGTTAGATACACCCTGTGTTAGTTGGATGGAGTTGTAAATAATTAAAATCCCCTATTGGAATGTGAATATTCATTTTTTTTTTCTATAACTGGGTGTAAAGAAGCTTCATCTACTCGCATGGTTGGGGATATTAGGCAGCTGAAACGGAACCAAAGGTTTACAATCACTGACATAATGAAGAAGTGATAAATGGACATCGCGGCCTGACAAGTAGGAAATACTTTATGACCAAGAAGTGGATTTGAGGACTGATTAGCCATGGTATAATTGACACTGAACACTGAAGGGATCAAATGGTCTAATCTTGTTCTTATTGTTTAAGCTAGTGGTTTGAGACCACACTGCGAACTTTCTGCACATAGAAAGTTCATCCCAGTCAGAACTGTCATCTTTCATGATTTGGAGATGCTGGTGTTGGACTGGGGTGTACAAAGTTTAAAAATCAAACCACACCAGGTTATAGGAGAAAGTGAGGACTGCAGATGCTGGAGATCAGAACTGAAAAATGTGTTGCTGGAAAAGTGCAGCAGGTCAGGCAGCATCCTGAAGAATGAAACCTGAAGAAGGGCTTATGCCCAAAACGTCGATTCTCCTGCTCCTTGGATGCTGCCTGACCTGCTGCGCTTTTCCAGCGACACATTTTTCAACACCAGGTTATAGTCCAACCAACACTACCACCTGATGAAGGAGTGTCGCTCCAAAAGTTAGTATGCTTCCAATTAAACCTGTTGGACTATAACCTGGTGTTGTGTGATTTTTAACGTCTTCTTTCATGGTTGAGTTTGATCAATTCATGCACAAAGTTGGGCTGGGTCAATTCTCCCTGTCTTGCTGAGTCTACAGTCTAGTTTGTACCAGTGGTGTTCCTATATCATTGACTATATCTGTATTGATGGAAGGCAGCTCCAGCACTGCAAAACTCCTCCATACCACATGGAATCTTAAGTGTTCTTCTTCACCTGAGGCAATCCCTCAGGATCAGGGATGGTTATCCTACCATTCCACTTTGGTTCTGGAAATATCTAAGAAATCCAAAACACATATTGCAGATTCCCCCAAGTGTGGGGCAGATGGTCCTTGAAGGGTTAAGTAAATGTTTGCACTCCCTTTGTGCACTTGGATTTCACCTCTGCACGTGACTGTTGAATCTTCCATTGTCTTCCCAAATGAACCTTCTCCATTTGGTCCTGAGGGTCTCCCATGAGTCAGCAGGGATGCTTCTCCTTTTTCAGGAATAATTTTAGGACATTCCTAAAGCAGATCCCTTAAAGCCTCCAGCCCCGAATGAGTTTGCAGTTGAACAGTTGCTTTGGGAGGTTTCCTGTCAAACAGAGAACCAGCTCTGAGTGATTGACACTTCTGTGCGGGACATGTTGGCTTGGGAGGGGTTGCTGCTGTTGAACTGCAACCGTATTAGGAGGAGCTTGTGAGGTTTGGTGGTGGTATTCAAGTAATCTAAATGTGCCTGCTTTGGATTATCTCAGTCTCTGAAGCATAAAGGAACACAGGGCTCAGTGCTGTCTGATAAACTGTAAGCTTCATTTCGGGTTTGTGGTCCAGATCCTTGAATAAGCTGAATCAGTTAATCAGTCCCTGATGAAGGGCTTATGCCTGAAACTTCAATTCTCCTGCTCCTTGAATGCTGCCTGACCTGCTGTGCTTTTCCAGCACCACACTCTCGACTCCGAATCAGTTAAAGGCTGACCTGGCACATTGTAAGTGATAATGGATCTTGTCATCTCTCTGCCTTTAGCAAGAAGAAATTACATGGAAATAACAGCATACGCAGAAGGCCACATTTGCACCTTTGCATATCTGCCAATGCGCTCTCATTGGTCGCAACTATCTACTCTGATCCCTTGTCCATCATCTTTTTCCCTATCAATTATTCATTTAATTCCCTTTGTAAACAATGGTATAATCTTTCAATAGCTAAATCTGACTGTGTTCCGATAACCTGTACTGCTTGGCCAACTGTGAAGGTGATCCATCACATGACCCCTCAGTTTTCGTCACCTTGCATGTTCACAAACACAGTTTCTACCTTCCTAGATTGGAAAGGAAACGGGCTCAGATTTGCCCAATATGATGACTTGTTTGGTTGTTTCCCATGGCTAGTGATTCTGAAAATTAGAAGTCATTTTACTTAAGGCTCACATTTTGGATTGTAGTGAAGAGAAATTTCTTCAGTCAGGGAGTTATAAACCTTCAAAATTCTCTCTCAAAGGATCCTCAGTCAATTAAATATATTCAAGATTTCTGGTCAGCATGGACAGGTTGGACCGAAGGGTCTGTTTCCATGCTGTACGTCTCTACGACTCTGACTCTATTTTGAGAGAATAGGGAAGAAAATGAAGTTGAGGACAAAATTTGAGCTATGAGCTAATGACAGACCATGTTAGAAGAGTCTATGGCTTCTGCCTGCTGTGATTTATTATGATTTGGAGATGCTGGTATTGGACTGGGGTGTACACAGTTAAAAATCACACAACACCAGGCTATAGTCCAACAGGTTTAATTGGAAGCACGCTAACTTTCAGAGTGACGCTCCGAAAGCTAGTGTGCTTCCAATTAAACCTGTTGGACTATAACCTGGTGTTGTGATTTTTAGCTGTGATTTATTATGTTTTCATACTATTTTCAATACTCTTTTTCAAAATGGAAGCGTTTGAAGAAAACAGAAATTTTATATTTTATGTCCCAATGACTTTTCTCTCAGACTGGTCATAGCAGTGCTCTGGAGATGGATCTTTATTTCCTGGAGACACCAGGAAAGTCCTGGAGGCCCCTTTGGCAAAGTATGACCAAAAACCAGAAACTGTGCAGAGGTAAAATGGACACTGTTTCTTTATTGTTGAACAGTGTTTATAAAACATTGCCTCTGATGGTTTTTCTGATTTCTGTCTAACATATATTTTCATGAGAATGGATGCCAGAGGCCTCTGCCCTCAGACTTCCTCTGATAGCACTGGCCCTATATAAGGTAAGCTGTTTCTCAGAAAAACCTCAGGCTACTAAACTCAGAGCTGCTATTTGTAGCAGGCATTCAGAAGAAAGATTTTAATATTTGACCACAGGTACAAATTGCTCTGCTGCTGGACTTGTTACAGACAACTGTTAATGCTTTATGCGAAGCGATAGAGGTCACATATACTGATCACAGCCCTTTTGGACAGTACATAACATTCAGGATAGCTGCTGGAGTCTTGTTTCCTGAGGTCTTGCTTCCCCACCATACTTTAGCAATGACTCTTCTTGCTTCCCAACCCTCCCCAAAGCTGACATTACACCTCTCTGTCAAATGAATGAAAGCTATAAAAATTCTGTCCCACTGCTGTCTCTCTGGAAGTTGAACTGAGGTGTCCCCTCTTTCTGGTACCTTTTAAGGCCAACAAAGTATTCAGATGACCGTTGACTGTAGCCAGTATTCCCACAAGGCCATTTGTGTGGAACTCTGTTTATTTTAGTGCAACTGGAGAACAGGTTCAAATCCCACATTTTCTAGTGGGACACCCTTCCAATGTGCCCTGTGCCAATATTCCTGATGTGGAATTGCCGGTATTGGACTGAGGTGGGCAAAGACAGAAGTCACACAGCACCAGGTTAGAATCCAACAGGTTTATTTAAAATCACAAGCTTTCAGAGTGCTCTCCTTCATCAGGTGAAGTCTACTTCATTTGACAAAGGGACAGTGCTCCGTAAGCTTATGATTTCAAATAAATCTGGTGTCATGTGACTTCTGCCACTATACCTGGGCAGTGTTAGAAGGGGACCTAAACAAGGTTACATTGCAGGGTTGAAAATTAAAATGTTACGTTAGAATAGCTGTATGGTATCTCAGCCCAGTTAGTATTTTCTGTTACTTACTGGATCTACTGATGATAGTCTATTATCAAGTAACCTTTCGTTTGGTCCTATCTACTGCGGAGATCCAATATTGTGAAATTACCTGCCTAAACCTATCTCTGTCTCCTTTAAGACCGGTGTCTTTAACCTGCCTATTGATATAGGACAGAGTGTGAACTGCAGGTGCTGGAGAGTCAGAATTAAAGTGTGTGCTAGAAAAGCACAGCAGGTCGGGCAGCATCCGAGAAGCAGGAGAGTTGATGTTTCGGGCATGAACTCTTCATCAGAAACCTGAAACATCGACCCTCCTGCTTCTCGGATGCTGGCTGATCTGTGATTTTCCAGCGCTGCAGTTTTTGACTGTGCTAACTGATACATTCTTCTTTTGTTGAATGTTTTGTCAGGGCACCACATTGGGGCTTCTAACTATATATGTCTCAAAATAGAAAAAAATGCTGACATTAGATTTTGAATTGTTAAGGTAATGGGTGTGTACTTTATTGAGCTTTTAGTTAGAGCATCAGTACAGCATAAATCTTGGATTGATTTTCTGTTACTTGGTTTTGCTGTTTATGATGGAAGATCCTGTGTATTAACGCAGTGTAGTGCACTTGATACTGTGTGTCTGCTAGATCTTGGATTGGCACTGTGTTTGGGGTGACATGTGACTAGCTAAGACTGCCAGCCTCACTGAGTAAAATGTCACTGCCCATCCTGTAGTCCAGTGCCATCCAGTCCCTGTGTTTTTCATTTGTTTAATAGGTTATAGAACTAACCTGTTATGTTTCTTAAGACAGTCTCCATTGTGTAGCATAGATGATTGTGGTATAGGGTGACTAGCTGTACCCGATACGTTTATGAAAAAACCCTTCATGGACACAACATTGTACTTTGCTTTAACAGCTAAAACTACTCCTTCTGGTTTAAATGCTATCTTTCATTCTGTTAATTGTTCTGCTGAGTTGGCGGAGAGTGTTGCTGAACAAGTAACAGCTGTGGAATGAGTAATTTTCCCTATAGAATATGGTCATTGCAAAGAAGAAATGAGTGCGTTTCAAAATGTGTGTTTTCAATTTTAAAAAGAGCTGCTTTAAAACAATTTCCCTTCACCCAGTTTCAATTGAGTGTCTAAAATGTCACTCTCAGTATATTTTTTTTTCTCTGACTTCTGTCTGTATTTTTCTTCACTTGTTCATGGGATGGGTTATGTCACCAGCAAGATGTTACCCATCTCTAATTGCCCTTGAACTGAGTCGCTTGTGAGGCCAATTCAGAGAGCATTTATCATCCAATCACAATGAAGTGGGACTGGAGTCACATGTAGGCCAGACTCGGTAAAGTCTTCAATGAATCAAATGGATTTTTACAACAGGGAGAAAGTGGGGACTGCAGATGCTGGAGATCAGAGCTGAAAAATGTGTTGCTGGAAAAGCGCAGCAGGTCAGGCAGCATCCAAGGAGCAGGAGAATCGATGTTTCGGGCATAAGCCCTTCTTCAGGAATGAGGAGGGTTTTTACAACAGTCGATGACTGTTTAATTATACTGTTAGAGTCTAGTTTTCCATTCCAGATTTCCATTAATTAAATTTAAAGTGAACCAATTGCTATGATGGGATTTAAACCCTTCAGATTACTCATCCAGTGACATTTCATTAAGCTACCATTGCCCCCAAATCTATCATTTATGCTGAAAGAGCTAATATTTTAAAAGGTAAACATCCTTTCCATCTTTTCCAATTTTCTGCCTTTTTCTCTCATGAATGTGGTGCCTCGTTTACTGAGTTATAGCAACACAGGCTATCTGAAAACCTGGAGGCGAAGATGAAGAGAATAGATTTAGCGAGTGATGATTTCAGAAGGGGCCTGGGAGAGTTTGGTAGTTTTTAATGTTGAGATATAATTGGTCACATTGGGCCCTAGGTTGTTGACTTGTCAATATTGAGAGATCAGAGAATATTAGCCAAATTCTCCCCAAGTGCACCCCTGCTGCAAGGATATCCAGATTTTTCACAACATATTTGTTTTAGATTTCCTACAGTATAGAAACAGGCCCAACAAGTCCACATCAACCCTCCAAAGAGTAACCCATCCAGACCCATTCCCCTGCCCTATACTTACCCCTGACTAATGCACCTAACACTACGGGCAATTTAGCATGGCTAATTCACCTGACCTGCACATCTTTGGATTGTGGGAGGAAACTGGAGCACCCAGAGGAAACCCACGCAGACACAGGAAGAATGTGAAAACTCCACATAGACACAGTCACCTGAGGCTGGAATCAAACCTGGGTCTCTGGCGCTGGGAGGTAGCAGTGCTAACCACTGACCCACCGTGCCACTCCATTTGTACATTTCTAACTCCTTTCAGATTGCGAAGTTCTGTTGAGAACTCTAAGAATGGAAGGCCCTGTGCTCTCTTATAGGCAGCATTGTCAGCTACCTACTGGATCTATTGATGATAGTCTTTTATCTGATAACCTCTCATTGGGGCCCATCTACTATACTGCTTCTAGAGGCAAGTGTCCACTTCAGACAAGTGGGTTCGCTGGATATTCTGAGAGACTCGTCAGTATGTGGCTGCACATCTTGCCGCAAGGTTCGGAAGGAAATATTGCGGCACCACAGATCTGTCCATCTTTATTCTCTCTTTTTGCACCCGTCACTAACATGTCCTAAAACTGGCTCAGCCTCCTCTAAGCATCTTTTTTCTTTAGTGTTGCAAAGGAAGGATAAAAATAGGTAGAAGATGCAGCTGTACTTATAAACAGTCTCACATTGAAGGGCTGCTTATCAACTTGATAGCCAATTGTTTAATGAACAATGTGCTGGTGAAGTAAAACCACTTCTCACTGGGGCTAGAGTTCAAGGTTGTGATATTGTCAACAAGGCTGTCTTCATATTTGTGTTCGATCCTCCTGTCAAGGTTGGATCATTTGTCCCACCACCAAGAGGTCACAACGTCCAACTGTATTGGAGGATGGAGACAATGATCTTCAGGTAGTCTCTCTGTTACAGTGCATTTTCTGAGCTGCAAAATAATGTTGTCAAGAATGTGACCACACACTGGCCATTTGGGCTCCTGGTCCAATCTGAGGGGGAAAAAAACCCACTGGATTCTCTCCGAGACAACAAAGCAGAGGAACTAGACTAGAAACTAGTATGTATCATGTCAATGTGAAGGTCTATCCTGAGCAAAGCGTGAGTGACTTCCAAAATAACTCCCTGATAGGAGAGTCATCTTGTTGGCCATTCTAACGTCGGGCCAATATTTCTGGGTATCAACCCAGAACTATTGATTCTGAATAGCAGGAGATGGCAATGTAAATTTTTTACGTTTAACTGGAAGATGGAGAGACATACCACCGTCTTCTCTGGGACATCCAGTTTCTTGCAGGTAAGCAGAACAAATTAACTCTTTAACATCTCTTTCTCTCCTTTTATCATTCCATGATAACAAAAATGGAAGCTGAAAAAGGTGTTATCAACTTATTCATTAGAATCTTACAGCCAGTACGTAAACAAGTTATTGACACACAACATACAATGATTATAACAACAAAGATTACTAGTCCATGCAGTAGATGTGATCCTCCCACGTGGGAAAAAAGGTTCACCAGTAAAGTTCTTAAATCCACAGTCATCAGTGACCACTCCATCCCCTCCAAGTTGAATGGAAACAAGCCAGTTATCCAAAATCTCCAGTAGACTCCAACCTGAAAACCAAATCCAGTTCGTCCTTGCACATGACTCCATGGAGAAATCTGAACTCTTGGATAAGGGCAGTTAAATACCTAAAACTTCCATCCTTGCAGGGATGCTTCTGATGGAGGATATCATCGCATCTGAGTGTGAAGCAGGGTAGGTGAACGCAGCATTCTTTGCTGCTTCTGCTCCCGCTCTGCTGTCAAATGTAACAAAGCCAACTGGCTGTTGTGATGTTACCTTGATCAGTGAACCTTCATATCCCTTAAATGATCGAAAGACAAGGTAAAGCTCACGTGGCTTAATATCCATAGGAAGGCAACTGACAAAAAGTGTATGGCCTTCCTCTTCACCGTTGTTAGTTTCTTCACTTTTCATGCTCAGGACTGGGGAGCCGATTGAATTTGTTATGTTCCCCTACCCCGGGCAGGCAGTGCTGGTACTGGGAGAGCAGGAGGGGTCACCAGAATGGGTGTCAGAAGTGCTGAGCAAGGTTCCCAGGAATGTGACTTGGCGCTGAGTGTGTAATGGGTAACATTTCCAGGAGGGTTGGATAAATGGAGTGGAACTTGGATCAGGTTGTGGAGGGGCAGACAGTGGTCTGAAGGCATGCTTTATCTCCGAATTCCTGGCGGACTCTAATCTCCTTTTCTGAGAATTTATAGTTCGGAGGACTCTAACCCCCAATTTCAAGGGGAAATCGAACCTTGCTGGGACGAATTCATCAGCATTCAAGTTCGTAAGTTATCTCCGAGATTCCATCACTACAGAGCCTAGGGGACAAAGAGTCAACCAAGTGATAGTTTAAATGAGAGAGATCAAGGTAACGCTTACCTAGTGGGCCCACTAGGGACCGTTGCACAGGCGATCACATACTCAACCTGTCTAGAAGCTCCATATATGTTGGAATCCCACTCATGTTGCCAAATGTTAGGTTCCCTTCTTGAGATTCTTGCACTCTTGATGCAATTGCAATATGCCAACTTCTGTGAGCAGCCAAAATTTATTAAGCAAGTGCAAGCTTTTGAAGGATCACTTCACACTCTTTGCCATGCTTGCGAAGCGTGTCAAGCAAAGCTGCCTGAACAAAGGGACCAGTTCTCTCTTTTATACAAGATTTTACATCACAGTCAGTAATGCCCACAAGACTTTCCCCAGCCACTCCCCCATAGTCACATGCCACTCGACACAGTGTAGTGATTTTCTGGAAATAATCAAATGTGATTAAATTGATTCTGAATTGCACGAAATGGCTATATAAAATTTTTACATTCTACCTGCAAGTCAGAGAAACATACCACCCTCTCACTGGGACATCCAATTTCTCGCAGGTCAACGGAACAAATTAACCCTTTAACATCTCACCACCTCAAAATCGGCACTACTTCCTCTGCAAGCCCATCCCATATACACACCAGCATCTGCAGAAAGGATCTACCCTTCTCACCTTAAAGCTTTGCCCTCTAGTTTTGGACTCCCCTGCTCTGGGAAAAACACCTTACCAATCACCCCATTTATCTCTTGTGATTTTCTAAACCTCCATAAGGTCACCACTCAGTCTCTGACCCTCCAGGGAAAACAGCCCCTGCCTATTTAGCTTCTCCCTATAAACCAAACCTCCAACCGCAGCAATATATTTATAATCTTTTCTGCATCCTCTCAAGTTTAACAACATCCTTTCTATAGACGAGCAACCAGAATTGTACACAATATTCCAAAAGTGGCCTCCCCAATATTCCTTAGAATCTCAGCATGACTCCCAATTCCAATATTCAATGTATTGACCAAAGAAGGCAAGCATGCTAACTGTTGCCTTCACCACCTTATCTACCTACAATTCCACTTTCAAGTAACTATGCTCCTGCAGTCCTATGTCTGTTTGTTGGGCAACACTCCTACCATTAACCATATAAGTCTTACCCTGGTTGCCTTAACAAAATGCAACACTTCACATTTATCTAAATTAAACTCCATCTGCTAATCTGATCAAGGTCCCATTATAGTTTTATAATCATCTTCACTGTCCACTATACCACCTATTTTGGTGTCATCTGCAAACTTACTAACCATACTTCCTATATTCACATCCAAATCATTTATATAAATGAAGAAAAACAGAGGACCCAGCACTGATCCTTGTGGCACACCACTGCTCACAGGCCTTCAGCCTGAACAACAATCATTTACCACCATCCCCTGTCTCTTCCCTTCAAGCCAATTTTATATTAATTAGCCAGCCCTCCCTGGATTCCATGTGATCTAACCTTACAAACTAGTCTACCCTGGGGAACCTTGTCAAATTATTTTTCCTGTGATTGTGCCCCTGTATTTTACATTCCCCATCCAGTGGCAACATTTCTCAACTTCTGTCAAGCTCCTTCAGAATTGTATTGAGATCACTTCTCATTCTCTGAAACTCCCTTCATCGGTACGGTACGGTACGGTATGCTTGCCTTCATCAGTCAAGGCACAGAGTATGCAAACTGGCAAGTGATGTTGTAGCTGTATGGAAATTTAGATACATACAGAAGGATGTGGAGGCTTTGGAGAGGCTTTAGAAAAGGTTTACTAGGATGTTGCCATGTCTGGAGGATATTTAGCTCTGATGAAAGATTGGACACACTTGGTTTGTTTTCACTTGACTGTCAGATGCTGAGGGGCGACTGGTAGAAATATATACAATTATGAGGGTTGTGGATAGAATGGATAGCTGGAGTCTTGTTCCTAGGGAACATACATTTAAGATGAAAGGAGGGAAATTTAAAGGAGATGTGAGGAACTTTTTTTTTAGAGTGCTAAATGCCTAGATTGTGCTGTTAGAAGAGGTGGTAAAAGCAGACACAATAGCAACATTATTGAGGAATCTTAATAGATACATGAATAAGCTGGGAATAGGGGAATATGAGCTGTATAGAGGCAGACGGTTTTCAGTTTAGAAAGGTGTTATGTGTTGATGCTGTCTTGATGGGCTGAAGAGCCTGTTCGTTTTGTCCTTCGAAAGCGTAGACTCACCATCACTTTCCACGATGAGCACAAAACTCACAGCAACATTCAGATCGGCGCACACACCCAAACACAGGAGGAAAAATATGTTGCTGAAGAGAAGAACTTGCATTTAGATAGCACCTTTCACAGCTTTCAGGCAGCCAGTGATACACTTTTGGTGTGTAGTCATGATTGTATGGTCATCAGAAGGCAATGAGATAATAGAATCATAGAATCCCTACTGTGTGGAAACAAGCCATTCGGCCCATTAAGTCCATACCAACCCTCCGAAAAGCAACCCATCCCATACCCACCTCTCCAGCCTAACCCTGTAACCCTGCATTTCCTATGGCTAATCCACATAGCCTGCACATCCCTGAATAGTATGGGTAATTTAGCACAGCCAATTCACCTAACCTGCACATCTTTGGATTGTGGGAAGAAACCGGAGCACGTGGAGGAAACCCACGCAGCTATGGGAAGAATGTGCAAACCCCACACAGACAGTTTTCTGAGCATGGAATTGTACCCTGGTACTGTAAGGCAGCTATGCTAACCACTGAGTCACCCAATGAGGATCAAGTAATGTGTTTAGTATTAATGAATATTGGTTAGGACATAAGAACTCCCTCAGTCTTCTTTTAAGTAGTGTCCAAGAGTATTTTATGTCCATCTGAATGGACGAATGGTGCTTCTATTTAACGATCCAAAAGGCAACATCAGCACTTCCCAACAGTAGCTTTCCTTCAGTACTGTACTGGAATGTCAGCTGAGATTACATGCACATTTCTTTGGAGTGAGATTTGAACCCACAACCTTCTGATTTGAGCATTACCACTGTGTGCCACACTGTCAGACTCTCAAGGCTGAATCTCTTTGTTATTTTGGCTAAGTCCGAGTTGCCTTGAGACTTTTGGAGCGTTTTCCGACGTGATGCCTAGCAAGTTCTCATCATTATCCTGCCAAATTATCTACCACACTCCAATGGCATCTCTCACATCCAACTTCCACCACATCCTACCATCTGCCAATCCAGGAACAACTTGCTACTCAGCAGTTATCCCAGAATTCACTGGCAAACCTCGCACCTGTGTCACATTTTAAAAGTCTGCATGGTTCCTGGCGCGTACCTTGGAAATGGCACTCAGGGTTTGCAGACAAGGTCCTGGAGATTCCGCTAGGCAAGATGGTGCACAGAAGAGTCTTCCTCTTCCCTCAGTACCTGCAGTGGAGGCCATGACGGCAGACTATGCTAGTTGGTCCATGGTTGCCAACCTGGGGTAGAGCAGCCTCAGACATCTGGAGGAATATACAGCAAAATAGGAAGAAGATCAACGTTCTTTTTCACTCCAACACTGTAAATGTCACCTATGTATCTACTACCTCACACTTATTCTATCTCTGCCTCTCTACACATGCTCTACCACTTTCACTATTGTCTGCAACACCTTCCCCACTGGCTCTCACCCACTCCAGCTCAGAATGCCACTAATACTGCATGCTTTTTGCATTACCTACTCACTCGGACACCTCCCCATCTGCACCAACAGGTAATAGCTATGCCACTCACTTGCATTTTCCTCAGTATCTGCTTCTCTCTCATTTCAGGAAGTAAACCAGCCCACCGTGGGGCAGAAAGACCCAAGGCGGGTGGTGTGCTGATCAACATTCAGCTCCTCTCTCCTTTTTAAGGGGAAGACTCTGTCTCTGACTGCCCTGAGCAGGGCCTGGACTAATACTGGAGGCTGCCCTTGACTTAGCTTTTGCTCAGGGGGTCTTGATACACTATCTTCACTGACTTGACAGAAATCTGCTGACAACTATGACTCTCTGTCTGCGCTACATGGCAAGCCAGCATAATAATATGTGCCTGGACTCTCTGGCTGAGGGGTGAAGTGAAAATTGGCATGGCAGTGCAGAGCAGAACAGAGATGTTGTGAGCATCCAGGCAGGCTCCGAGCAAGAGCGTGCTATGACAGTGAGTGAAGAGCCTGAAGCTGCAGTCTGGTCGATTCCATGAGCTGGGTGTGTGTCCCTGAGTGCATAGTGTCCCTTGCTGCAGCATTACAATGAGAGGTACTAGTGCACCCTGAGATGCAGTACTAAAGTGCTGAAGCCTCCTGTAAGTGGCTCGGAGACGTGCCATGAGGGTTCCTGGAGACTGGTATATGTTGGGGAGCATATGGCTGGTGCCAGTGGCGTGTGCCTTGAGATTTGGTGCACAGTGTCCAACACGAATGTTATTTGGATTAAGCAGTGAGCTGAATTCACCCAGTACCTGCTGTGGTTTCCGTGACTTTTCCTGATATCGAGCTTGTTTGTCCATTTTGGTGTGTTGAGAGGCTGAATATTAATGGGAGAGTTGGGCTGTTAACAAGATGCTTACTGAGGAACAATCTCTGTCAATTAGCATTGCACTGCTGCCTAGCGAGAATCTCACCACATCACTTGTGAAAAGCATAAAAGATGGAGCAGGTTTCTCTGGAAATTGAGTTGAGCCTCACCATACTTGTTGCCTGACTCTGTTGGAGATGTTGACTTTAGCCAACATCACTCAGATGTCTACAAGATCCCACCCTGTGTCTTTAATCTGTAACACTTCCTATGCAGAACAAAACCAAACACTGTGCCCCAGATAACAGCATCTGAGCCACCCACCCTATGCTGTGTGACTCTCCTGTCAAGCAGCTCCCACACTGGAGGTCAGGGTTTTGGCACTGTTCCAATATAATGCGGAACAACTAGTATCTCAAGATGCAGTGACCTTACTCAAAGTTGCCTCGCTGTACAAACAACCTTGAATGTTTTGAACTGTGTGTTGCACCCTGTGCTTCCTTTCCCTCAATCTGAGATTTTGGCATTCTCCAATCACCTAGCAGATGTTATGAGGATGCACATAAACCGGCAGCACCCCCTCCACTCTGGATCACCGGGCAGACAAGGAGCTCTTGACAGCACACCGCTTGTGAAAGCACAGTTTATCATGTATTGATGGAGGCTGGTGGGATGGGAGGATGCTGGGATATATAAGTGGACCTTTGCCTTCCTTGGAATTATTGTACTCCAGAAATAACATTTGTTGGACCTTCAGAGAAACAATCTAATTACACAGAAAGAGAGAGAGAGAGAGAGAGGGGGGACATATAATTTGCCTGCTACTCTGGCCTCTGTCTTTTGCAGAAACGAATATGTTTGCATTTTGTAAAACAGGATGTCCTGCTCAGATCTCATCTGTATTGTGCTGTTGTCATGGCAATGACTGTGGTTTGTGGCTCGAGTGCGCTTTGTGATATTATCTGATCAGCTGAAGACGTTTAGAATAATGGTGAAGACAGCAATCTTTGAGCCAGCCACATTATCCGGGAGAGCTCAAATAACAGCCTACAGACAAGAAAATGATAGCTGGAGTAAGGAGTGCTTTTGTCAAACATAAAGCACATTTAATCCACACAGCTGCCGTTTACCATGTTTAAGTTTTTATCTGGAACGACAGTTCAAATTGTCAAATAAGGAAATGATTCAGGTGAAATGAGTTTTAAGAGAACATTTGGCATTAGTGTGATGTAGACTGTATGACTGGAATTCATATTTTAAAATAATTTGTTGTGAGCTTGAATTTTTGTTTTTTGAGTAAAGAACATATGGGTTTTCTGTGTGTCTGAAAGTTGTTGGTTTTTCTGTAGTCATTGTGATTTTCTTTTAAACAATTTTTGAGGCTTTAAAATTAACTTTTTTTTTTGGTAGATATAGGTAGGATTTTATGACCAAACAAGATGAAACAAGCTACATTAGAAGGTCAGGAGAAGGTTTTAAGTTTTTTGTTTTCTAGCTTTACTTTCAGTACAGAGAAGTCCTGTGATGGTTTTGTTTAAGATGCTTGCCCCATACATTTTTTTTTATTAGACTTAGATTAGACTTACAGTGTGGAAACAGGCCCTTCGGCCCAACAAGTCCACACCGACCCGCCGAAGCGCAACCCACCCATACCCCTACATTTACCCCTTACCTAACACTACGGGCAATTTAGCTTGGCCAATTCACCTGACCCGCACATCTTTGGACTGTGGGAGGAAACCGGAGCACCCGGAGGAAACCCACGCAGACACGGGGAGAACGTGCAAACTACATCTGAGAAGAGAAAGATACACTGTAATTACATTACCTTTGAGTAAAGAGTTAATAATAGTCCCAGACCAGAAATATCAGGATAATGTCCTGAAGAGGATACTTAAAGCTGAGAATGTTTAACATTAGCTGTGTAATAACTCCAGGAAGAAGCTGTCTGCAGTTTCTGCCTATTGAGTAAAAATCATGAGTGATGTAAACCATCCTCCTGACCTGGACATCTATAAATGTTCCATTTTCATTACTGGATTGATATCCAGGAATTCCTAAGATGCTATTAGAAATAGGGACTCTGATATGAGGATTGTACAAATGATGTTTTGTTTACTATATGAATGGTGTACTGTACCAAGGTGTGTTTTACAAAAACCTTTCATTTTATGAAGGAGTATTTGGAGATTACAGAGTAATTGGATTGTACTTTTACTGTACGTTTAAAAATCTTTGAATAAGTCACTAATTTGGTTTATTCAGTTTTGTCTTAACTTCTTTTGTTAATAAACTTATGTTGTATCGCTAAAGCAAAATCTGCAGCTTGGTGTGCTTACATTTCATTGAGAGATCACTTCTTAAATCAAAATGTGACCTATTAAGCTAGGTTTCTGTCTGGGATTTGACTTGTCCAGTGATAATATCAGCAGGGATATAACATTACAATGAGGGAAAGTGTAAAATTGGAATGGTGTCAACTGCATGCAGACTTCATTACAATGAGGGAGCATTACAAAGTTGACATGCTGTTACCTGACCTGCATAGCAAGCTGTGGACACAGGTTAATTGTGAGTCATGGTCTCTGCACATGGCTTTCCAATTTTAACTTTTGAAATAGCAGCACCAGTATAAAATATTGTCAGCTCTTTACTCATTCACTTTTAAAAATATTTTTAGTTAGGATTTCCAAAACTGTCCATGTTATAATTATACATCTGTTGTTGGTATAGTTTGAGATCTGTTTCCATGCAGTATGACTAACTCTAATACTGGAACATCCTCAGAACCCCTACACTGTGAAAACGGGCCATTCAGCCCAACAAGTCCACACCGACTCTCTGAAGAGCATCCCATCCAGACTCACTATTTGACCCTTTCCTGTAACCCTGCATGTCCCATGACTAATCCTACGCATTCGTGGACCACAGGCAATTTCAGGTCACCCCTCAGCCTCCGATGCTCCAGGGAAAACAGCCCCAGCCTGTTTAGCCTCTCCCTGTAGCTCAGATCCTCCAACCGTGGCAACATCCTTGTAAATCTTTTCTGAGCCCTTTCAAGTTTCACAACATCTTTCCGATAGGAAGGAGACCAGAATTGCACGCAATATTCCAACAGTGGCCTAACCAATGTCCTGTACAGCCGCCAACATGACTTCCCAACCCCTGTACTCAATACTCTGACCAATAAAGGAAAGCAAACCAAACGCCTTCTTCACTATCCTATCTACCTGCGACTCCACTTTCAAGGAGCTATGAACCTGCACTCCAAGGTCTCTTTGTTCAGCAACACTCCCTAGGACCTTACCATTAAATGTATAAATCCTGCTAAGATTTGCTTTCCCAAAATGCAGCACCTCCCATTTATCTGAATTAAACTCCATCTTCCACTTCTCAGCCCCTTGGCCCATCTGGTCCAGATCCTGTTGTAATCTGAGGTAACCCTCTTCACTGTCCACTACACCTCCAATTTTGGTGTAAACTTACAAACTTACTAACTGTACCTCTTGTGCTCGCATCCAAATCATTTATGTAAATGACAAAAATTAGAGGACCCAGCACCGATCTTTGTGGCACTCCACTGGTCACAGGCCTCCAGTTTGAAAAACAACCCTCCAACACCACCCTCTGTCTTCTACCTTTTGAGCCAGTTCTGTATCCAGTTCTGTATTCCATGAGATCTAACCTTGCTAATCAGTCTCCCATGAGGAACCTTGTCAAACGCCTTACTGAAGTCCATTTAGATAATATTTACTGCTGTGCCCTCATCAATCTTCTTTGTTACTACTTCAAAAAACTCAATCAAGTTTATGAGACATGATTTCCCACGCACAAGGCCATGTTGACTATCCTGAATCAGTCTTTGCCTTTCCAAATACATGTACATCCTGTCCCTTTGTCTTCCTAAAGTCTGTACGTTGTCTATAATATACAAGTCATTTGTAATGGAGTATGATGGAATACTCCCCACTTGCTTGCATGAGTGCAAACTCAAAAGGTTTGCTGCCATGCAGGTCAAAAAAGGCTCACCTGATTGTCACCCAATCACTCTCTTCAAAATTCACACTTGTTGTTGTCAACACATAAGGCAGTAGAGTGTACCATCTATGAGATGCACTCCAGCAACTGACCAAGGCTCTTTGGACAGCATCTTCCAAACCACCACATCCACTACGTAGAAGGGCAAGGGCAGCAGATACTTGGGACTACCATCATATTTAAGTTCCCCTGCAAGCCATTCGCCCCCAAGATTTGGAAATACATCATTCCTTCAGTGTCGCTGAGTCACATTTGTTCGGTAATCCCATTGTTTAGGCTCAATAATAGCTTCAATGATGAAGTTGTTTGCAGCAGCATAGAATATTGGGATATAGGAGCAGGAGTGAAGCATTTGAGCCCTTGAATCTTCTCCGCCATTTACCTAGATAATGGCTGATCACCCAGTTCAATGCCACTATCCCATATCTTAGATTTCTAGATAATAAAGCCATTCAAACCATCTTTGCGTGTTCAATGACCTAGCCTCCACAATCTTTAGAGACAGAACTCTTTTATGAGTAAGAGGACTAAAACTGCACGATCTGTCTACTGCGGTTTAGAGGTCCTCCAGTAGTACACAGAGATGAGTGTTAACTATTGAAGCCACACTGATACCAAAGGACTGAGGTGTGGAATCCTAAAGCTACATGCACCCTGGAACCACTTCTGTTTAAAGCAGCCCTGCATGACCAAGAGACATAGCCATGGAATGATGATGCAAGGATATTGTCAACAAGATGATTACCAGTCCTCCCACAGAATGTCATAAAACTGGAATTTATGACACAGAAACAGACCATTGTGTCTGCGTGGGTTTCCTCCGGGTGCTCCGGTTTCCTCCTACAGTCCAAAGATGTGCAGGTCAGGTGAATTGGCCATGTTAAATTGCCCGTAGTGTTAGGTTAGGGGTATGGGTGGGTTGCGCTTCGGCAGGTCGGTGTGGACTTGTTGGGCCGAAGAGCCTGTTTCCACACTGTTAGTAATCTAATCTAATCAGCCGACTTGGTCTCTGTTGGTGTTTGTCCTCCTCCCGAGCATTGTGCATCTTGGCAAATCCTCCCAGTCCTTTCTGCCCCATGTATGAATTCAGCTTTGTCATAAATGCATCTCAGAACAAAAGATGTCACATTTATATAGCGCGTTTCATGAATCCAAATTTCCCAAAGCATTTCACAGCCAATGATGAAATACTGCAGTACTGTATAGGGAAACATGGCAGTTATTTGCACTCCTCCGGCTGTGATCTTCCTCCCTGATTGATGGCTTTTCGGGTATTCGGATGGCTGACTGCAGTCAATCTGCTTTTCCTTGCATTGACCTTGGATTGGAAATGTAACTTCCAACTTCTCAGTGTTAACTCACTGAGAGGCAACACTCTGGCTAACATCTGAGGTGATTCCCCACTGATTTGTTCCGTCTGCATCACTGCCTGTGTCAGATGGTTAGACCACCACATGTTTTTAGCTTGGAAACACAAAGAGCACATCAACTAAGTCCCAGAATAGCAGCAGTTGTGATTAACACACAATTACAAATCTCTTGCTGTGGATAGTTTCATATCCCTCCGAGCTGAATACAAATTTAAACCGAGTTGATTAAAGAGGGTTGTAATATAAGGCAGATTAAAGTAGGTTTATAATACAGAGCAGATTCAAAGCTTTGGCCAACATTTATGCCTTTTACAATGCCAATAACACACATGGTCCAGTTATTTCTCATTACTGAGTGGAAATTTGCACGCACATTGACTGCCACGTCTCCTGTGTTTCAATATGACTACACTTCAAAACTTACTCAATTAACTGTGAAGTTCTTTGAGATGTTCAAAGATCGTGAAAAGCACTTTATAAATGTAATTTCACCTTTCACTCATGCAAGATGTGAATGCATAATTGCCCTCGCTACTGTGGCGTTTTGTACTTGACAATATTGTAGGACACTCACCAGATTCTCCCATCCGCTATTTAAAACTGAGCATTACATTGTAAATACCTGCATTACATTCAAGTCAGGAATAATGATTGTACCACTTTGTAAAAAAAAATGAATACATGGATGGAAAACAAATCCATATTCTGGTTCCAAAATCTTTTGCATCTCTGAAGATTGTTAAGTGACAAAACATTTTCATCAGAACCTTAGTCAAACAAGGAACTAAATTTCCCTAGGGAAAGCCCCAAATCTATTGACAGGTTGCTTCAAAGATCAAAAAGATTCTTCAGTCAGTCAGTGGTCAGACAAGCATGAGCGGAATCATTTCAGTGAGTTACAATATGAACAACAACCCCTGGGTCGTCATTTGAGTCATTTGTTCATGTTACCTAACCAAGGTATCAAGCTACATTTAACTGGTATGAAACTCTTCTGATGGCTCAGCACTTAGAAAAGACAAAGCCTGTTATTTTTATCAGCTAACAATTTTCCACACATTAACATTTCCGTGACACCAAAGGCGTTTCTGATTTAATTGACTTCAGAAAGCTGGCAGGGAGCCAGTGAGCTAAATATCCACACCTCACTGAAACACTGACATCTCAGATCATGCTTTGGCGTTTGTTTGTACCCTCACAAAGATGCACCACATGAGTCCACTTTAAACCACACTGGGCAGAATTTCCATGGGCCTCTTCGCATCACCTATTGGTGTGATTCTAATGGAAGACTGTCACGTAGCCCTGGAGAAAGAGCGCAAGTGCCCATCTGTGCCATTTTGCTGGGAGGGTGGATGGGTGATGAGGCTGTTCCGTACAAGATATTAGGAGAGCCCTGCAGTGACTGTGCCAAAAAGGGAAGTTTAAAATGAAGCCTTACTAAAGATTGAAATCATCTGCATATACATCCAGAATTTAGTGGCATTTACACCCCATCCTCCCCTCATCTACGTGATGAATGACCGGGCCTGACAGAGTTGGTTTACGCTCTTTTCACCATTATTCGCAGAATTCCATTCATTTTTATCATTCATCATGTTCTGCTGCTGTGTTGGCTTGTGATTACTTTTTAATGCATCAACTCTTGCTTCCAACTCTCTTACTTGACTGTTATTGTTGAAAGCATAGTGGACAGAGTAGGAATTCCTTTCAGGGTATAACTGATTTGGAGAATGATAAGGAATTCATGAAAGGACAGGGATAGATGTGTGGCAGTGGTGTATGAACACACACGGGTTCACAGGATGCGATGTGAACATTGCTAATGTAGAGTCTTTATGCCAGTCCATCGGGTGGCACCAGTCCTATGCAGTGAGAGGGAGAACTTTAGAATCTCCTGAAAGCCAACATAATTGGAGGTGGAGAGATGGGAATGGATAGTTGTGGAACGAGCAGGACAAGGACATCCATTCTAAATGGATGTCAAGTCTGAATCTAGAGCCAGAGCTAATGCTGGAGCAGGACTTGAACTCTGTACCATTCAGCAGGTTGGCTGTCAAGCACAGAAGTCTCTTGGTTTGTTACCAAGAAACCGATACGATAGTGTTTTTGTTTCTGGATCAGTGGTGCTGGAAGAGCACAGCAGTTCAGGCAGCATCCAACGAGCAGCGAAATCGACGTTTCGGGCAAAAGCCCTTCATCATGAAGGGCTTTTGTCCGAAACGTCGATTTCGCTGCTCGTTGGATGCTGCCTGAACTGCTGTGCTCTTCCAGCACCACTGATCCAGAATTTGGTTTCCAGCGTCTGCAGTCATTGTTTTTACCTCAGTGTTTTTGTTTGTCTAGTATGGAGTGAGCACTCTCCTTCTGGGGCCCACCATAATCTCCTGCATAATTGAAACCCCGACAGAACAGAGTGGGTTGGATTTTGTTCTGACAAAGAATGTACAGGGCTTTTTGTGTGTTCTCTCAACTGGGTGTTGAAATAATAATGGCCTACCTGCTTCAGTATCAGATCGAACAGGGTCGACCACAGGCAATTAATTCGGTCCCAGACTTTGCTGTTGTGATGAGATTGAAAGCTTTGGAGAATGTGGCCAAGTTTGGGTTTTGTCAGGATGTGTAATCTAGCTCCAAGATTCTCCCAAAGGACAGAGGAGCAAGAAACCAGGAAGAAACTCTTACTAATGTGCCTACTCGATGCAGAACCCTAACCTAAAGTGTTTTGGAATCTTAGATTCAAAGCTAAGCTTAGCTTCAAAGTGACACATTTGTCAGTAGTCAGCTGTCTGTGCTACCTTCTGTATTCTGATGCTTGAGCAGGTAGGTTCATTTTATTCTTGGGAATTGTGGAGAATTGGCAAACTCGCCTTGCTCACTATGGATCCTGGAGAGGGAGAGAGATCTATTAATAGGCTAGGATTCTTCTCACTTGGTGCCAAGTGACTCAACAAATCAGTAGAGGAAGGTTTGGTTTGGAACAAGTATCAGGAAGCTTACAGCGCTGTGTTAAGGTATGTTACACAGATTAGTTGGTTAAATTTAAGCTCATTCTTGATACCATTGAGTCTTGACCAAAAATTTCTCATTCTGGATAGTTAGTTATGTCCTCACGTGCCTTTCTACCTCCTTCCGTTTTCAAAATCATTCTCAAACCCCTTCACTTTGATTATGTCTCTTCAGTTCCCCATCCAGACCATCCCAACTTCTGAATGCTGCTTTTTTCTTTCCACTGTGTTCAGTGGCCACACTTCTTCCTGTCTTGTTTTAAAATGCATGCGTTTCTGCTGCTCTCCTGTATTTCAGGGGATGAACAGAAATTTGAGTTTTGTTTGGCCACTCTTGGATATGGCGATGGTACGTTTCTTTTGCTCATCAGGTACCCAGTGACTGTTAAGGACCTTCACTAGCCATTGGCTTCCATCTGCCAAATATGACCATGTCATTATTCAGGCCACATGATGGGTATCTCACAAGGTCTGTAGATCTGCTGCCTTCACATTATGGAGGCGAGTGGTCATTAATCAGGTCGCCTAGCTACCGCCCCGTGGCCAAAAATAGAAGCCACAGACTGAGGTAACAATTTTCTGCCATCTGATAATTGTACACCATTCTATGGACACCAAGTTCTGTAATCACTGGATTGGATTTTAGGATATTCACCCACAGTCGACTCTGCTAAAACGCAGTAGTTCCGTTCTCACGCAACCTCATATTATAAGAAAATCGCGTAGTAGCACACCATTTAAACTAATGGAGCTGGAATCATGTTACAACCAATAAATACTTAAAAGTTTGTACTTTAGAAACAGTGTCCCTATTCATCAATTGCGTTACAAAGAATTTGCATTAATGAAATGTGCATTATAACAGAACAACCTGTACTTCTCTCTCTCTCTTTAGCTCCCTCTCTATATCCCATCACCTCTCCCTCTCTGTGTAGTTCTTTCTCTCTGTCTCTCTCTCTCTGTCTGTCTGTCTCTCTTTCTCTCTCTCTAACTTGCTCTCTACCTACCTAGCTTGCTCTCTCTCTCTCTTGCTATCTTTCACATTCTCGCTCTCTCTCTCCCTCCCTCGCAGTCTCTGGCTCTCAGCCTGTTTCTCAAAAAGCTTTCTCTTTCTAGTTCTCTCTCCCCTTCACACTCCCTATCTTTCCCTCATTCCCTCTTTCTTTCTCTCTCCTACAGTCATTCACTCACTCTCTCATTTTGCAGCCCAGTCCCAGCTGTCCAAACTTTTTGAACAGATCACCAAATGACGTTAAAATAACCAGGGGCCTATTGCTGCACAGGGGAAGGAGCCTTTCCCCTTGAGGTTCTCCTTGATCCCCCCACCTTGTCTCAGCTGCCTTCGCAGCTGAATGGTTATTGGACCATAATGTCTGAAATGCTATAGGGTTCCCGTGTGTGTGTGTGGCTGCCACATCTACATCGCAAACTGACTATTGCACACGTGCCATTTACTGTGTGGGAAGCAGGTCTGTATTCTATTAGGGAAAAGAAAAATGCAGGGTCTGCTCACACTGCTACAGGAAGTATCTAGACTGAGCGAATGGTTGGAGTTCAGAGGTCAACATCCTACAGGAAATCTAAAGAGAATACACACTCCTCAATTATGATAATTGTTTCCTTTCCTCTAAACTTGACTGTTGCAGATTTCCAGTTGCTCCATGCTGACGAGAGGTTGTGAAATATCTCTGCCCTTGCTGTGTCTGATAAGTGTGTTGGGGTGGAATTTCTCTTCTGTCTATTCGTTATTCTCCATGTAGTTCCTGGGGAAATTTCTGGCCCGTGTCCCCACTGCGGTTATCGTTCTCATGGCACAATTGAGTTGTCTGTGCAAAAAAGAAAATAAGCCCTAGATTTCACAACCTCGGGGCAATTTTGAGCAGAGCAAAATCCCACAAACAGCATTAAGATATTGGTTGGGCAATTTGCATTAGTGATGTTGGTGAGGATACTGGGGAGAACACTGCCAATCCCCGCTCCCACTCCCCGACTCATCGTGACTCTTTTGAAATAGTGTCACTTTGTGCCCCCCTCCCCCCAGATGGCAGACGGGATCAGTTTAATATCTCATCTCTACTGCTGCGACCATACACTCTAGAATTTCGTCCTTTACACTCCTCATCCTGCATCTGAACCCTGTCCATCTTTTACAACCCCTCATCATGAGGTAGGGGTATGGGTGAGTTGCACTTCAGCGGGTCGGTGTGGACTTGTTGGGCCGAAGGGCCTGTTTCTACACTGTTAAGTAATCTAATCTCCTCTCATCGACCAAACCATTGGTTAGTTCTCCTGTTCCACCCTTCCTTCTCTTTTTAATCAGGTCTCTGTGAGGCGTTTTGGTCATGCATTTCTGCATTAAAGACAGAGTCGCAAACAGTGGAAATGCTGATTGTTGTTAGTGTGTGGTTAAATCAGTCCTTCTCGTGAGCTCCGGGAAGTGTGTCGTGTTGTTTAGTTCTGAGCCATGCAAATTTGGCAGGTCCCAGTTTTAGTAGGCATGCTTTGCTGATCAAGCAGATCTCAAAGTTAACGGTGCTTTAAAAAGTCCGTGGATTAAAGAGCAGGGAAGATTGGTTAGGGTTCCCTGCAACTGGCTGCTTTTAAGCAACTATCAAACAGTGGAGTCATCCATGATACAATGCAGTTCAGCTGGAAAACTCCATAATGCAGTATATGTTCACCACTGACCTTGAGGAGAAGCTTATTATAAAAAGGCAATATACTTACTGAATGAGCAATGCAAAGGCTGTGAAAACCTTCCCGCAAAAGTAAATATTTCCCCTTTTCTTTCTGCCAAATCCTCTCAGTGTTCAAATCTCCAATTCCCACTCTATCACTGTCCCTACTCCACCTTGACCTAAACTCTTTGAGTATTCAATCATCAGTTTTTCCTCCAAACCCCCAGAACCATCATTTCTTTCCCAGCTACTGCAGCATCTGCTACCTTTTACAACAACAATAGGGATATTTATTTTTCACACAGTCAAATTTTCCACTTAAATATGATTACATCTATATAATATTTATGCATGCCAATACCAAGGGGGAGTAATTGTGAGGTTGGAGGCATGTTCCTCATAAACTGCTGGAGTTTGTCCAACTGCTCATGTGACCATATCACTGCCAACTCACTGGGACCTTGGTGGGTTTATTCCTCCTCCTATTGGAATTTCTAAAAGATTTTTAAGTGATCTTTCCAGCACATTGGGCCGGGTTTTCCAAGGAGTGGCGATCCCGTGCAGACTGTATTGAATTTGAAGCACTGCTTTCTCAGCTGGCCTATCCATTCCAACACAATGAAATTTTGCTCTCCCCGGGAACTACACAGAGATTAACAAATAGACAGAAGAGGAATTCCACCCTAATACACTTATTATGCACAGCAGGGTAGAGAACCATTGTATCTGGAAGTATATGTGATGTTTGTTTTTCTTCACCCACTCTGCACTGGGTCTCGATCACTTGAACTCGCATACAGCTCTTCACGCCTCCTCGAACCTCTAATCCTAAGAGGGCCTTTTGGCCACTAGTTTTATTGGAAATTTATTCAACATTACCTGGGAGGTCCAGTTATCTCTTCCTTCACTAACTGAGTGTCTGACACCATGTGACAAGCTGGGCAGTCTTTCTGACACTCCTTTAAAATACTGCACTCACTCCAGAGTATTCGGAGTATGAGTTACTACCTCTTCAGTAATTAGCAATCATCTTGTGTTGAGTCACGTACGTTGCCCAGACTGGCATCATCCTAATTGTATAATTAGTATCAAGATGTTCAAATCTCTCCATGCCTGTTCCGCCTCTCCCTCCCCCTCTAATCTCCTGCAACCCAGAAACTTCCAAAATGCTTATATTGGGTATTCTTGACTACCTTCCCTTGTGCCTTAGGCCAATTTGTGGAATTCAATCTAGATACCTTGCCATCTCTCTCAACTTTTCTCTCCTCATTTTAATATGCTAATTACTGTCATCCTCTTCGTATGTTTTTGGCTTCTGTCCAATATCTTGATGCAGGACCAAGTTGTATTTAATCATCTTGTTAAGTGCCTTGTTAAGGCATTGTATAAATGAAAGTTGTTGGTATTATTGGAATACAAGGATAAGAGGGTGGAGACACTGCTAAGCATTCAAGAATCTCTGTGCCCATTCAGTATAAAACAAGGAGTTATAGAAGGTAGTGTGCATGATGCTTAGTGTCTGACACAAACCAAGGTATCTATCTGTAGTTAATTAAGCCTTTGGACAAGTCAAATTGCTTTTATTTAACATCTCTGACACAATAAAATTCCCGAAAGATGCTTCACAAACACATTATTAAGCAACATTGGACACTATGCTCAAGTAGGAGTCATAGAGCAGGAGACTCAAAGGCACAAGATGCTAGAGTTTGAGAAAAAATTGAGTCCTTTAGTTGAGAACCGCACAGTGAGGGGAATGATGCTGTTCCCTACAGCAAAGAGCAGTGATCCAGATGGCTGTGTGGAACAGTGTTTAGGGCTGGAGAGGAATTTACAGTGGAAGGAAGAGGTCCTTGTGGGTACCGAACATTGGCAAGATGAGGGAAGAGGTTCTGCATAGTCAGTATGAGGAAGAGGCAGCAAATTCAGCAGAACCTCCAAAATAATAATCCCTGCATTATTATCTGAGCCATGTGCAAATCAGATTAAGAAAATATTACAGAATTGGATATGTGGCTCAAAGAATTAGGTGAGAGAAATAGTGGGTAAAGTGGGAACTGTATCATTGGAATGGTGTACACCATATTTGTACTGGGATCAATATGTAACTGGAGAAGTAAAGAGGAGTTTAAAGTAAATGGTGATGGAAAAGGGTCAAATTTGGGAAGATGCAGTAAATCGTTGGGTAGAGCCAAAGCAAGATAGAAAGGTATTTATATGGAAAATGATAGATCGTGACAGGAAGGGACAGAGAGTTTGAATCAAAGAGTACTCCATAATTAAGACGACAAGTTACAAAAAAAAAGACAAAATTAAATGCTCTGTGTCTGAATGGAATAAACTAAATGAACTAATTATGCAAATAGAAAAGTTTGGTTTTATAGCCATCGGAGAGACATGGCTCTGGCTGGCATGGTTTGGGAGCTGAATATTGAAGGATATTTTATGTTTTGGAAGGACAACCAGCAACAGGAGGTAGAAGGGTGGCTCTGCTAATTTAATAACAGTATTCTCCCTCCAGAGGCAGAATACCTGAATTCAGGAAATCAGAATAAGGAAGTAGTTTGGGTAGAGATGAGAAATGATGAAGGGAAGAAGTAATTTGTGGGAGTGGTGTACAGGCCAATAATGATAAATATGGAACTTAAAGGAAGAATTAAAGGGAGCTTTCCAGAAAGGCATTGTAATAATTCTGCCATTCATGGCTGATCTGTGGCCTAACCTCGTGTACAGAGGAACCTTGATTATCTGAATGACACGGGCGGGGAGTATTTTGTTCAGATAATGGAGTGCTGGATAACACAGTTATCCACATACATCGTATCATCCGTCATCATTTCCACCACCTCCAAACGGACCCCACTACCAAAGGTATATTTCCCTCCCCTCCCCTATCAGCGTTCCGAAAAGACCACTCCCTCCGTGACTCCCTCGTCAGGTCCACACCCCCCACCAACCCAACCTCCACTCCCGGCACCTTCCCCTGCAACTGCAAGAAATGCAAAACTTGCGCCCACACCTCCCCCCTCACTTCCCTCCAAGGCCCCAATGGATCCTTCCATATCCATCGCAAACTCACCTGCACCTCCACACACATCATTTACTGCATCCGCTGCACCTAATGTGGCCTCCTCTATGTTGGGGAGACAGGCCGCCTACTTGCGGAACATTTCAGGGAACACCTCTGGGACACCTGGACCAACCAACCCAACAACCCCGTGGCTCAAAACTTCAACACCCCCTCCCACTCCACCAAGAACATGCAGGTCCTTGGACTCCTCCACCGCCAGACCATAGCAACACGATAGCTGGAGGAAGAGCGCCTCATCTTCCACCTAGGAACCCTCCAACCACAAGGGATGAACCTAGATTTCTCCAGTTTCCTCATTTTCCCCCCCCCCACCTTGTCTCAGTCAAATCCCTCAAACTCAGCACCGCTCTCCTAACCTGCAATCTTCTTCCTGACCTCTCCGCCCCCACCCCCACTCTGGCCTATCACCATCACATTGACCTCCTTCCACCTATCGCATTTCCCATGCCCCTCCCCCAAGTCCCTCCTCCCTACCTTTTATCTTAGCCTACTGGACACACTTTCCTCATTCCTGAAGAAGGGCTCATGCCCAAAACGTCGATTCTCCTGCTCTTTGGATGCTGCCTGACCTGCTGCGCTTTTCCAGCAACACATTTTCAACTCTGATCTCCAGCATCTGCAGTCCTCACTTTCTCCTATAACACAGTTTAGGCAAGTGTTAGGACCTTGCAAGCTTTTTCAGATAATCTGAAATTCAGATAATCAAGGTTCCTCTGTACTGCCTTTGGCCTATATTCCTTAATAATTTTGTTTAACAAACATCTATGAATCTTAGATTTAAAATTAACAACTGATCCAGCATTTGTGGAAGCAAGTTCCAAACATCTACCACCCTTTGTGTGTGGAAGTGTTCCGAATATCTCTCCTGGATTGTATGGCCATAATTTTCAGACTGTACCCCCTTGATTGCATTTTACATTCAGCTTGAGAGTGATAAAAATGGGTCCAAGCCTAGTATTTTAAACTTAAATAAGAACAATTTATGAGTGCACGAGAACAGAGTTAGATAAAGTGAACTAACAAATTAGATTAAGGGATTGGTCAATAGAGATGCAGTGGCAGACATTTCAGGAACTATTTCAGAATACACAAAATAGATGCATTCTAACATGAAAGCAAAATTCAAGGAGAGGACCCACCATCTGAGATTAGCTAGAAGAATTAAAGATAGTATCAGATTTAAAGAAAAGCATATGATTATGCAAAAATCTCAAGTATGTCAGAATATTTGACAGAATTAAAAACAGAAAATAATGATTTTTTTTAAAAAATTAGAATATGAGAGAAAGCTAGCAAGAAAAACAAAACAATATATGAGTTTCTACAGTTTCTTTAAAAAGTAAAGAGCAAACAATGTAAGCATTGGTGCTCTAGATAGTGAGTTGGCAGATGGCAAATGAATTGAACAAGCATTTGTCTTGGTCTTCACCTAAGAGGTGTAAGTAACATCCCATCTGGGTTGTAAATCTAGAAACAGTAGGAAGGGATGAACTCAAGAAAATTAGTCATTGGGGAAGTGGACCTCCCAGGGGTAACCTTGGAACAGGCCCCTCTCCTTAATGCCCCCTTGACAGCTCAGGAAATACAGGAGGCAGCTAGGCAACTTCAGAGTGGGAAAGCGCCTGGCCCTGATGGTCTCCCGGGTGAGGTTTATAGGGATTTTGTCAGGGCCGATGTTGGAGATGTACAATCACTCCTATGTGCATGAACGTCTACCACCATCCTCGAGAGAAGCTAATATTGTTGTGGTTCTGTTCGCCGAGCTGGAAGTTTTTTGTTGCAAACGTTTCGTCCCCTGGCTAGGCGACATCATCAGTGCTCTGGAGCCTCCTGCGAAGCGCTTCTTTAATGTTTCTTCCAGTATTTATAGTGGTCTGTCCTTGCCGCTTCCGGGTGTCAGTTTCAGCTGTCCGCTGTAGTGGTTGGTATATTGGGTCCAGGTCGATGTGTCTGTTGATGGCATTCACCCACAAACTCCATGCCTCTAGGAATTCCCTGGCTGTTCTCTGTCTGGCTTGCCCTATGATAGTAGTGTTTTCCCAGTCGAATTCATGTTGCTTGTTGTTTGAGTGTATGGCTACTTTACAGTTATGCAAAGGTTAGAACAAATTCAACCCAAACTCTGGGTCAGATATGTCGATGACACGTTTGTAATCATCAAAAACACGGAAATAGAAAAAACACACCGGATCATCAATGCCACACTCACAGGAATCCGATTCACGAGAGAAGAAGAAAAGGATAGCCAACTCCCATTCCTAGACGTGATAGTACAGAGAACACCGAACGGAGAATTTACCACAAGGGTACACAGGAAAACAACACACACAGACCAAGTCCTAAACTATGAAAGTAACCACCCCAACACACACAAACGAAGCTGCATCAGGACACTATTCAAAAGAGCCACAACACACTGCAGTACACCAGAACTGCGAAAAGAGGAAGAGGAACACCTATACAAGGTATTTGCCAAAAATGGATACCCGTGCAACTTTATCAACAGATGCCTAAGAGAGAGACCACGGAACGAGGACATGCCACAACCAAAAGGACTAGCCACACTGCCATACATCAGGAGCGTTTCAGAACTGACAGCCAGACTACTGCGACCCTTAGGACTCATAACGGCACACAAACCAACAGCCACGCTCAGACAACAACTCACTAGAACAAAGGACCCGATACCCAACATGAGCAAAACTAATGTAGTTTACAAAATACCATGCAAGGACTGCACAAAACACTATATAGGACAAACAGGAAGACCGCTAACAATCCGCATCCATGAACATCAACTAGCCACAAAACGACACGACCAGCTATCCCTAGTAGCCACACACTCAGACAACAAGCAACATGAATTCGACTGGGACAACATCACTATCATAGGGCAAGCCAGACAGAGAACAGCCAGGGAATTCCTAGAGGCATGGCATTCATCCACAAACTCCATCAACAGACACATCGACCTGGACTCAATATACCAACCACTACAGCGGACAGCTGAAACTGACACCCGGAAGCGGCAAGGACAGACCACTATAAATACCGGAAGAAACATCAAAGAAGCGCTTTGCAGGAGGCTCCAGAGCATTGATGATGTCGCCTAGCCAGGGGACGAAACGTTTGCAACAAAAACTTCCAGCTCGGCGAACAGAACCACAACAACGAGCACCCGAGCTACAAATCTTCGCACAAACCTTGAGAAGCTAATATTTCCTTAATTCTTAAGAAGGGGAAGGTACCTGAGGATTGTGCCTCATACACCCCCATCTCTCTATTAAATTCAAATTTCAAGATTCTGTCCAAGATCTTGGCGCTGAGATTAGAAAGGGTGTTGCCCCATATTATTAAAGAGGACCAGACAGGCTTTATAAGGGGCTGTAGTTCCTCTAATAATATTAGAAGGTTGCTGAATACAGTCGAAGTTTGTCAGCAACGATCGACTCAGGGGTTGGTGATTTCCTTAGATGCTGAGAAAGCATTTGACCGGGTGGAATGGACGTATCTTTTTTATGTCTTAGAGCAGTTTGGGGTGGTTAGAGTCTTTGCTGGGTGGGTGGAGGTTTTATATCGCCACCCTCTGGCCGCAGTCATCACCAATGGGGTGAAGTCTGAGAATTTTATGATTGGTTGGGGTAGTCAGCAAGGCTGCCCCCTCTCGACATTGTTGTTTACATTTGGTAATAGATCCACTGGCAGAGGCTATTCGTCAGAATGTCCACATAACCGCTCCAGAAGTGGGATCGAGGGCACACAAGATTACATTGTACGCGGATGATGTCCTTCTGTTTTTATCGAACCCGATGACCTCCGTACCCCATTTGATACAATGTATCAATTCATTTGGGGCTATTTCAGGATATATGATTAACTTTGCAAAATCGGAGGCTATGTCTTTGGGGAACTAGACTTTAGATTACTTACAGTGTGGAAACAGGCCCTTCGGCCCAACAAGTCCACACCGACCCGCCGAAGCGCAACCCACCCATACCCCTACATATACCCCTTACCTAACACTACGGGCAATTTAGCATGGCCAATTCACCTGACCCGCACATCTTTGGACTGTGGGAGGAAACCGGAGCACCCGGTGGAAACCCACGCAGACACGGGGAGAACATGCAAACTCCACACAATCTGTCGCCTGAGGCAGGAATTGAACCCAGGTACCTGGGGCTGTGAGGCAGCAGTGCTAACCACTGTGCCACCGTGCTGCCCTTGAGGATGTGCCAGAAGTTGAAGGTGGCCCTCAGTTCCCTTTTAAATGGTCACGGGCAGGGTTCCGGTACCTAGGCATTTTTGTTACCCCCAAGTTTGATCTGTTATTTCGGACTAACTTTGCTCATTTGCTAGACAATATTAGGCGAGATCTCCAGAGTTGGAAGGCTCTTCCAATTTCATGGCTGGGCCGAATATCCCTCATTAAGATGAACGTTCTTCCTCGTTCGCTTTATCTCATGCATATGCTCCCTATAATGTTTCCGGGTGGTTTGGTTCCTTTGTCTGGCATTGTGGGCGGCCCCTCATCAAACTTACTAAATTGCAGTTGCCTCAAGGAGGGGGGAGGAGTTGATTTCCCAGACATCAGAAGGTATCAATTGAGTTCCCTGCTGACCTTTGTCTGCGATTGGGTAGGTAACGATCCAAACTCAATATGGCTGGATATCGAGGCCTCCCAGGCAAAGTGCCCTCTTATTAACCTGTTGAACACGGAGAAGATGAGGACGGTCATGGACCTCTGCCGGAACCCCATTGTCATTAGTACAGTCAAGGCAATTGCGTCAGAGTGAGGGTTGTTTATCCAAGACTTTGCCACTTACACCTATAGGTGGCATGCCAAGGTTCCGACCAGGGATGATGGACTCAGGGTTCAAACTATGGGCAGTGAGAGGAGTTTCTAGTTTGGGAGACTTTTTTTGAGGGGGAGGTTATGATGTCTTTTGAGCAACAGAGCCGCAAATACAGGTTGCCCAGCAGAGACCTTTTCCATTTTTTTCAGGTTAGGGATTTCATCCAGAAGAAGACCACGCTTCTCACTAAGCCCTGTAAGCCCGATACAGAGAGAGAGGTTGTTGCTACATTCCACAAGCACCCTTTCAGTTAGTGCCCTCTATCGCCTGCTGGGTGGCAGGGCCTGGCAGGATATTAACTGGTTATGTGAGATCTGGGAGGAAGAGCTAGGAGTGGAGATCTTTTCTGAAATATGGGAGAATACTCAAAAGATCTCAATCCGTAATAGGACATATGCCAAGCAGTTAAAAGTTCTGCACAGGGCTCATCTGGCACCAGACCGTCTGGCGAAGTTTAAAAAAAGGGGCATTTCCAATGTGCCCCAAATGTAAAGTAAGTGTAGGTACCCGTTGTTCTGGACATGCTACAGACTCCGTGTTTATTGGAGCGTTGTGGCGGGAGAGATAGGGAGGGTATTGAGGACTGAAGTGAAAGTAGACCCGATATCTCTCCTCTTAAGTCTACCGAATTTACCATCTTTAGGCAGGCATGGGAAGAAACTATTTAACATTCTTGCATACTGTGCACGGAAGAATATTCTGATGAACTGGGTGTCTAAGAACTTGGTGGGATGGCAGAAATTAATTATGGAGCACATTCTCTTGGACTTCTTTACAAACATGGTGCACCACACAACAGACAATTTTTATAAGACATGACAGCCCTACTTGAGTTATTTGGATATAGATTTATCACTTATCTTAACTAGGGCATTTGTTTAACCAGGATGGTTAGATTTGTCAAGCCCTGGGCCCTGGAGGGGTTCTCCTGAGTTAATACAGGTATATATACAATCTTCCCATTCCTTTGTTTGGGAGTGTTGCACCAAGCATAGCTGTTCTGTATTTTGTGTTTTTTGTTTGCTTTTCTTTCTTTTTTTGGTGTTGCTTTGCACGGTGTTAGGGTTTGTTTTGTATAATAGGGTAGGTTAGTAGTTAGTAGACAGTAGTTGTATTGTAAATGTGATTTTTTTTCTTATACTGATATTTGTTATTGTATTTTTCAATAATTTTATTTGTTTGTAAAGTTAAAAAGAATTTGCTAATAAATATATTTACAAAGTCATTTATTGGTCAGTGCTTTAAACCCAACAGTCTTTGTTTTCAGACAAGATAACAAAACTGACCAGATTACTTCAGTGGTTTTAACATTGCATTGTCCCACAGGCAGAGATGATAGTATTTTGGTTGATTTGCTGAAGATGTCAATCAGGGTCACCTTTACAGTTCACTCCGATAAAGCCATTTACTTAGTTTTCTGTTCTCTGAGCTGCCACTGGGAGGTTAAGCAGAAAGCTTTCAAATCTTCGTGCTGTAGCATCATAGCTAATTCTGTTTTGTTTTCAGAAAACACAGTCCAAAACTAAATTCAATCTCTGACCACCCCTGAAATACTGGTCATCTCCTCCACAAGGTACAGTTACCGTTCAGCCTCTGCTAATCTGCTTGAGTTAGAGTCTTTTCCAAACTTGCTGGAACCAATTGCCATATTGCCATAGCCAACTTCTGTTCTCTGTTTAAATATAATATTCTTTCCCAGTTATGATCAGGCAGAGTCACAAAGATTTATGAAAGGGAAGTCATGTCTAACCAGTTTATTGAAATGTATTGAGCTGTAGATAAAGAGGAACTGGTCGATTTTATTTGGGTTTTCAGCAGGTAGTTAATAAGGTGCCGCCTGAAAGGTTATTCAGTAAAATAAAAGTTCCCAGGGTAGGGACTGATAAGTTGGCATGGATAGAAGATTGATTAGCTCACAAGGAATTCGAGAATAAGCATAAATGCTTCTTTTTTCTATTTGGCAAGATATAATAAGTAGTGTGCCACCGGGATCATTGCTGGGATAAGAACTGTTTTCACACCATATAAATGAATTAGATGAAGGTCAATGGCATGATTGCCAAATTTTCTGATGAGACACAGAAAGCTAGGAAAGTATGTTGTGAAGAGGACAAAAAGAGGCTACAAAGTGACACAGGTTAAATGAGTGGACAAAGATCTTGGCAAATGGTGTCTGTGTAGTAAAATCAGAAATTGTCCATTTTGACAGAGGAATAAAAGAAGAAGCATATTATCTAAATGATGAGAGATTACAGAGATCTGGCTATCCCAGTGCATGAATCACAAAATGTCACAAAGCAGGTACAGCAAGTAATTAAAAAAGCTAATAGAATATTATCATTTATCTCCAGAAAAATCGAATACAAAAGTGGGAAAGATATGCTTCAGTTACACACGGTGTCGATGAGACCATATCTGTCATACTGTGCATAGCATTTGTCTCCTTATTTAAGGAAGCATATAACTTGTTAGAAACAGTTAGAGAAGGTTTATTAGACTCAAACCTAGAATGGGTGGGTTATCCTGTAAGGAAAAGTATGACAGTCCAAGCTGTATCTGCTAGAGTTTGGAAGAGTAATTAGTGATTTGACTGAAATGCATAAGATTCCGAGGGGGTTGATTATAATCAATATGGTAAGGAGGTTCCTCTTATGGGACAATCCTAAAATAAGAATCATTTAAAAACAAAAGTATTACCTGTTTAAGAAGTGCTGAGGAGAATTTTATTCTGAGAGCTGCCTTCTTGAAAAGGTGTGGAAGCAGTGAATCCTTGGATATTTTTAAGGCAGATTTGGATCAATTCTTGATAACCAAGAATTGGTGGGGGTGGGGAGCCGGGATTTGGATTAATTAGATCAGTTATGATCTTGTTGTATGGTGGAGCAGTCTGAAGAGACTGTATGGCCTGTTCCTAACTGATATGTTCGTTCCTATGTTTCTTCAGCTGAGAAGCCAGAGTGTGTTCAGGGAGGGAGTCCAGGCTTGTGACTGCCAGAGTGTGTAACAGGATGCGGTTTCTTTGCCTCTCGGTATGAAGTGGGATGTACCAGCACAAAGTGACTTGCTCGGTTTGTGCACCAGTGTGGTTGAGAAATGTGGCCAGAATGTTTCAAGAACACTGTCAGTCATTCCTGAGAGAGCAGATCACTCTTAGTTTTAGTGCAAGTTGGGTGACATGTGGTAAACACATTTTAGCTAGATCGTTAACCCTTGCTGTTCCACACAGTATCCACAGACCTGAAGCAACTTACTGGAGTAGGCTACAGTCAGGAGCAGACATCTTCTTTAATCATAGAATCCCTACAATGTGGAAACAGGCCATTGGCCTATCACATCCACACTGACCCTCCGAGGAGAAGCTGAACTTTTAGGCCATGCTGGGAACAAGTGTAAATGGAGGTAGGCAGGACATAAAGTCACTTTGCTGGCCAACTGATATACCAGTTCCCAGTTGCCATCCCACCTTCAAAAATGCCAACTCAGTTTGTTTTATCAGGCATTTTTTTCCAGCATCAACCAAACACTTCCAGTCAGTCCCCACGTTCCTGCAAGGGTTGTGGGGTGCGGGGGAGCTGAGAGCCATCTTATTGAGAGAATCCCCTTTACTATGGTGACCCAGCTGAATTGGGGTGGGTGTGTCTCCATCTTGTGTCTGTCTGTCTGTCTGTCTGTCTCTCACTCTCACTCTCACTCTCACACTCTCACACTCTCACACTCTCACACTCTCTCACTCTCACTCTCACTTTCACTCTCACACACTTCCACTCACACACACGTCTTGTAACAGCTGCTGCTTAAGTACTGGAGGGATTTCTGTTGGCAGTCCAGCTATGCCATGCCAATTGCTCTCCTTAATTAGGCAGCAAGCTTGACCTGTGGCCTTAAGTTGGCCAATTCAGCAAAAGCACAACCCCCTTCCCTCACAGTGCACAAATTTAATACTCATTTAGCCTTCCTACAGGGTCCTGTGGTGTATGGTGAGAGACAATGCTATATCAAATCTCCACTATAGAACCTAATCTCAATCTTCTGAATTGGAACTGAGAGCAATGAGTAGGTGGAGTTTCAACCATCCTCTGGACTTCCTGCAGTTGGCAGTGGACCTGTGGGGGCTGACATTTGATCGCACAGCAAGGAAAGCCAATACAGAAGGCCAACAAAACATGCTGGTCCAATTCATCTTGTCAACTTCAAAATGAAGAGCCAATACAAAAGTGAATTCATTTCCAAGCAATGTTTTGTTTTGAAAACTTTTTTTTTCTCTTTCCCTTTTGGAGGACATGAAGCCAGGGGAGGGGTGCTGAGCAGAAGGTTCTAGTTATGATGTGGATTGTTGCATTCAGTTGAGTGTTAAAAGGATGTATATACAATCACCTTCTGTCAGGCAACTGTACATTGTTGGAGAAATGAAAGGGCAAGAGCTGAGGTGTGGAGTGTTGAGGCACTAGCACTCCTTGAAGATCCAGCGATTTTGATTTGTTTTTAATTCATTCATGGGATAAAGGGTGTCACCAGCTAAGCCAGCATTTATTGTCCATCCCTAATTGCCCAGAAGGGGCGATTGCTGAGGGTCTGGAGTCACATGTAGTCCAGACCAGTTAAGGATGGCAATTTCGTTCCCTAAAGGACATTAGTCAACCAGATGGATTGTTTGAACATTTGACACGAGACTCTTAATCCCGGCTTTTGTTGAATTCAAATTCCATCATCTGCCTTGGCAGGATTTGAACCCAAGTCTCCACAATATTACCTGGGTCTCTGGATTAACAGTCCAGCAATTGTACCACTTGGCCATTGCCTCCCAAAAATTAGGTGTTTCTCACTTTTATCTTTTGCTGCAATATTGTTACGATGTGCCCAGAAGGGCAAATTCCTATCTAGACTCACTCCCAAATATTCTGGATAGGGAGCATGCTTTAGTCTCGGGGACAGTTGTTCTCCACTCACAATAACACTGTAGTTTTGGGTTTCTTCCAAACTGAAATTTGTTTGGAATCAGAGGACTATGCACCACTAAGCCAGTGAAACCTATTTAAGCCTTGCATTGTGAGCATCCATTTTATTTCTGGCATTCCCAGTGTGTACCTAAAGCTCAGGCCTAATAGTGGCCGAAGGACTACAGCCTGCTCCAGTGTTGTCACCATCTGTTTTTTTTTGCTTCTTGGTAGCTGATGATTTATTGATTTTAAAAAAAAGGAAGATTGATTTGAAATGACCATGTCGTCACATTGATCCTCTAGCATTCTGCAGTTGAGCTTGTTGAGTTGCTAAACAGTTGCTAACAGCTGGGGAATGAGGGAAGAATTGTGGTTTGAAGGGGGTGTGTGAAGGCGGCAGAGAGGAGACTAAATAAAACTCTCTGGGAATAGAGACACAAACACAATTCACAAAAACCTCACTCTGTGTTTGAATTAAAGAATCCTGGAAAGGATGCGAGACTTTGTGGCGGCACTGTAGCTCAGTGGTTAGCACTGCTGCCTCACCATACCAGGGACTCGGTTTCAATTCTAGCACCTGATTTCTATCTGTGTGGAGTTTGCGCGTTCTCCCTGTATCTGTGTGGATTTCTGCATGGTGCTCTTGTTTCCTCCCACAGTCCAAAGGTGTGCATGTTAGGTGGATTAGCCATGGGAAATACAGGGTTATAGGATAGGGATTTGGTGTGAGTTAGATGCTCTTTGGAGGATCAGTGTGGACTCGATGGTCCAAATGTCCTGCTTCCACACTGTAGAGATTTAATGACTTTCTCCAGCAATTAGGATCCTGTTGGTCTACAACAATCATGAAACAGTCTATACCACTTCAACAGGAACCTCATTCATCACCCAAAGAATCTTGGAAAACCAAAGGGTAATTGTGGTTCAGTCTTGCCAAGCATAGAGGACCTTGTGTCTTGCTGTGACCACCAACTTAGCTGTGTGCATTTAGCAATCAGTTCACCGTTCCAAGAGCATTGTGGATGTATTTTTATTCAGTTGACACTGAGTTGCAGCAATTTGGCTGCTAGGATCTTGAGAAGTGAGCAATTTAACCTATTATGGGGTCGCCTCAGCCTTTGGTTCCCTTCCACATCAAAGTATCCTGGGTCAAAATCCTGGACCACCCCCACATTCTGGCAGTGCCAAGGGAGTAACTTCATCCCTGGGCTATAGCGGTTGAAAACAAGTGACTCACCGCTCTGCCACCTCGTAAGACGAGCTGCGAACATCTGGCTTTGGACATGATGTCCACATCCTGTGAAACAATTGAAATGAAAGACTTGCCCTCTGTGTTAATGCTGTGATTATCTGTGGTTAATCAACATTTCCACTGGAGGGCAGTGTTCACACCTGTATGTGAGAGCTTTGAGTCTGCTAACGGGCACTTCACATCCTTCTATTTCTGCACACTCTATCGGACCCTCCCCACTTGTCTGGACATGCACCAGACCCTAGGAACGCCCCTAGTTAACAGATGGACTCTATGGTTATATTGGGAGGGAGACAGAGGGGTGGGCATCACTCCAAAATCCAAGCTCTAGACCTACGAGCTGGGATCACAGACAAACGTTGCCATTCAGCAGAACTCTCACTCTGCTGGAAATGTCCTGTGATCCGTCCATCCACCTGCACTAATGTGGAAGATTCCTGACATCCATCAGTTTTGGAATTAAGTGAAAGAAATCTAATTTGTATCTTTTTTAAAAAATTCTTTGGTGGACAGTGGGTGTCATACATTGGGCCAGCATTTATTGCCTGTTTGTAATCCCCCTTGAGAAGCTGGTGGGTGAGCTGTTTTTGTAAACCACCAACGTCCATTTGGTGTAAGTAAATAAACGATGCTGTTAAGGGAATTCCAGGATTGTAGTACTGAAGGAGATGGTAAGAAGAGGCATTATCTACCCTCTCACAGTAATGTAAAAAGCTCCATGTCACTAATTTGAAGAAAGGCAGGGGAACATCACTGAGGTGCCGTGAACTATAACAGCAAAATTATTACAGTGTCATTTAGCCCATCATATCTGCACTGGTTCTACTCCCTAGTGCCAATTTCCTGTCTTTCCACTGTATTCCTCACACTTTCAATCCAAATAATCATCCCAGGCTGCCTTGAATGCCTCTGTTGAACCTGTCTACATGTCCAGCAAGTGTATTCCATGCACTAACTCGTTCCTAACCAAGAGGCCATGAAAAGCTGGTCCAATTCGATAAGATTGTGGAGGACTTGGACATGTCTGTTCCCACAGTGGAACACATTAGGTCAGGAGTACAGGCTGCAACATTCATGACCCCCAACTGGCCTAAGCCTTAACTCGCGCTAGTGAAATTTGGGGTGCTGGGAACTCCTGACTCTATGAAAAACCAGAGTCGAAGAGTGTGGTACTGAAAAAGCACAACCCGCCAGCTGCCGGACTGGCTGTGCTTTTACAACACCACACTCTTCAGCTCTGATCTCCAGCATCTGCAGTCCTCACTTTCTCCTCTGAAAAAGCCAGTCAGAGATTTCCTAATCTTGGTTCGAACTTATCTCTGCAGGAACAGGGAGGTCCCGCCCCAAGTGACCTAAGAGTATCTTTTAATAGTGTAATGCCTCTGTCTTCAGGTTCAGTCCAATATACAGCCTGAACAAAACCTGCAGGGATAATGATGGATTATATGGCTTGATTAATTTAAACAGGTTTTGTAAATCAGTTTGCTGCAGGCTACTGGATTTGAGAGCATCTGTCACTTGATATATTGACTACATGAGTTCTCAGTTAGATTGCAGCCCTCCAGGAATCCCTTGTTCCACATGTAAAACAACTGAGGCTTTGATAGTCTATCCCTAAAGTCATACGGAAATGGTGAAACGCTAAAGAAATAAATGATGAATTTCATGGAAAATCCTGCAGCTGGGAGTTAAGTGTCTGACAGTGAATGACTTGACAGTGTGTCTCAGTCAGTAGCTGCCAGTAGTCCATCGACTGGCAGTGATAGCTGCCAGTAGTCTTGAGATGGTTAGCTGGCAGTAGGCCAGTGTTTGTCAGTAAATGGCAGTTGCTTAGCATCTGGAATATTTGACTGGCATTAACCCAGTGGCTAATAAACCATACTCTGGCACTTGAAACCTGTAACTGGATTGGCAAGTGTTTTTTTATTTTTTCAAACCATGTATCTCTCTGACTAGGCTAACATCTGTTGTCAATCTCCAGTTTCCCTTGAACTATTTGGCTGTTTCAGAGTTCTGTTGAAAATCAACCACGTTACTGTGGGTCCAGAGTTACGTAGGCCAGATTTCCTTCTCTAGAGGGCACGAGCGAATTTGATGGATTTTTAGAGCAATTGCTCATTATTTCACAGTTGTTATTACTAAGATTGGCTTTAATTTCCACGTTTTATTAGTTGAATTTAAATGCTGTGGAGGGATTTGAACCAGAGCATTAGCCTGGTCATCTACATTGTTAATCAAATGACATTACCCTGTGCCACCATCTCCCATGACCTTGGTGGACTGAGAGCCTTTTCCACAGTTGTACGATTTCATGTTTGTGATATTCCATTTGAGTACCTACAATCCGTTCACTGCTTCTGTTTGATACAGTGTGACTGCTGCTTCCCTCTAGTTTACGTGTAAGGTTGTTCTCCCATCTCCTCACTCTCACTTTTCCAGTAGAGATGAATAGTGATGTTCATTCTCCCTGGAAAGAATGAGCATTGGGTGTAGTTCCTAAATGAAGACTTTTATCCCCTCTACCTTCCTCCACCCAATGCTCCAAGAACCCATTCCATTTATTGTTCAATGCAAAGGCCTTGTGTATCATGGATTCCAGTGTTTCAAAGCAGTACTGGTCTCCAGAACTTAAGCTACACAGCAACTGACGGACTAGCTGCAGCAACCAGAGACAATTAGCTTGTAGCTGTGTCCAGTTGGATCGTGAGAAGATGCAAGGTGTTGTGACGCAGAGGCAGATGGAGAGGCAAAGCTTGACAGGCAGGATGAGTGGCAGATGTAGAGTGTAAATATATTGAATGAAAGAATATAACCGGCAAGATAGGAATAATAATAGGCAGGAGTGTGTGGAACAGCATCACTTGGTCCCATGATGGAGTGAGTGACCACAAGGTGCGAGTGAAGATCTATGACCCCTCAAGAGGGGCCTCTTGGTTCGAGATCGGTCAAAAGAATCAACAAACACGGTCTGTTCAAAAAGCAAAAGTCATTAATTTATTGAATTAAGGTACCTTGACACAATTCTATCCAGCAACACCGAGGTCAAAGCTCGTGTGTTCTGTGGTGAAGTTGCACAATTACATTTGAAAACTACACTTTATTTATTTATTTATTTATTTATTTATTTATTTATTTTTTAAGAGATAGTACCACCTTAATTACAAGAAAGATCAATCACATACACTAAGGTGACATGATTTACAGCAAGTTAATCCAATGATATTTCCTGGGAAAGGGTTCTTAATTACAAGAAAAGTCCAATCAACTGTAATATGGTGACACGATTGACAACAAGCTAATCCAATGGTATTCCTTGGAAAAGGGATCTTATTTACGTAAATTGTCATGCCAAGTATCTGTTCGAGGTTAGTTTGAATGGTCAATTAATGTGTCAGTATTCATTTTATGAAAACTCTATTGTCCTCTTATCTTTGAATTTTAGTTTAATTCTGCAAATTAGCAGTACAGGTTCACAGGGTTCAATCAGTAATCTCAGCCATTTTATAGTATTCTTTTAAAGTGGGAAACCATTTTGTGGTAAATAAAAATCTACATATACTTGTTGCCTAAATTCCAATTTTAGATCCTCACAAGTGGACAGACAGGATACACTGTGTCAAGAGGTAAGCAGTGAGAATTGGTAGATCAGCATGGCCTTCAATAACTTGTGGTCTAACATAACACAGCAAGTGAGCAAACTGCACTTGGCCAGTCATATGGAGAGCCAAGCCTACTCAGGGTGGATCTGTTTCATTGAGGTAGTGCATGCTATGTTTCTTTCCTATCTTGTACGCTTTATTTCAGTGAGTGCTCCTTCCAGCAGATTGGCCCAGCTGATTTTGGCAATCAGTCTGAAAAGGAAAGGAGCTAGCATTCATTAATGCTGCTTTTGCAACCACAGGATATTTTGAAGTGTTTGTGTGAAGTTGTTTTGAATTGTGGGCACTGCTGTAATGTAGGAAACGTAGCAGCCAGTGTGTACACAGCAAGGTCCCACAGACAGCGATGAGATTTGCTTCAGTGGTCATGACTGAATGATAATTATTGGTTAGGGCACCCAAGACTGTTTTTTGTTCAAAATAGTGCCATAGAATTTTTAATTCCAGTGAGAGAGCCTTGTGGGTAGGAAAAAGAGGAGGAAAGAGTTGAGCATCAAATTCTTTCAAAGATCAGTGATTGTTGGGTGAAACTGAGCTCCTTCTGATGTACTTTGCAGTGAGGTGGCTGTGAGAAAGATTCTCTCAGTGAGTCACCAGGGCTACGAGAGAGGCTGTGCTGCTATCGTCGTATCTCAATTATGTAATTTCCTCTGTAAGTGAGAAGTTCTGGATTGGCTGTCATCCCAATCTCATGTTGCGAAATGTAACTTTTGTCTGTGAAGTCAAATGTTTGTGTATGTGTGTCAGATGAAATTACAGTCGGTGGGGAAGTCATGAATGATTCATTGTGTTGCAGACATTTCTTGCTGTGTATAGTCATCCTTTTTGCAAAGATTGCCAGCCGATTCCCAGCATTCCCTGTTCAGACTCTCTGCTATCAGGACTCCAACTGTGCCAAACTGCAGTTGCTGAGAGCCAGTGTAGATCTTGTGGGCCGAATGGCTTCCTTCTGTGCTCTAACCATCTAATCTTTCAGAGTTCACTAGATCCAGCCTGGTGTAACTTTCCCTGTTTGGATCCTTCCCTCCTTGTTGAGATGGCAGTTTTCAAAAGCCTGGGTACACTGACTGGAAGACCATCTTTACTAAACTAATTCTGGGGACAAACAGGTGAAGTTTAGAAAAGGATGGAAAATTTAGGTTGTGTGAAGGAGTAAAGCAAAATGATTCAGCAGCCAATGAGAATATTTACACACACATGCCAGAGGTGTATATTGGTACCATGAATCTGGCCCTGCAGTATTAAAGTGGATTAAAAAACCATTCAAATTTCAGTACAGAAGCATCAGTTTCTCTGGCATATTGTCTCTATGGCCTAGTGTGCGTGAACTCTGGTTTGTGAAAAGTAGTGAGACTAGAATTAGGACTCATTTGTTGTAAGAGTTGTTTTATGTTTGCTGGTACCCCTGGGTTGGACTGCAAATTTCTTCCCATCTGATCAGAAAATCCCCACTGGTGACTGGTGTGTGAGGTGTTTCTCTTCATGTTGGTTGTAAATGTGAAAACTCCTTTGGTAGCTGATCAGTAAAACAATAGTTGTACATCTTTGGAAACACTATTATTGTTTTACACTGAATCCCAAATATTGCTTATGTTTTAGATTAAATGACATCATTGCAGTTGCCTTTAGCTATGATGCCCAATGGTGCAGTGCAATGTATGTCAAACCTGATAAGATAACGCTTGTTTAAAATTCATATAATCATTATTATTTAGACGTTTAGCAGACACTGTTATCCACGGTGATTTAAACCACATGCTCTACAATGTGCTTTGTTTATGTGTTGAACATATTAAAAGTTAACAGTTTCAAGGGTGAGTTTTGTGAACCAGCTACTCTCTCAGGAACAATGTTAAAATGGGGATATAGTACCTCATGAAGGGACAATCCCACAACAGCAGTGTCTTATTGTTACACTGGTCAAATAATTCTGCTCATACATGCCTGAGTTTCAAAGTCGGAAGATTCACTATCATCCTGGAAGTGAAATCTGTACTACTTTGCTCTCCGTATTGTTTATCATCTTCCAAAGCTCTCCTCTTTGGAAAACTGCACTGTTTGGATCTAAACTGAGTATTGGCCTTCACCAGTCTCATTACAAGCTTGCGTTGCCTCGTCTTGCTCTGACTTTGCTTGGAGCCTCCCCTCAGTGATTCCAATGACGTTGAAGGAGTAAGCACGCAAGTCTTCATTTCCAGACTCCCCAAAGGACAGTGATATACTAAACACGTAAATGAAGCACCATCTCAAACCACTGGAGGTCACAATGTTATCTCAATTTGAGAGCGCCTTCATATGATCATATTAGTTCTATTACCCTAATAAATTAATGTAATTTGAGAGGTGACTGCTTGAATATTTTGGCAGAGAGGGATTGTAAAAGATACAGAGTGGCATGGATTAGGAGAGAGGGATGTTATAGACTAAGGTGAGAGACTGGAAGTGAAGGGAGAGATCAGAAATGGCAGTTCCCTTGAAGATTATAGTTTGAATGTGTGTGAGAGAGAGGTGGGAGATTTTAGCTCACTGGGCAAGTACTTCATGGAAGCTTAGGAGCCTGATGTTGTGCAGATGGGGATATTTTACTCCTCCTCGTAGCCCATATATAGTACTGCAAAGGCATCTGTCTACTGGATACAGCAATGCTTGACTCTTTAGGCTCCTGAGCCTAGTCATGCAAGATTAAAACCTAAAATGGTGAAGGGGTCAGGTAGCGTAACCTTGTTACAATGCCAAGGCTGCTTCCAGCCATCAGTAAAATCAGAAATGAGTTAGGTGGTGTTCAGCTTTGAGATGTTTAATCTCTCCTGTGGAGGTGATGATGCTTTCACATGTCCCTTGGAATGTTTGGGATGAACAAATGCTTTTGAACCTCTGATTTCTGAAGCTCTCCATCGCTGGGTGTTTCCTCTTCTCTATTGCAGATTAATTGATTGAGATTTACTGACAATTGTATTACTGTTAAGTAACACTGCTGCTAAAACATGACCTGGACATAATAGACATGAAACTTATTCAAAACCTCTATGGCAACCAAATCAAGAGCATCAGATTAGAAATCGCAGAGTTCAATATATTTCAAGTGAAAAAAGGAGTACTTATAAGATAAAACTAAATTCTGTCACCAGATCATTCAATCTGTACGCAACAAATATTCAGGGAATTAGATATACTTCAAGTGGGCAAGAACACAACAAACCTGTGGTGCACTGACGTCACAGTATTACAGGACAGGCTGTGGAAAATAACATCCATCGAACAACATTTTAAAATATGGATTTGATATAAACACCAAAAAGTCAGAAATTGGGTAGTTGGAAGGAATACATAAGGAAAAAAACTAGGGTGAATATGGAAGTGGACCATGTCACAAAGAACATATTTGTATGTTTAGGAGAAATAATAACAGAAGATGCAGGTGTAATGGAAAAGTTAGAAGAAGGATAGAGATGGCCAGAAGTAACTTTGTAAAGACAAAAGATATATTTTTGATGAGAAAACTTGAGCCTGTAATGAGGAAAAAACTTATATTCCATCTATTTTCCATTGTCTCATTAAACCTGGACAAATAAAAATCTGTGTAAGTTAGAAGATGCCTTTGAAATGTGGGTGTACTAAAAAGCTATTTAAAAATACAAACATAGACCATTATGCAAATGAAGAGGCAGTTGAAATCGCAAGAATAAAGTGAATATTAAGAAGTGACATTCAGAAAACAAACTTTTAGCCATTTGATCAGAGCTGAAAAGCTGCAGAGATCTCTTCTGGAGAGTAAGGTGGATGGTAGCAGAAAGAGGGGTAGTTGAAATACGGGTGTCACAGTGCAGTTACAGATAAACAACTGTGGACTGACAAATGTGCCATACCATGACAGCAGATCCCTTGTTAAGAATAGCCACAAACACCGAGAGAAGAGAATAATTTCATTGTTTTGAGCAATTTTCTGAATGGTAAGAAGTTAGGTCAGAAAAGTTAGGGATTTTAAGGAGCATCGTAAAAGAGGCGGGAGAAAGGTTTAAGGAGGGGATTCCAGAACTTGGGACCTAAGGAGCTGAACTCAAGGCTGACAATGGCAGGCTAAGGCAGCAGAGGATCCACAAAGGCTAGGATTAGAGGAGCAAAGAATTTTCAGATGGTTGAAGGACCAAGCAAGGTTATAGAGCTAGGAGCAACCAGACCCACTGAAAATATTCAAATAAGGTTTGGCCAATCAGCCCTTCCAGTCTGTCCCACCATTCATGATCTGAACTTAACCTCAAATCTACGTTCCTGCAAATCCTCAGTAATCTTTTCATTTCCTTAGGAAATCAAGAATCCATCTATCTCTGCCTTAAAATAATTAAAAATTCTATATCTATTCGCGTTTTGTGGAAGGGAATTCCAAAGGTTCACAACATTCAGAAAAAACTTTTACACATCTCTTTTTATTTCTTAAGTGAACAACCCCTTATTTTTAAGCTATGACCACGCTGAAACTATTGCAACAATTTAAACAAGAGGAAAATTGTAAAATCAAGAGGTTGAGAGACTGGGAGTCATTATAGGTTAGCAGTGGGGTTTGGTTAGCTCAGCTGGAGACCAGGTGGTTTGCAATGCTAAGCGATGCCAACAGCATAGATTCAATTCCTGCATCGGTTGAGGTTATCAAGAAGGATTCTCTTTCTCAACCTCCCTCCTCAGCTGCGGCGTAGTGACCCTTGGGTTAAACCAACAGCCGTTGTCTCTCTCCAATAGGAGAGCAGCCTTATAGCCTGATAAGGCTATGGCAACTTTATCCTTTTAGGCCAGTAAGCATAACAGTGATAGATGCCTAGTCTTTCCCTAGTATCAAAGCTGGGATCTTCCATATTCACATGACTGGGTGCCACAATTTCATATTATACCACATAGTGTCAGAACTTCAGTAGGTATTTCCATCCCTCTAATGAGGAAGAAGCAGAGTTCCGGGTCGGTGATCCATTTCTGATGAAAAGTCATCGTCTCAAAACATTAACTCTGTTTCTATCTGCTCTGAGATTATCAGGTCTGCACACCACTTCCAGCAATTGTCCTTTTAAGGTTTCCAGTGTCCACAATATTTAGTTTTTATTTTCAGTTTCTGTGTTTGACTTTGAGCCTTGGAACGTAAAAATCTATCAATTGAACCTTTAGTAGGAAACCAGTGAATCTCTAGGTTTTTTTTGTGCCTCTCCAATATAAAATGATCGTCTTAGCCACATCTTCGAATTCCCTCGAAAATATGGATAAGAATGGGGCTTTGTCCAGTTTGCTGAGGGAAAAGATTAAGTTGTCCATGAAATATTTACCCTGTAACTTATTTTGAGTAAACTATGCAGCTCTCGACAAATGGAAGGAAGGAGACTTCAGTTGTGAGGACTGAGGGCACCAGAGCAAAATGATGTTGGGTCCAGATAAAGCTGTGGCTTGCCAGGAATGTTCTGGTTGAATGAGGAATTCAGTAAACTGGAGGTGTTGGCAAAGCTTTCTACCACTATTATCTTATTAAGAGTAGATACTCCAGTTTAAACTAAACCAAAAGTGAATGCCTTGAAGGGGGTAGGAGTCTCTAATTGGGTTGAATAGACTGCAACATCTTTGATTATTCTTGTGAAAATAAATTATTCTAGATAGTTGGTGATATTTGGTCACTTACTAGACTAAGATTGGAAAGCACTTTGGATCAGCTTTTATGTTTCAATATTGCATTGGGAGCAAATGAGAAAGAGTTTAATCCTTTGCTATAGTATTTAACGATAATGAATGTGAAAACATTTGATTAATTAATATGATGGGCAGTACGATGGGAGGCAAAACAAATGTAAAGAGGTTCAATAGAGATTCCACAGTGGGGGTCGTTAGGGCCGATTGCCTGCCCCTCTTCCGCAGCTACGTCTGAGCCTAGTTGTCTCTGGAGAAGGGAGCATGCGGTGTCCATCAACACTCTCGAGGTTTTCAGGGAGATGTGGGCACCGCAGGGAGTGAGTGTTTTATTTCCCCCTCCAACTCTATTTTGATTTAATCCCTGTCCTCCCGTTCACTGTTTGATCACATAGCATTGCCATTTGATGTGAAGGGCACTGCTTGTCACTGGCCACTCAGGTGTTTCCTTTCTTCCTGGTGGTGGAAATTGAATAAAGATTTGTACACCTGTTGTTCTTCACTGTGTCCTACAAGAAAAAAAGAGATTCCACAGAATAGTGGTGAAGCCAAAGAAAAAATGGAGTTCAGCTGTGGATCAGCCACAAGCAAAGTGAATGAAAGAGAAAACCTAAGGGGCTGAGTGTGTGTCACAATAGAAATAGACAATAGGTGCAGGAGTAGGCCATTCTGTCCTTTGAGCCAGCACAACCATTCATTATGATCGTGGCTGATCATTCATCAATCAGTATGCTGTTCCTGCCTTATCCCCATAATCCTTGATTCCACAATCCTTAAGAGCTCTATCCAGCTCTTTCTTGAAAGTATCCAGAGACTTGACCTCCACTGCCCTCTGGGGCAGAGCATTCCACACACTCACCACTCTCTGGATGAAGAAGTTTCTCCTCAATTCTGTTCTAAATGGCCTACCCCTTATTTTTAAACTGTGTCCTCTGGTTCTGGGACTCGCCCATCAGCAGAAACATGCTTCCTGCCTCCAGAGTGTGCAACCTTTAATAATCTTATATGTGTCGATCAGGTCCCCTCTCAGCCTTCTAAACTCAAGGGTATACAAGCCCAGTCGCTCCAATCTTTCAACATAAGATAGTCCCGCCATTCCGGGAATTGACCTTGTGAACCTACGCTGCACTCCCTCAATAGCCAGAATGTCTTTCCTCAAATTTGGAGACCAAAACTGCACACAATATTCCAGGTGCGGTCTCACCAGGGCCCTGTACAGCTGCAGAAGAACCTCTTTGCTTCTATACTCAATTCCTCTTGTTCTGAAGGCCAGCATGCTATTAGCTGCCTTCACTACCTGCTGTACCTGCATGCTTGCCTTCATTGACTGATGTACAAGAACACCTAGATCTCGTTATACTGCCCCTTTACCTAACTTGACTCCATTTAGGTAGTAATCTGCCTTCCTGTTCTTGCCACCAAAGTGATAGCTTCTTCAAAATTGCTTGGTGACAGTGATGCCAAGAACGTGGCAAAATTGCTCAGGACAGAGCAAAGATGAGAACTCTCAGCTGGATATTGTTAGATAATGGAGAATGATCTATTGAAGATAAAAAATACAAGAAAAGACGGAGCTGGGGGAAACCTCTAGGAATTAAGTAGAGAATAGACTATCAAAAACAGTACAGGGAGAAATATTTGAGAGGAAAGGGCACACATCCTAGGTAGGACATCGTAAAACCTTCCACATCTACAGGGAACCTTGATTATTCGAACGGGATGGGCAGGCACTATTTCGTTTGGATAATCGATTATTCTGTTAATTGATTAAAAACTCCGAGCCCCAGAGGAAAGACATTTAAAGTCTGCTCTACGTTCAGGAGACTACAGCAACACACAGTGCACGAGCCCCTGCCCCCAACATTGCCCCCATTCAACACCATTTCCCCCCCCAACCCTGTCTAACACTGCCGCCCCCCCTGCCCCCCCAACCTCGTCCAACACCGCTCCATCCTGCCCTCAACCACATCCAAAATTGCTCAACTCCCACCTCCCCGCACCCCCCAACCCTGTCCAATACCACTGCGCTCCTGAACCCGTCCCCCAACCCTGTCCAACACTGCGACCAACCCCCCACCCCGTTCCCCCAACTCTGTCCAACACCACCCCCACGAACCCCCCCCCAAACTCTGTCCACCCCTGCCCCCTCTCCAGGGCAACTGGACTGCATACCAACAACAAGACTGCTGCTGCTGCTACTGACTTTGAGGGGTAAGTCTCCAAATAACACACACAGAACACCAGGGAAAGTGTGGGGAGAGAGAGAGAGGGCGGAAGGTCAGTCATTTGGAGATGGTGCCTGTTTAATCACTGTGAACAAAAGACGCAATCACTGTTGGAAACACGTCTTTGATGTAATGTTTCTGTCGGGACCTTGAAATCTCCTTTGGATTATCTGATTTAGAGGTGTGACTGCCAGATCACACTAAAAGCAATTTTAACCATTTAGTCTGTTTTGATGGTTTGGATTTGAAGGAGGAACGTGGCCAGCAATACAGGCAATTCAGTGTTCTTCCTTGTTTAGTGCTGAGGAATATTTGTAAGTCCAATGTAGTGTATTAGTTGACGTTGTGTACAATAGATCTGCTGGAAAAGCGCAGCAGGTCAGGCAGCATCCAAGGAGCAGGAGAATCGACTTTCCGGCATGAGCCCTTCTTCAGGAATCTTCAGCCCTGAAGAAGGGCTCATGCCCGAAACATCGATTCTCCTGTTCCTTGGATGCTGCCTGACCTGCGCTTTTCCAGCAACACATTTTCAGCTCTGATCTTCAGCATCTGTAGTCCTCGCTTTCTCCTACAATAGATCTGCACTCAGTCTTGAATCTATAAACTTCTGATAGCTATTGGAGCTGCCAACCTTGCTGGGTTTACCTGGAGTCTATTGGTTACTCCTGAGAAATACTCCTGAGAGTCACTGAGGAAAAAAAAATGACAAGGTCATGTTCCTTTGTCTTACTGCACTGATTAAAGCAAACCGGGCCACAAAACACAATTTATTTTTGAAATTCTTTAATGAGATGTGGGTGCAATTGGCAAGGACAATGTTTGTTGCTCGTCTTAAACTGAGTAGCTTGCGAAGCCACTTCAGAGCATTGTTAAAAAGTGGATTTTTGTGGATTTGGAATTGGTCAGACTACTTAAGGATGGCAGCTATCCTTCTCTAAAGAACAATAATGAAACACAGTAATGATGCCAGGAGCGTCCAGAATAAGGTGAGTGAACTTGCAGCATGGGTTGGTACCTCGATGTCGTGGCCATTTCGGAGACATGGATAGAGCAGGGACGGGAATAGTTGTTGCAGGTTCCGGGATTTAGATGTTTCAGCAAGAACAAAGAAGACGGTAAAAGAGGGGGCAGTGTGGCATTGTTAGTCAAGGACAGTATTACGGTGGCAGAAGGGACGTTTTGAGGAGTCATCTACTGAGGTAGTATGGGCTGAAGTCAGAAACAGAAAAGGAGAGGTCACCCTGTTGGGAGTTTTCTATTCGGAGTGGCCTCCGAATAGTTCCAGAGATGCAGAGGGAAGCATAGCAAAGATGATTCTGGATAGGAGCGAGAGAAATAGGGTAGCTGTTATAGGGGTCTTTAACTTTCTAAATAGTGACTGGAAATACTATGGGTCGATTGATTTGGAGATGCCGGTGTTGGACTGGGGTGTACAAAGTTAAAAAGCACACAACACCAGGTTATAGTCCAACAGGTTTAATTGGAAGCACACTAGCTTTCGGAGCAACGCTCCTTCATCAGGTGATTGTGGAGGGCTCGATCGTAACACAAAGTTTATAGCAAAAATTTGCAATCGAGCCCTCCACAATCACCTGATGAAGGAGCGTTGCTCCGAAAGCTAGTGTGCTTTCAATTAAACCTGTTGGACTATAACCTGGTGTTGTGTGATTTTTAACATGGGTCAGATTGTTTAGATGGGTCAGTTTTTGTCCAATGTGTGCAGGAGAGTTTCCTGACACAGTATGTAGACAGGCCAACAAGGGGTGAAGCCACATGGGTTTGGTACTGGGTAATCCAGCTGTTGGATTGGGAGGTAGGTGGGCACTTTGGTGATAGTGAGCACAGTTCAGTTATGTTTACTTTAGTGATGGAAAGGGATGGGTAAACACTGCAGGGCAAGAATCATAGCTGGGGGAAAGGCAATTATGATGCAATTAGGCAAGATTTAGGATGTATCGGATGGAGAAGAAAAACCTCAGAGGATGGAAACAATTGAAATGTGGAGCTTATTTAAGGAACGGCTATTGTGTGTCCTTGATAAGTATGTACCTGTCAGGCAGGGAGGAGGTGGTCGAGCGAGTGAGCTGTGGTTTACTAAAGAGGTTGAATCTCTTGTCAAGAGGAAGAACAAGGCTTATGTTAGGATGAGATGTGAAGGCGCTTGAGAGTTACACATTAGCCAGGAAAGACCTAAAGAGAGAACTAAGAAGAGCCAGGAGGGGACATGAGAAGTTGTTGGCAGATGGGATCAAGGAAAACCCTAAAGCATTCTATAGGTATATCAGGATAAAAGAATAACGAGAATAAAATTAGGGCCAATCAAGGAAAGTAGTGGGAAATTGTGTACGGAGTCCGAGGAGATAGGAGAAGCCCTAAATGAATATTTTTCGTCAGTATTCACACAAGAAAAATACAATGTTATTGAGGAGAATACTGAGACAGGCTAATTGACTAGACGGGATTGAGGTTCACTAGGAGGAGGTGTTAGCAATTCTGGAAAGTGTGAAAATAGATACATTCCCTGGGCGGATGGGATTTATCCTAGGATTCTCTGGGAAACCAGGGAAGAGATTGCAGAGCCTTTCGCTTTGATCTTTATGTCGTCATTGTCAACAGGAATAGTGCCAGAAGACTGGAGAAGAGCAAATGTTGTACCTTTGTTCAAGAAGGGGTGTAGAGACAACCCTGGTAATTATAGACCAGTGAATCTTACTTCGGTTGTGGATAAAGTGTTGGAAAAGGTTGTAAGAGATAGGATTTATAATAATCTAGAAAGGAATAAATTGATCAGGGATAGTCAATACAGTTTTGTGAAGGGTAGGTTGTGTCTCACAAGCCTTATTGAGTTCTTTGAGATGTTGATTAAACAGGTGGATGAGGGTAAAGGGTTGATATGGGATATCTAAATTTCAGTAAAGCTCCCCGAGGTAGGTTATTGCACAAAATACAGAAGCATGGGATTGAGGGTGATTTAGTGGTTTGGATCAGAAATTGGCTAGCTGAAAGAAAACAGAGGGTAGTGGTTGATGGGAAATATTCATCCTGGAGTTCAGTTACTAGTGGTGTACCACAAGGATCTATTTTGGGACCACTGCTGTTTGTCATTTTCATAAATGACCTGGATGAGGGCATAGAAGGATGGGTTAGTAAATTAACAGATGACACTAAGAACACTAGAGTTGTTGATAGTGCCGAAGGACATTGCAGGTTACAGAGGGACATAAATAAGCTGCAGAGCTGCTGAGAGGTGGCAAATGGAGTTTAATGCGGAAAAGTGTGAGGTGATTCACTTTGGAATGAGAAACAGGAGTGCAGAGTACTGGGTTAGTGGTAAGATTCTAGGCTGTGCAGATGAGCAGAGAGCTCTTGCTGTCCATGTACATAGATCCCTGAAAGTTGCCATCCAGGTTGATGGGATTGTTAAGAAGGCATACAGTTTGTTAGCTTTTATTGGTAGAGGGATTGAGTTTTGGAGTCACAAGGTCATGTTGCAGCTGTACAAAACTCTGGTGCGGCCGCACTTGGAATATTGCGTACAGTTCTGGTCACTGCATTGTAGGAAGGATGTGGAAGCTTTGGAAAGGGTTCAGAGGCGATTTACTAGGATGTTGCTTGGTGTGGAGCTAAGGTCTCATGAGGAAAGACTGAGGGACTTGGCTGTTTTCATTAGAGAGAAGAAGGTTGAGAGGTGATTTAATTGAGACATATAAGATAATCAGAGGGTTAGACAGGGTGGACAGTGAGGTGATGGCTAGCATGAGGGGAAATAGCTTTAAATTGACTGGTGATAGGTATAGGACAGACGTCAGAGGTAGTTTCTTTACTCCGAGAGTAGTAGGTGTATGGAACACCCTGCTTGCAACAGTAGTAGACTCGCCAACTTTAAGAGCATTTAAATGGTTGTTGGATCAGCATATGGATGAAAATGGAATAGAGAAGGCTTCAGATCAGTTCCACAGGATCAGTGCCACATCGAGGGCCGAAGGACCTGTAATGTGCGTAATGTTCTAGTTGTGTTGAACTAATGATACCTGTCATGCTCACCATTACTAGCTTTCGATTCTAGATTTCATTATTTAAATTTAAATTCAATCGGATGTGATCTAATTTGCTCCAGAGCATTAGTATAGGCTGCTGGACAACTAGTCTCGTAATGTTGCCATGATACCCTACTCTCTGCCAGGCAAGTGTGAATAAGACCCCTTGCTGCATTCAGACCAGGGATAGAGCCACTTCCAGAGTGCAGAGGATTGTGGATATTGAAGCGGCCATCATTGACCAATTGATGTATCGGTCAGCCAATGGTGTAATGGTAAGGTCAGCACAGATTAGAGGCAGGTAACCTGTGGCCATAGACTTGCAGTGGAGACCGGAAGGCCAACTTTCCTATTGAATAACTGAGGTATTCAAGATAAATAAGTGGATTAAACAATCAGCCCCTGTTCTGGATTTATGCCTGGGCAGGAAAATAACCCTGAGTCTCTTTGTTTTGCTTTTCTGACAGATTGTAGGTTCCGTTGTCACTACCGCTGCCGACCCCTGATTCAGTTGGACTGTAACCGGCCAAAGACTAAGAGATCGGACGTCACGGAAAACACACTGGAACAAGACACAAATGTGGTAAGTCATTGTGAATCTGCCTGGTAACTCAAAGTCTGGAGCATGAAGTTGGGAGGAGGTGTGGATGGAAGGAGAAAGGTGAATGCACAGCCTAAACAGTTCTAATAGGACAGCTGACACAAAGTCAATAGAGTAGTGATTTAATGTTAAGTGCTAAATGGTGTTGAGGCAGCTGGTCATAATTTATCTAATGTCTCAAAACTGTGCAATGAGACATATCAGTCAGCCCATCACATTCACATTGCATAACAGCTGGGACAGGCCTCGCCCTTCTCCATTTGCCAGTTTCAGTTGTAACTATTTCTCAGAGGCCCCAGTTTCAGACAATGAGCCTGTCAAGACAGGGAAATCACTCGCATGCACTATTCAACACTCTGAGGACTGCGCACTTTACTAGGATCCAAATTCAATTGCGATTGATAAGGTATCATTTATATGTAAGTTTTAACCCGTTACCCTACTGAATAAAGATGAACTTTGCACAGCAACCCATATCCTGCACAGCAATCATGTAGTCACAGGTTTGAATGAGGTCATCAGAGCTTGACCTTTGAACCTGAATGAGGTCCTTGCCTACCTGGTGAGAGAATCTCACAGTGAGGCCCTGACGATGCTCACTAAATTCCCAGCGGATGTAGGAGAAGCACAATTTCAGTGAATGCAAAGCTGAGGATATTTTAACCTCCTAGCTTGTTCCCACTTTGTTTGGTGGTTGTTAACATTGGGGATTCTCGTTTAACTGTATTTGATGATCACATGCAGGAATAGGGATATGGTGGCATTATGATAATATTATAAGCCTAGTAAACAGAAACCCAGGCTAATTTGCTGGTGATATATGATGAAACCAAGGATAGTCACAAACCCATTTATTTAAATGAGGAGTATACCTTCCTGGCAGCCCTGGTCTCTAATTCTGGACATTCCCTGTCATCCGTTTGGGCCATGGTAAACCGCGGGTAACTAAAACCACCATAACCAAACCTGTGGATACAGCGGTCAGCCTATAGTTTTAAGTCCCATCATAATACTGGAATTGCAGACTTGGTGACTGTGAAGCAATCTGCTGTTCTTACTTGGTACAGCTAATATTTGAGGAGAAAGTGAGGTCTGCCGATGCTGGAGATCAGAGCTGAAAATGTGTTGCTGGAAAAGCGCAGCAGGTCAGTCAGCATCCAAGGAACAGGAGATTCGATGTTTCGGGCATAAGCCCTTCAGGAATGAGGAAAGTGTGTCCAGCAGGCTAAGATAAAAGGTAGGGAGGAGGGACTTGGGGGAGGGGCGTTGGAGATGCGATAGGTGGAAGGAGGTCAAGGTGAGGGTGATAGGCCGGAGTGGAGTGGGGGCGGAGAGGTCAGGAAGAAGATTGCAGGTTAGGAAGGCGGTGCTGAGTTCGAGGGATTTGCTGAGGAAGGAGATGTGGCTCTGATAGCAAGTCTGTTTGAGAACGTGGCTGAAGAGCTTCTGTGCAGAGGAGATGACCTGGGGTGTGCAGTGAGAGAGGGACTCACTGAAATCCTTGTAGAGGGAGGAAGAGAGCTTCTTCAAGGAAGGTATCCTTGTAAGAGGATTCGCAGTAGATTAAAATCCTCTCTCACTGCACAATTTCAGTGAGTCCCTCTCTCACTGCACACCCCAGGTCATCTCCTCTGCACAGAAGCTCTTCAGCCACGTTCTCAAACAGACTTGCTATCAGAGCCACATCTCCTTCCTCAGCAAATCCCTCGAACTCAGCACCGCCTTCCTAACCTGCAATCTTCTTCCTGACCTCTCCGCCCCCACCCCCACTCCGGCCTATAACCCTCACCTTGACCTTTCCACCTATCGCAACTCCAATGCCCCTCCCCCAAGTCCCTCCTCCCTACCTTTTATCTTAGCCTGCTAGACACACTTTCCTCATTCCTGAAGAAGGGCTTATGCCTGAAACGTCAAATCTCCTGTTCCTTGGATGCTGACTGACCTGCTGCGCTTTTCCAGCAACACATTTTCAGCTCACAGCTAATGTTTGACTCCAGATCCACAGTGGCTGTCTCTTATGTGCCATTGAGGGCTTGTGGGAGGATGAGAAAAAGCAAGAATTCTAGTGATCCGTTTTTGTTTTCACTCAAGATTTTTTCATTGAAGTGCTGAGCACCTGATACTGAAGCTTCTCCGAGAGCACTGTAAGCCAGTAAAGAGAAAGGAAACAAAGAACCGTAATTATTTTTAGGCATGCATGGATGGGTTTTTGACTTCCTGCCACATAGTTTCCATAGCTAGAATCTGAGAGATGACTGGGTTTTGGTATTGTTTTACAAACCCATTCTGAGCAAGAACTTGGCTAATTTAGGCAGAGACTGCAGTCAGATAAAACTGATGCAAATTGGGTGTGCCCACAAGTCCAAGCTTACGCGTACGCTTTGACCTCTGTCAGGTTTCAGTCCTCAGTAGAACTGGCTGCAGGCCTTAACTTCTTGCTTCCCCCAGGAGATGTTTTTCAGACAGTGTGCCAAGTGCTCATGTTGCACGACACATCGTGACTATGGACCAGTAGATTTCTTCCTGTCCAAATTGTTCCAATGTTTGTGGTGAGTGGCCTGTCACTATATCCCTATGACGAGAGGTCAGTTAGCTCAGATGGTTGGTTTGCTATGCAGATTAATACCATCAGTATGGGTTCAATTCCCACACCAGCTGAAGTTACCACTCTCCTTCTCAATCTCTCCCCTTACCTGAGGCACGGTGACCTCTGGTTAAACCATCACCAGTTAATTCTGTCTCATGAGAGAACAGCGCTATGATCTGGTTAGATTACTGCAACCTTTCCTATATATCCTTACGTGCTACAGACCCAGCAGCCACCTTGGAGGGAAATGCTGCTCTGGGAAGATGCACTCGTTAAGTGAATGTTTCGCTCAGGGCTGCCGGATCCATCCCCATTGGGAATCAATTTGTTACCCAGCCCTTCTAACACCAAACCGAAGACCACTATTCAGCACTACATCCTCCCTTCTCCATATTGCAAACATACAGAGTTGCATACAACTCTATTTTGTCAAGGTTTTGTCATTCCTTTAGTTGATGTACCAAGACTTGACATGTCCAATCACAGCACCATGCCTTTATAAAGCACCTCAAAACAAGTACAAACCAGCACCAGCAGCAAATTTGATTCAGAGCTACATGAGGAGACATTAAAGAAAAGCACGGATTCCATTTATATAGTGCTTTTAACAATAACTCATCAAACATAGAACATTACAGCGCAGTCCAGGCCCTTCGGATCTCAATGTTGCACCGACCTGTGGAACCAGTGTGAAGCCCATCTAACCTACACTATTCCATTCTTGTCCATATACCTATCCAATGATCATTTAAATGCCATTAAAGTTTGCAAGTCTACTACTGTTGCATGCAGTGTGCCCCACACCCCTATTACTCTCTGAAATAATAAACCACTTCTGACATATGTCCTATATCTATCACCCTTCAATTTAAAGCTATGTCCCCTCGTGCTAGCCATTGCCATCCGAGAAAAAGGCTCTCACTGTCCAATCCATCTATCTGATTATCTTCTATGTCTCAATTAAATCATAGAGTATTGAGTATAGAGTTGTATAGCATGGAAACAGACCTTTCGGTCCAACTCATCCATGCCGACTAGATATCTCAATCCAATCTAGTCCTACCTGCCAGCACTCAGCCCATATCCCTCCAAACCCTTCCTATTCATATACCCATCCAAATGCCTCTTAAATGTTGTAGTTGAACCAGCCTCCACCACAATCCTCTGGCAGCTCATTCCATAACTGTATCACCCTCTGTGTGAAAAGGTCGCCCTTTAGGTCACTTTTATATCTTTCCCCTCTCATCCTAAACCTATGCTCTCAAGTTCTGGACTCCCTGACCCTAGGAAAAAGACATTGTCTATTTATCCTATCCATGCCCCTCATAATTTTTGTAAACCTCTATAAGGACCCCCTCAGCCTCCAACGCTCCAGGGAAAACAGCCCCAGCCTGTTCAGTCTCTCCCTATAGCTCAAATCCTCTAACCCTGGCCACATCTTTGTAAATCTTTTCTGAACCCTTTCAAGTTTCACAACATCTTTCCGATAGGAAGGTGACCAGAATTGCATGCAATATTCCAACAGTGATCTAACCAATGTCCTGTACAGCCGCAACATGACCTCCCAACTCCTGTACTCGATACTCTGACCAAGAAAGGAAAACCTACCAAATGCCTTCTTCACTATCCTATCTACCTGCGACTCTACTTTCAAGGAGCTATGAACCTGCACTCCAAAATCTCTTTGTTCAGCAACACTCCTAAGGACCTTTACCATTAAGTGTATAAGTCCTGCTTTCCCAAAATGCAGCACATCGCATTTATCTGAATTAAACTCCATCTGCCACTTCTCAGCCCATTGGCCCATCTGATCAAGATTCTATTGTAATCTGAGGTAACCTTCTTCGCTGTCCACTACACCTCCAATTTTGGTGTCATCTGCAAACTGACTAACTATACCTCCTATGCTTGCATCCAAATCATTTATGTAAATGATAAAAAGCAGAGGACCCAGCACCAACCCTTGTGGCACTTCACTGGTCACAGGCCTCCAGTCTGAGAAACAACCCTCCACCACCACCTTCTGTCTTTTACCTTTGAGTCAGTTCTGTATCCAAATGGCTAGTTCTCCCTGTATTCTGAGAGATCTAACCATGCTAACCAGACTCCCATGGGGAATCTTGTCGACCACCTTACTGAAGTTCATATAGATCACATCTATCACTCTGCCCTCATCAATCCACTTTGTTACTTCTTCAAGTCCCTCAGCCTTTCCTTGTAAGACCTTCCCTCCACACCAGGCAACATCTAGAAAATCTTCTCTGAACCCTTTCCAAAGCTTTCACATCATTCCTATAATACGGTGACCAGAACTGTACGCAATACTCCACATGCAGCCGCACCAGAGTTTTGTATAGGTGCAGCATGATCTCATGGTTCTGAAACTCAATCCCTCTACCAATAAAAGCTAATACACCTATGCCTTCTTAACAATGCTATCAACCTGGGTGGCAACTTTTAAGGATTTACATACCTGGATACAGAGATCTCTCTGCTCATCTACATACCAAGAATCTTACCATTAGCCCAGTACTCCGCGTTCTTGTTACTCCTTCCAAAGTGAATCACCTCACACTTTTCTGCATTTAACTCCATTTGCCACCTCTCAGCCCAACTCTGCAGCTTATCTATGTTTCTCTGTAACCTACAACATCCTTTGGCACTATCCACAACTCTAGTGTCCTTGGTGTCCTCCGCAAATTTACTAACCCATACGTCTATGCCCTCATCCAGGTCATTTATAAAAATAACAAACAACAGTGGTCCCAAAACAGATCCTTGCGGTACCCCACTAGTAACTGAACACCAGGATGAATACTTCTCATCAACCGCCACCCTCTGTTTTCTTTCAGCTAGCCAACTTCTGATCCAAACTGCTAAATCACCCTCAATCCTGTGCCTCCATATTTTGTGCAATAACCTACCATGGGGAAACTTAGTGTTTTCCAGCAAATAATGATCTTTCTATTGTAATGGAGTAAATGTGACAGTCTTCCTATTTACAGACACTATGATATCTCTAAGACTAAGCATCACAGCCTTTTGTATAAGTAACTCAAACCCACTTGGTGTCTGAGGCACTGAGTCCTTCCTAGAAGGTAGGTTTTCCATCCAGTGCCTCTGATGGGAAGAGGGCTTACTGGAAAAGCAATGCACATTGGGATCGGCTCACTGGTACTTGGCAGCCTGCAGTAGGCTGCTCTCTCAGAGTGCAGGGGTTGTTTCTGGCCAGATGGGACTGTGCCCATGATTTTACATTAAGGAAGCTCACAGCTTGCTGATCTTGTCAAATCCATCCCCATTATGTAAGCAGGTGGGTCCAGCCCAAGCAAAAGGGGCATCTCTGGCTGAACCCAATTCAGTATCTACTATATAAAGAAAGCTTGAGAATGAGACTGCTAAATAATAAATTGTTTTCTGCTGTGGCTGCATGAGACAGGAGCTGTTTTGAAACTGCCCAACTATTTCATGCTGAATTCTAATGGTGTGAGACAAAGGATAATTTCAACCCATCCCATCAGATCTAGAAGATGAGCTTTAACATTAGAAGAGGGTTTGGTAGGGAAGATGCTTCCATTTGTTAGCAAGACCAGAAATAGTGACCACAAATGAAGACTGTCATTAATAAATCATAATCGGAGAAATGTCTTCACCAAGAGGACCTTGGAATGTGGCATAGATCTAGCAAATGAGATAAATAGCATTGGTCTATTTAAGGGAAGTTTGATAAGGGGAAGGAAAGAGAAGGATATGCTGTTAGAGTGAAAATAGGTAGATGGGAAGTTCATGTGGAGCAAAAACACTGACATGGACTTGTTGGAATGAATAGCCTGTTTCTGTGCTGTAAATACTTTGTGACTTTGTGATCGGAAATAGATTCAGATGAAGGGGGTGAAGGTCTGTCAACCCAGTACATCATCAGTCCTCTAGTTTTAAATGTGCCTTTTAATATTAGTTTCTCACAGGTAGAGGTGGCCAGTGAAGCTATGTAACTTGTTCCATGACTAGCACCTCAGACCAGTCTGCATAATGATTATTGTAACCATTATGCTGGGTGTCCAGTACAGTCCTCAGGCAGTTAATTAACAGCAACCTTTCATTCATTTAGTCTTTTTAATATGAAAAGTCTGTTCATTGTTGCACTGGATTCATGTGGGCTGGCATGTTGAGTATCCACCACATGTTGGCTCCGTCATCACTCAGTTGGGCTACTCATGACCTGATTTTGTGACATTCACTTGCCAAAGTGAACTGTTTCTGAAGAGTCTGAGTCTGTGGTGGGCAGTCAAAGGAATATAGCAAAGATGCTCTGAAGAGGCAGAGTAGGGGGGAAGTAAAACATAGGATGAGGAAATCCTGAGCTAATAACTCATCCCAAACTCAGTATTCGGCTGTATCCTCTTCTTCTGGGCTCTGATTGGTCTCAGCAGACTCCTACTTCTGCTGAGACTGATCACAGCACATCATAGAACATGGAACACGACAGCACAATATAGGCCCTTCAGTCCTCAATGTTGTGCCGACCTTTTATCCTGCTCTAAGATCAAACTAACCTACATACCCTACATTTTACTATAATCCATGTGCCTATCCAAGAGTCGCTTAATAAGAGAGGATACAGCCGAGGACTGAGTTTGGGATGAATTATCAAATACTGCAGAAGATTAACAGGACCATCTTTATTTCAAATTACCAAGAAAACAAAACAACACTGAGCCACCTGAAGAAGGATCAAGACAGATGACCAAAAAAAAACCCTGATTTCAGGCAGATTTTAAGGATCATCATTTAAGGGAGAGAGATTTATGGAAGAAATTTCAGAACTCAGCTGGTGGAAACAACAGGGGAACAGTTGCGGCACAGTTGCTCAGTGGTTAGCACGGCTGCCTCACAGCACTAGCGTACCAGGTTCGATTCCAGCCTCAGGTGACTGTCCGTGTTGAGTTTGCACATTCTCCCTCTGTCTGGGAGGGTTTCCTCCGGGTGCTCCGGTTTCCTCCCACAGTCCAAAGATGTGCAAATCAGGTGAATTGGCCATGTTAAATTGCCCCATAGTGTTGGGTCAATTAGTCAGAGGGAAATGGATCTGGGTGGGTTACTCTTCGGAGGGTCGGTGTGGACTGGTTGGGCCGAAGGGCCTGTTTCCATCCTGTAGGGAGTCTAATCTAATCTAATCCAAAACTATTGAAATCAGGGTTGTTCAGAATGCCAGAGTAGAAGGATCACCAAAATCTCAGAGTTTGCAGATGATGCATCAATAGGTGAGAAGGTGACGCTGAGGAAAATACAAAAAGTGTGCAGGAGATTAGGTGAGAGGACAAAAACTTAACAGGTCAAATATAATGTGGAAAAATGTGAGGTTTTGCTCTTGGCAGGAAGAAGAGGAGATGAATATTATTTAAATGGAGAAAGACTGTAGAAAGCTACAGAGTAAAGGGATTTGGGTGTCCTCCTCCATGAATCACAAACAGCTAGCATCCAAGTTCACTGGATGGTAGGCAAGGCAAATGGAATGTTGGCCTTTATTTCAAAGGAGTGGAGTATAAATCTAGGGAGGTTCTGTTAAAAGTAAACGCGGCATTAGACAGAACACAACTAGAATACTGTGGAAAAAATTTGGACCCCTTATCCAAGAAAAAAAACTGGCATTGGAGGCAGTCCAGAGAATGTTCACTAGGCTCTTCCAGATATGGAGAGATTGTCTCAGGGGAGACGTTAAGTATGTTGGGCTTGTATTCTTTGGAAATTAAGCGAATGTCCGTCAACCTTATTGAAACATACAAGATTCTTAGGGAACTTAACAGAGTAGGTGAGAAATGTTGTTTCCCTTGAGGGAGAGGTCCATGACCAGAGGGCATAATCTGAGAATTAAGGATCACAAATTTAAGACAGAAATGAGGAGGGGAATTTGTTCTGTCAATGGGTATTCAATATGTATAATTCTTAACTGCAGAGGGCTGTCAGCTGGGTCGTTATGTATATTAAAGGTTATGATTTTTAATCATTAAGGGATCCGAGGTCTACAGGGAAAAGGCAGAAAGATGGAGTGGACGATTATCAAATCAGCCATGATCTCATTGAAGGTGGAGCAGACATAATGGGCTGAATGGCCTACTTCTGCGCAAATGCCTTATGGTTGAAAGAGCTGGAATACTTTTTCAGAGGTGAGGGGAGGAAAGGCCACTGATAAGTGAGAAAATTTGAAATGGTTCCTGTGGAGGGTTAGTGAGCACAGGGGTGAAGGGAGAACAGGACCTGGTGCAAGTAAGAGACACGCAGCAGGGTTCTGGATGAAATCATCAAGATATTTGAACCTAGGTTCCGATTCTTAAAAAAAAATTGCTTTAACATACTGGATGTTGGGAAAAGCTGATGAGTCATAAGGCCTCCAAGGCCTGTCACTTTAAATAAACTGTAGCAGCAAGGAGCCTGAGAGGCAGAGCCTGGTTGGAGTCCAGAGAGGCTGGGATTCAACTTGGTTGATATTACTGCAGGGATGATGGGGGGTGGGGAGTGGGGGAAGCACTGAACTGCCTGCCATCTGTGCAATGGTGCTGTTACATTACCTCATTAGATAGCCTGAGGCTGATGCAGCCCCATCTGTGTTAATGCATGTTGTATCTGGGACTTTCTTTCTTTCACTGCACAGTGTGCTCTTGGGGACGTGGCACTGCAGGAGGAGGGACATATTAATGGTCTGTTGGGCATGCCAGTAACATGCCACAGAAAACGCAGGGCTGACATGGAAGAAATCAGCCTTCACTGAGTCAACAATCCCTCTTTGCTTGCAATGGATTCTGAACCGCTGAGAATTTGGCAGAGGTTGGTGAGGAGTGAGGTGCAGAGCAATCACAGAGACTAGACTTAAATAGGGTAATGGCTGCCCCCTACCCTCCTCCCACTTGCGTGGATTAATTGGAAACGGCTGCAATAAACAGGAGTCGCATTCTTCTTTTTAATACCCAGTTTATTCCCCTCAGGGCTGAGGCCTTGAACTGATTGAAATCTGGTTCCTGATATTTTACATCTCCAGAGCTTCTGTATAGTGAGCCTAAAAAAAGAATCACTCAGTCCACAGACCCACTTCCAGTTTAATTCTGGGTTTAACAATTAACTCATAAGGATATTCACTTAATTTGCTCTGTGGCTAAAACGAGCAACAGGGGTCTAGATTTTCCAGCTCCCCCTTCCCTGACAGGAATGAGCTGAAAGGGGTATGGGTACGGATGTTCACACAGGATAATTCCACCGCAGGCCATTCCTCTGGAAATAGCAGTGGGAGGCAATTGACCTCTTTGCCCCGGGTATCCGGTTAATGCCAGGCTGACTTAGGGTCAGAGGCTGATTTTGGAATTTCCAAAGCCTTCCAAGAGTCGGGAACCAGACTGGAATCTCCTTGGCAAAACCAAAAGACTGGAAGCCCAAATGGGCTTAAGCCCGATCATCCCTCCTGTTGCTAGGGCCTTTGCAGGAGTACCACCCCAGACAGACAGACAGACAGACAGACACGCACACACTCTCGCTCTCTTCATTGGTGCTTCCTACCAACTGGCCCTCCAGCATCATGAGAATCACCCAATATCACTAATTATACAGCTATCGTCTGTCTCTTTTTGGGGGAAATGATTGTTTCCCATATGATGCTGGCTGATGACCCCATTGTTTCCAGCGATGGAGCACCAATCCATACATGAAAATTGTGCCCCAGAACCCAAACTGTCATCTAGTTCCTACTTCCCAATCTGGATTTTGGCAATACTTGTGGAAGACACTGTCAACGTCCTATGTCAGCCCTCAATGTAGCTCAGTTGCACAGTGGCTGTGCAAAGAGGAGGTGAATAATTCAACAGATTAGGTAGCCATGAAATGCTTGCTGAAATTGTTGAAATGGGTTAAAATTGCCAAAAATTACAGGAATGGAGTCTGTGATAGGAAGCTGCGGAGCTAGGGTAAGCATGTTCTCAGATACCTTGAACCATTTCCTCACCACCTCATGAAGAGGAGGAGGTCAGAATAATGCAGAAATGTATCTTATGGTCTTATGGTATCCTGGTAACTCTGAAGTGGAATGTGGGGAGGGGGCTCTTCTTCCTGAACCAGCTGTGAAACAGGTCTTCATGCAGATCTGCAGATGAATGGACTAGAAACACTATTAGGAGTCATTAATATGAAGTAAGTACGAGACAATGAGTTACCAGCCAGGAGTTGTTGGAGGAGTGAGAAAGGTTAGGAGTTAGGTGAGGGAACGGTAGAGGATATATTAGGTTTTTTGCCCTCGTCCCAGGTTAGTCAGTTAGCACTGAAGTATACATGTATCTCTTTAATACATCCACTGCTAGTTCACTTGAAAGAACAGGGCCTAATTCTGACTGGAAGGTAGCGTGGGAGAGGGAAAGTGGAAGGAGGGTTGAGAGAGGGGATGACCAGAAGAAGGGATGAGAGGGAGAGTGTGACTGGAAGGAAGGGTGTGAGAGGGAGAGAGAGAGAGGAGAACTAGAAGGAAGGGTAACAGAGAAGGAGACTGGAAGGAGGACTGAGAGAGAGGGAGACTGGTTGGAGGAGTGAGTGAGAGGGAGGGAGACTATAAGGAGGGATAGGTGACTGCAAAAAGGGGAGAAAAGGGTGGTGGGGTGAAAACAGTTTCAAACCTGTCAGCAAAGGAGCACTTAGTTACTTGGGAATTAGGAAAGCTTGAAGTCACTTGAGGAATAACTGACTTGCAAACGAATGGCTCAAGGTTGCGTATGTTTAGGAACTGCATGGGGAAAAAAATGCAGTAATTGCTATTGTAATGAACATTGCAACTACTTTGCAACTATTTTAATCTGAGATTTGCAATATAGTAAGGATTACAATTGCCTGATTAAAATATTCCAACTTTGTGGAAATATGATGAAACTGTCTTAATTGTGACCATCCATCTGGATGGTGTGTTTAGGGCTGTGGCTTTTTGTGCAGAAGTGTATGTCAGTTATTTTGGAGACGAAATATGTTAACATATACATGTTGTCTTATGCCAATTTAAATACTGTGGTGCCTAGGAAACCACTGCTTGGGTTGTGGTTATAAATGTAATAGATATTTGGAAATTATTGAGGATGGTGTTGAATTATTCTTATTCTGCTTTGTTTACTTATGGAGTGTTTGGACTCACAAACACACAAAATAATATTAACAAAGAAGTCAGTAAGAACGAAAAACATCAGTCCCCGAAAATTAACAATTAGCCTTCGAGATGAGCCTCTTCTTAAAAAAAAAAGTGCCCTGCCCACAGATACATAGGGGAGTGATATTTGACAGAATGGGAAGCTGGGGAGAGGTGATGAGTGGAGGGACCAGTTATGATCTACTGTTACATTCAGTTGTGCATCAGTGAGATGGGAGGGATGACAGCAGCACGCAGAATTGTAGTGAATAGGGTTATACCCACGGCCAGTCATGGATTATAGCTAATTGTAGATGGATGGCCGTATACTCCATTCGTGAGGGTGGGTGGAAATGTACAATACTGGTTCCAATCGAAGTACAAGGCAAAAACTGTGAGCAGGACAATGGAACATGCCCTCAACATGACCCAAGATGTTCTTGTGTGAGACTCTGATTAGGACCTGTCATGACAACAATGTGTAATATATGGAATCCAAGGGAAATTGGTTTAACGGGTGTTTAAAAGATAAACAGAGGCATTGGCCCAACACACTTGGAGCAAAATGGCTTCCACTTGCTGCTTTAAATTGATGGGAAACCCACCTAGTAGTAATATGAAGGGCTCTGACCTGAAACGCCGAATTTCCTGTTCCTTGGATGCTGCCTGACCTGCTGTGCTTTAACCAGCAACACGTTTTCAGGGGGAACCCACCTAGCCTGTTCTGACTGGCAAGGCAAGTAGTCGACACAAGTTTGAAATGAATATGCTTATCCAAGCCCATCCAATCCTTAAACCAGACTCAGGGATTCCTCCACTGAGGCACTCTTGTTTATCCAACAGAGAAGGACAAAAGCGGCTGTCTATGTTCCTTTAGTGGCATTACCTTGCAAATCTGGTGACTTCTGACAAGGCTTCACTTGACAAGAGATTGCAGTTGGGAGAATAGGGGTGCAGAAGGTCAAAATGATAAATTTGCTGCTTTGTTGATCTATCCTAACTACCCTTACCCCATCTCCAATTCACAGAGATGGTCAGCAAAATTGTGTGTAAATGTTCTGAGTCCAGTCCATTAGGATTTCTAGGGGATCTGTGCATCTTGAGTCATTGGGTTCTGATAGAGAAAGTCCAGCTTTTAGCAATAACAAACTTCTAGAATGAATTTGCCAAACTTAAGGCTCTGGTTTCCAAAGACTAAAAAGAAATAAAGAATGTAGGGATTACGGAAGCTCAGTGCAGCAAGCTGCCAATATGTGATTTTGACTAGTTTATTAGATTTGCTCTGATTGATCGAGGTAAATCTGTTGACTAGGACATGGAATTTCACAAAGGCAACAACTGATAGGAAAGCAATAATCAGAACTCTTTTTGATGCTGTACAACTTTCCCTTCTTTTAATCTTGTTCAAGAAAAGCAGAGTACTTTATAGCCAGTTGCCAGGATGAAATTATTTCTACTCTCTCTGATGATTCCTTCAGTGATTTACAGCCCAACTTGAGGGTACAGGGCAGGGACATTGGAAAAAAACACAGATTAGGGGTGTTGCTAGGTACACAAGGTGAGTCTGTGTGCTGAATGTCTTTGTCTCCTTATGCCTCACTGCTGGGGACTGAGTTATATTGCAAACTGTTCCTAGAGATTAGGAGTTTGTACAGGAAATGCAGAATTCCGCCTGAATTACTGCTTGAGCTGATGCTGTCTGCTTATGCACTTTAACCCTCTTCCCACTTCCACCTCTCCTTTTCACTTTTGCCTCTCTCGCCCTTCAATTTCCCTTTCCCCTCCATTCTCCCTTTATTCCACCCTCTTCCCTTTCAATCCTCTGTCCTCCTCTCCCAGCAGCCTTCTTTTGCTTTACTTTCCTTAACCTTCCTGCTATATCCTCTTCCTCCCCGTTCCCTCCCTTTCAGTAGCCCTGTTCCATTTGAATCTTGCATCCCTTCCTTCCTTTCATTCCCTCCTCCTTTGACTCCATTCTCTTCTCCCTCTGTTTCTCCATCTTCCTCCCTCTGACTTTCCCCTTCTCTTTGTCTTTGCCGTTCCTCCCTTTCTCTGTCCCCATCACAGCTGAATCCACTTTACCTTGTCCCTCCCCATTCCCCTTTCTGCATTCCCATGTTCTCCATTTGCCCTGTCCCTTCCCCTCCCTATTTCCTCCCTACTTCCACCTCACCGCCTTCTCCTCCCACCTCACCCCACCCCACCCTCTCTCATTGTTACCTCTTCCCTCCCTTAATGATGCTTCTCACTCTCTTTCCACTGTATACCCAAAGCCCTGTTCAGGCCTCATACAGTTTTTATTTCCTGAGACTTTTACAGTGACTTGGCATGTCAAGGGTTAAAGCTGCTATATTTAGCAGTTGGAATAGTTTGAGAATGAAATCAGTGGGATTGCACGTAAAAGGCAGGAAGGAGGCGGATCCGGATTAGATCACACATTCCCAGCCCTTTCCTGCAGCAAATCAGCTCTGGGAATCAGCAGCGTGTGTACATTCCAATTTCAACGGCTACTGAGAAAGAGAGAGGCAGAAGCCCCCAGTGCTGAGCTGAGACAATACAGAGGCAACCCAGAGAGAGAAAGAAAGAGAGAGAGTAACAGCACAGCATATCTACCCACATCAAGTCCAGGGCTTTGTGTGTGGGATCTTTCACAGGCCGCTGAGGCCAGCTTTTCTCCACTTTCAGTGGGTTATCGCTGCTTTTTTTTCTTTCCAATTTTCCATTCGCTTCCCCCCCCCCACCTTCCTCTCTTCGTTACTCCAGATGACGTGGACCAGCACTAGCAGCAGTGGTTACTGCAGTCAGGAAGAAGATTCAGAGTTTGAACAGTTCTTCACTGCCAGGACCTCCTTCATCAAGAAACCCAGGAAGTACAAGGTGAGTTAGACAGGGCGCAGGCTAGGGCTGAGGAAGAGAGAAAGGGTCAACGGGTGTTTTGGGTGGGGGGAGGAGGATGTTGAGAGACTTGAGGAGGGGGTTTACACTGAAGAGAGTTGGAGCTGGGTGGGGGGTTTGTGGAAAAGAGAGTCTGGGTGAGTTGTGGGGAAGAGAGTTGGGGAAAAGAGTTTGGGCTGGGGTTTGTGGGGAAGATGGTCGGGGCGTGTTGGTGGGGAAGATGGTCGGGGCGTGTTGGTGGGGAAGATGGTCGGGGCGTGTTGGTGGGGAAGATGGTCGGGGCGTGTTGGTGGGGAAGATGGTCGGGGCGTGTTGGTGGGGGGAAGAGTCGGGTCGGGGGCATTGTTTGTAGGGAACAGAGTCGGTGTGGGGGGTGTTTGTGGGGAAGAGAGTCGTGGTGGGGAGGTTCGTGGGGAAGAGAGCTGGGGCGAGGGGGTTACGGGGAGAGTTGGAGATGTGGCGGGGAATGGGGATGTGAGATTGGGGTGAAGGGTGAAAAGGAAAGTTGGAGGAGTCTAAAGGGGCATTCGGGAAGAGGATGTCTGAAGGGGAAGGGATTAAGGAAAAGAGAATATTGAAGGGTGAAGTGAGAGGGAGTGGAAGTATAACAGAGTGGATAGCTTTGGGAAGGTTGGGTGAAAGGAGGTCAGGGCATGGAGAGGTGTGGGTGGTCAGAGGGAGTGTTTCATCCCATGTCCTTGTGACTGTGAGCAGCCAGGATGTGAAGAAACCTTGCCTCCGGAAAGACAGTTGGGGGTGGGTGCAGTAGTAAAATGAAATTGTTTCAGAATATATAACTGGAGTGACTGACATGCCCTGACCCTTGACCCCTTTCTAGTGCTTTGGAGATTATCCCAGAAAAAGGCGGCTGACTTCCCTGGCTTTAAGTGAATTACCCAGTGGTCTTCCTCCGATTCATTGTAAGATCCAAGTTGGCTCACGATGCCTGTGCCCCTTCCCCCATCCACATAACTGTAGGGTAAATTGTCTCCGCATTTAGCATTTTGTTTCCTCAAAATGTGGCAAAAATTTCAAAAATCAAATGAGAGTTCTCACATGGTATTCTCTCGGCCAACTCACTAGGGATTTAGAAAGTAAGTTACTCAGTAACCTCTCTGACCTACGACACACTGTCCTCACAGACAGTGCTAATCAAGGCTTTTGTTTCAAGATAAATTGCAGGGAGGTCCAGGAACAATGCAGTGAGAGTTGAGGCCTTATTACATATAGGTTTTGTTGCTTAACACTAGTTCCAGTTCTCCCTTTCATCTTTATCCCTGACCTCTCCAATCATGTAGGACAATTGACCCTTTGGTACTGCTCCAGGACCTTGTCCATGTAGGTCCATTTGTAGGATAGAAATATTAGGGACAGCCAACTGCAGGTGATCACAGTCAAAAAGAATACTGTCCTCAACCCAAACCAATAACTTGCATTTATAAAGCATCCTCAATTTAATAAACCATCCCAAGGTGCTTCACGTTTTGAGGGACAGCCAGTGTTACACAATGCAGGACAGAAGATAACTGAGCAGTAGAAGGTTGAAGCAAGACGTGGAGTGAGCAGTAGCTAGTCTCAGAGAGAAACCAAGCCAATGGCAGAGACAGGAAGTTACAAAGATTTGGTAGTTTTGGGTGATTTACTGAGTAAGTACATTTCCTGGCAGTCACTGCACTGTGCAGCTGAGCTACATTCTGTTTTCAGCTGATACTTTGCAATATGAATAAGCAAAGTAGGAAGCCAAGCTGACTTATTTACTTGGTCTCTCAGAAGAGTAAGAGCACCGCAACTATGGATAGTGGGAGCTAGTGAGATGAGCTAGCATTGCAGAGGGCAGCACTGAAGCCTGGGACTTTCTGATCCACATGGTTCACTGAGGCATCAGGTCATGGCGGACCTGAGGCAAGTTCTTGCACTGAACTCATGTACTTCAACCTCCATCGTGTTGTACTGTCACCATGGAGGGGGGAAGAGACATTTAAAATGTATATCATCCTCTATCTAGGGTGTATTTGACATACTGAATATGTCAAGACGTCAAAAATATGATAATGGTGAAGAAGCCTTGTGATAGATTAAACTGCGATGGATGTTACATGTATGACAAAAAGTGGTGTATGTCCTCTGCACTCCGCTCTCGCTAGCTCAACAAAAAAAGTCCTCTTAAAGTATTGTGCAAGACGTGTTTTCTCTTGCGTTATTAGCCCTTCGGTAAAGCTAAACACACTGTCGTTATGTAATGGTCCAGGGAAAGATCACTGGGGCAACTAGGCCCATCTGAAATGTTTAGGTTTTTTTTTCTTGAGCGACTTCTTCCTGTTTCTGTTTTGGCCACAACCCAATTCAGTTACAGTTCAGTTTGAGAAGTAGGGCGAGCAGGATGAACAGGATTGTTGAACGTTACACAAAGTATGAGATGCCAGGCAACATGGAGGGTGTTCCACGTGGACTGCCCAACCCCACACCCTCCACTCTCCTTTCCCAGCTTGGAATGCAATGACCTAATGCTTAGCAGTTGTATGAAGGAAGTCAAAAATGTGCTCCAGGGGCTGACTAAACACAGGCAGTCAGCAGATAAGTCAGTAAGTGTGGGAAGCTTCCTGACTGATTCACAGAAACACACAATTCCGTGCTATAGGAATTGATATGCTTACTTATTAATAAACTTTTAACTTACTTCCTTTCTCTTCTAACTGTCTTTTTTTTATTCATTTGTGGGATGTGATTATTGCTTCCCTCTTGATTGTAAATTGAGGTCTCACAGGGTAGTATTAATTGTAAATGGAGGTCTCGCATATCGTGTTAATTATATACTGTAACTATGTTGATGGATTGTGAATCTTCCTCACGTGTAGCATTCAAAGAATCTTGATTTCTTTCTTGTGTAACACTTGAGTTGTGGATTTTTCACATCTAGCATCAATGGCCCCTCTCATACACAGAATGGTGTTCTGGTCTCTTTCCAATTATAGCAGTTCTGACCATTTGCACCTCTAAATCTGATACATTTCCTGCCTCTCTAGCAATCTGGTGCTGAGTCCAGGTGGCTTCTCTTCACATCAGCCTAGACTGCAAGCTAACCCATAGTTCCACCGTGAAGGATATCATTTTGAGCTTGATCCTGTATTGTGTACATCCATACAAAGACCCACAGGGGTCCTGGATACCAGCCACAAGAGAGAAACTCTCCAGAAGTCCATTGCATGTGGGATCACTGTTTGGGAGGAATTTTGACCTGATTAGAAGAGATGTACAATGAGCAGCTGATCCACTACTGCCCTTTTTACACCATCACCCAAAATCAGAAATACTCCCTTTTGTGCAGAAAAAGAGACTTCCAAGTCAGTTTCAAAACTGAAAGTACTTGTCAGATCATTTAGAGTCTAAAGAGGACATTCAGGTTAGCATTCCAAGGGTAACCATCACATTCCTCCAAGTTAAAGCCACGAGTTAAATTAAAAATAATTTGTAAAGCTGAAAAAGGCAAACCTCTGAACAATGAAATACTTATAGAAGAGAACTGGAACAGCTCATGTTTTCAGAATGTTGCTTTTGGTTTTTCCTTTAGTTTCTTGGAAAGAATGAATCAGATGAACTTTCCTTCATGGGTTGTCAAATTCTCTCCTTTGGGAGGTTACATGGTATAAATGCAATGCATGAACCTGAAACATACACTGGACTCAGTGCTGCTAAATCCTTGTGGATATTCAAATACATGAACCTATTCTCTAAGCTGACAATTCACTCCAATGCTGAGAGAGTGGTACATTGTCAGAGGCAATGTAAAACAATGCCTGTTCAGATAGACAAAATGCATTTTTTTTTGAAGAGTAGGGAAATCTAACGTCCTGACCATTAATCATTCCCTGACAATTACTAGTACAAAACCAGATTAACCCAATATTCAAACTGTTGCCAGTTGCAGAGCATCAAAGATGTGTTCTGCATTTATCCATTAAGCAATAGTGACCACATTTGGAAAATGTAAGTCCATCAGAAAGAACAGGAGTAGGCCATTTCGAGTCCGCTCTGCCATTCAGTAGAATCATAGCTGGTATAACATTCCTTATATACACTTTCCTGCCATTTCCCCGTAACCCTTGATTCCCCTGCTGACCAAAAATCTATCTCTGCCTTAAATGTATAGAAAGGACTCTCAACCCTCTGAGATAGGAAATTCCTCTTCACCTCAGTCTTAAATTGGTACCTGTTTATTTTGAGACTGCCTTCTGGTCCTAAACTCCCCTATGAGGGGAAACATCCTCTCAGCATTTACCCTGTCAAGCTTCTTAAGACTCCAATATGTTTCAACGAGGTCACCTCTCATTCTTCTAAACTCCATTGAGTTAAGTCCCAATCTGTTTAGTCCTTGCTCATAAGATATACCCTCCATACCGGGAATCATCCTAGTGAATCTTCTCTGAAATGCCTCCAATTAAGTTATAGCTTTCCTTAAATAAAGGATCCAAAACTGCTCACAGTACTCCAGGTGTGGTCTCACCCGTGTCTGTACAGTTGCAGTAAAACTTCCCTACTCTTAAACTCCAAACCCCTTGAAATAAGGGCGAACATTCCATTAGCCTTCTTGATTACCTACAGCACCTGTGCAAACTTTATGTTTCATGTGCAAATATTTCCAATATGTAGCTTTCTACCGTTTTCTCCACTTAAATAATAATCTGTTCTTTTGTTCTCCCTACCAAAATGAACAACTTCACGTTTACCAAATTATATTTCATTTGCTAACTTTTTGCCCACTTAATCTCTCTGTAAAGTGTCTATATCCCTCTTCTAATTGTCCTTTTTAGCTACTTTTGTGTTGTCTGCAATTTTGGCTTCAATACATGAACAGTAATTTGCTACAAAACGTTTAACAATGTGTTGAAGATGGGAAAGGTGTCATGTAGTTTTTTTTAAGCTTTTGAAATTAACATATTTAAGAACATAAGAACAGGAGTAGGCCTTCAGCACCCACCACCCAGTCCATTTAATCCTGTGTTCTACATTTCATGAAGGATATATTGGCTGTGAATTATTATAATTGTCAAAATTTGATTGGTAGATTCATTTTTACAAACAAATTTATTATTTTGTTGGACTTCAACTACTCTCCATTTATCCTCCCAATGATCTTCACCTCTCATAAGTATAGTCTTGGCAGATTTTTACTCAATAAAGGAGGCACTGAATTAAGATAGAATGGGTGGAGAAAAAATACAGATCAGCTGTGATCTAACTGAAAGACAGTATAGACTCGAAAGGCTCAATGACCTTCACATGTTCCAATATTTTTGCCATTGATTTAGAACATCGCTGATTTGTACCTCAGCTGCGTATACCATAATTCAAGAGCATTGAAAAATATAAAGCAAATTGCAGCCTTCAAATCTGGATTATCAGTGGGATCATAAATAATGCCCATACAGTTTATGCTCTGAAGTTTAACCAGACTTGAAGTTAACCATGAAACATTCTCCTGTTCCCCTGCCTAGCCCTGCTAAGGCTATGGGAACTTTAGCATTTAATGATAAATGACATCAGAAAATTTCAAATTGATTTAACAAATGCTGCTGGTATTAACATCATGCTCTCTCCGTCACACCCATCTCCCTGATCTGTGTTCTCTTTAAAAACAAAACATGTTCTAGTCTAGACTTTATATATGGAGTAGCTGTATATAAACAAGAGAAGAGGTAATTTTTCTCACCATATTTGGTGCAATAACTGTCTATAATTGGTGCAGGAGATTTATCTAGGCAGGAGAATCAGGTGGATGCAGTCCTGTTTCTACAAACATGCTTCTTTAAAGTGTTGGAAATCTGCCTGTTCCAACTGAGTTCACTCTTATATATCAAAGTAGGAGGTAATCTTCAGCTGTGTAACACCAGGATGACTAATGATTAGATGAAAATTTATTCTATAATGATTTGGCTCAAACTAAACCAAAGGCCAGAAATTCCTTTGCCAAGAGCAATATATCATTTAAACATGACTTGCTGCAGATTTGTGTCATACTGCATTCTGATACAGTCCAGTGCCATATGTTCGTATGTTTACAGCTCTGATTTGAGATGGTGGGGCGTGAGATGCACTTCTACGCTTCCTTAAATAGGTATTTCCACGATGGAATAATTAATAGGCCAGAAGTTGAGCAGACCCAAGGAATTGGATGGCTTTCTCTTGTTCTGGGACATTTTGTTCATCAGTTGTACTTTGTGGTCTGTCTTTTGCCCTGCGGCAGCAGGAGCAAGTACAACCAACGTCAAGGATGGAAGAGATCATTTGGCCCGTCCCAGTGGAAGAAGTAGGTTCATTATGCCGAGTGAATGTTAGAATGAGAGTGAAAATACGGCAGAATCTATAACAGTATTTATTCCTGTGTTATGGGTGATTTCTATGTCTTGACTTCTTGCTCAGTGACTAATTTACTTTTTGTTGGATATCGTTCTTTGGGCTAAAGTGATCAGAGGATATGGGGTGAAAGTGGGAACAGACTCCTCTTACAAGGATGCCGACCTTGAAGAAGTTCTCCTCCTTTCTCTACTGAACTGGATGATCAGTCATGGTCATATTTAATGACGGAGGAAAGCTGAAGGGTCGAATGGCCTACTCATACTCCTACTTCCCATGTCCATGTTCCAGAAATGCATTCTACTGAATCCAAAATAAATGACAAAAGGTAGCTGCTTCTGGAGCGTCAACCTGACTCAATATTTTATGCTTTTTGTTTTGTTAGTTGAATGTGGGCCTTAGTGGCTTGGTCAGAAATTATTGTCCTAATTGCCTGGTAGGGCAGTTAAGAGTGAGGCAGTCCTACCCACATCGCAATAGATCTGGAGTCACATGCAGGCCAAACCATTTAAAAACAGCAAATTTCCTTTCTAAAGAACACGAGTGAACCAGATGTGGTTTTACAACATGGTCATCATGAGACTAGTTTTTAGTCCCAGATTTTTTTTACTGCATTTGCATTTCACCATTTGTCATGGTGAGATTTGAACCCACATTCCCAGAACATTAGCCTGAGGTTCTAAATTGCTGTCCAACGACGTTGTTGCTATCCCACCCGTTCCCTTGATCTGACCCCTTGAATGTCCCTGATTTTTGTTGCACTTTCACCTACTGCAGTTTCTTTAACTGGCGGGGGCTCAAATTCTGGAGCTATGAATTTACAGATTAGCTGGATTATACCATTTGGCCTGACTCCACCATTGAATAAGATCACAGCTGTTGTGTTTCCAATTTCACATTACCATCTATGACCAATAGCCTTTGATTCTTTTGCTTACTAAGAATCTATAGTATATAACTGTACCATATTCAATGACCTCATCTTTTTCAGATGTTCTTTAAATCTTGTCTCGTCACATAATCTGCTATTTTTTTAAACAGTCAGTGCCCTAAACTGAGGAGATTCTAAATCTCCTGCTTATATATTATTTTTCTTTTTTTTTCAAACCCCCACACTACCGCCTAACTGCTTACATTTTCCCCACCACCCATGTTGTGCGTGTGTAGGTATGAGACACAGTGAAAGACAACAGGTGTACAAATCTTTATTCAATTTCCACCACCAGGAAGAAAGAAAATACCAGGGTGGCTAGTGACAAGCAGTGCTGAAAATGCGTTGCTGGAACAGCGCAGCAGGTCAGGCAGCATCCAAGGAACAGGGGATTCGACGTTTCTGGCATAAGCCCTTCTTCAGGCTTATGCCCGAAACGTCGAATCTCCTGTTCCTTGGATGCTGCCTGACCTGCTGCGCTGTTCCAGCAACACATTTTCAGCTCTGATCTCCAGCATCTGCAGACCTCACTTTCTCCTAGTGACAAGCAGTGCTCTTCTCAGAGTGCATTGCTGCGTGATCAAACAGTGAAGGGGAGGGATCTGATGTCTACATGGATCGCTATCAGATTTTGTTTCATAATCATCTGATGAAGTACTTTTAGATGGATTACTACATTAGCAGTGCTAAATAGTGCAAGTTGTTGTTGGTTAAAGGCAACCTCTCTGTGCCTCTATTCCCTGGCACAGCTGTTCAGACAGTTACACTACAAACAGCAGACCAACTGCTGGGAAATGGAATTAGAATAGTTAGGTTGTTTTTGACTGATGAAAACTTGATGGGCCAAAGCGTCCTTTTTCTGTGCCATAGATCTTTGACTGGATGGCCGTGCAAGAGAGATTCAAAGCAATTTCAGAAATGTAAGTTTCGTAAGCCTCTGTACTAAGATTTGCTTTCATTATTCTAGTGCCATAAATCACAGAAACATTCAGATGCTGTGTTTTGTAAGGGCAATGAAAGGAGGGCTATAAAACCACATGATGGATGTATTAGATGAACAGGACATAGCTTTTCCTGTCATTGAAGGTTCCTCTGAGAGATGTTTGACACATCCTGAAAACATTGATAGAAACCTTCAAGAGTCCCTTTTCGTTCCTGAACCCCTCACCAGATGTTGAGCGCATGCAATTTAAATCTGGCTTTTCTACAACACTAACAAAGTGACCAGAAGGTAGCTAAACTGTCTTCCTGTTCCACATTGTTCTGTTTTTAGTCTATGAACCATGTGGATGATCCGGTGATGCAGCTTCTACTGATGCCACTTCCATGAGTTAGTATCTCTTGGGCGCAAATCAGTGGAGTCTTTATGAAAGGGCCTGTTACGCCTTCTCTGTCTTCACATTCCTCCCCTCCACCTCCAAACCTCCTATAAGCCTGATACTGTGATAGTGGTCATTGGAGAGGACTATGTGCAAATCACACTGTGACATTCCAAGACAGAAGAGGCTTCAGAATTCACTCCTCAAGCCTCTTTGACTTTCCACCTCTCTCTTCTCCTTTAAGATTTAACTATGTGACCAAGCTTCTGGTTGGAGAAAGTGAGGACTGCAGATACTCGAGACCAGAGTTGAAAAATGTGGTGCTGGAAAAATACAGCAGGCCAGGCAGCATCCGAGGAGCAGGAGAATCGACGTTTCGGGCATAAGCCCTTCTTCAGGAATGAGGCTCATTCCTGAAGAAGGGCTTATGTCCGAAACGTCGATTCTCCTGCTCCTCAGATGCTGCCTGGCCTGCTGTGTTTTTCCAGCACCACATTTTTCAAGCTTCTGGTTGCACACCCTCATGTCTTGTACTTCGGCTCAGGTTGGTGTTTGTCTGATGACAATGCTGTGAAGGATCTTGGAATGTTTTATCATGTTAAAGATGCTATATAAATGCAAGTTTTTGTTGACAATAGACATACAAAGTAAAACAAACATCTTTCAGTAAATATTGAATTTAGATAGAAAACGCTTACCAAAGTGCATGTTAAAAGTGAGGAGAAAGAAAGCTCCCTGCAGGGTATTATGTGATCTGGTACACAACCATAGAACACACTGGCCCAGAGTCCATCCTCTGTCTCTGTTGAATGAACTGATTTCAGTAAAATGTGGTAGAATTAGCTGATGCCCCTGCTTCTAATCACCATATAGTGGTGGGTTCAGGTTATGGACAGGGTCAGCCTTTGCTTTACTCAAATTCACTCAAGGCCTATCAGACTACTGATCGTCTCATTCTTGGAACTGGCCACCTGAGCAAAGTGCCCGAGTTTATACTGACACTTAAAGACTTTGAACCAATAGGATCAAGTAGCAGCTGGAGAAAATTGGTATTGTAAAGTGAAAAATAAAGACACATCTGACCCTCACCAGCTGTGTGTGTCTGTTACCATTCAACATCCCAAGGCAAACTCTTAGAAGCTTTGTGGGTCATTGCTAAGGGTACTTATCAACATTTTTGTTGCTTTGCAGGATGAGTGCGTTGATTGGAAGAAGCAAGTTCTTTCACGAGATGAAATTGAACCCAAGATTCAAGAGTACAACTCTCAGATCAATAATGATCTCTTGATGACGCTGGTGAGTAGCAGACCCAAATGGTGGAGGGTTATGGTAATGAACTCTCTCATTAACATCTTATCATAAAATGGATTTAGTCAGAAAGTTTTGAAAAACCCAATATCATCAGGGCAAAGTAGCCTATTCACCACCATAACAATTCACTCCACCACTGTGGCAGCAACCAGGAATGCAATAGTGAGCCAACCAGTTGGCCTTTATACTCAGTGTGGTTAGGACCTGAAATGCACTGTCTGAAAATCTGGAAACAGGCCCTTTGGCCCAACAAGTCCACACTGACCCTCCAAAGAGTAACCCACCCAGACCCATTCCTGTATCCTATACTTACTCTTGACTAATGCACCTAATCTGCATATCCCTGAAAACTATGGGCAATTTAGCGTGGCCAATTCACCTGACCTATGGGTGGACTGTGGGAGGAAACCGGAGCACCAGGAGGGAACCCATGTAGACAGGGGGAGAATGTGCAAACTCCACACAGACAGTTGCCCGAGGTTGGAATCAAACCTGGGCTCCTGGCGCTGTGAGGCAGCAGTGCTAACCACTGAGCCACCATGCCTTCCCAGCAACTCTTCCCCAACCCCCATCCTCCTATTTATCTCTCAGCCCCTTTTCCCCCAAACCCCCCCCAACTTCTACTGCTCCTTGGATGCTACTTGACCTGTTATGCTTTTCCAGCACCACACTTTTCGATTCTGATTTATTATTGTCACATATACCTCAGTACAGTGAAAGGTTTTGTTTTGCATGCAGTAGGCAGATCATACCATACAAAGTTCATAGGGTCATAGAACAGGGCAATGTTATGACTGCAGAGAAGGTACACAAAAGGCAAGACCAACGTTAGACTTGAAACTTCTGAGGTCTATTCAGAAGTCTACTAACAGTGTGGAAAAAGCTGTTCTTGAGCCTGTTGGTACGTGTACTTAAGCTTTTGTATCTTCTGCCTGACGGAAGTGGTTGTTAGAGATTGTAACCAGAATGGGAGGGGTCTTTGATGTTGGTTGCCTTTCCGGGGCAGGAAGAAGTGTAGATGGAGTCCATGAATGGAAGGTTGGCTTGCGTGATGGACTGGGCTGTGTTTACAACTCTCTGTAGTTGGAATAGCACTGTGGATGTCACTACTGTCTCCCCACTGTTATTATGGACTGCAACCCATTACTGCTTTCTGAAGGGTAATTAAGGTTGGGTTATAAATTCAAGTTTTCTTATTGATGCTGATATTCTCAATAACATTTTTAAGATTGAATAAATACAATGCTATATGTTACCTATTACAATATTTTGACAGAATATCTGTTTCAAGGCTGGTTGATCAGCATACAAACTTTCTGTTGACTGTTGCATTATTGAGAGTCGTGAAATAAATATGGGAAATCCGATGCTTACTTTGCCCACCTTGAACAATTCTTTTTCACTATTTGAGCATATTTTGTTTACTCAATAAATATATCTCTTGCAATTGTTAACAAGATCAGGAGGGATTGCTCACCTCTATTTGCTAGGAACTGCCATTCCCCAAGTCTAGGGTAGTGCCCCCAAGACCCCCACACACATTACACAGCCTCAGGATTTCTTGATTTGGAGATGTCGGTGTTGCACTGCGAAGGAGCGACGCTCTGAAAGCTAGTGTGCTTCCAATTAAACCTGTTGGACTATAACCTGCTATTGCGTGATTTTTAACTCAGGTTTTCTTGGCATTCTCTCTGTCAACACAGTTGGGATTGCCCCTGTAGGAATCATGGGTTGGATATCAATTGTTCCTGGTTTCATGACTTTTTTTTATGGATCCATTGCTTGTGTGCAGCAGGAATGTCCATTAAAAAGCAGCTACATCACATGTCAAGCAGCCAGTGAATGCCTTTGAGGTAAATGGGCCGACCTTTGCCAATGTAAATGTGTTCACAATGACTGCAGAATACCAACTCTCACTTGCCTCTTCCCCATTTCCACAGAACAGTGACGGAACGTACACCGGGTTCATTAAGGTTCAGCTGAAGTTGGTGAGACCTATCTCCGTGTCTGCAAACATGAAGCCTCAATCAATCTACGATGCCAAGAAAGCAATGGGACCGCCCCGCGCGCAGCCAATAAAACGACGCACATCCTTCTACCTCCCGAAAGACACAGTGAAGCATTTGCACATCAGTAGTCACACGAAGGCCAGTGAGGTGATCAAAGCGCTGCTCAACAAATTCATGGTGGTGGACAATCCCCGCAAGTTTGCCTTGTTTGAACGGGTTGAGAAAGATGACCAAGGTAAATCCAATGCAAAAAGGCACTGCTGCTCTTGGGTCAAAAAGAAAGAGCTTGCGTTTATATTAAACTTAACTCAAGATGGCACAAAGTATTTTGCACCCAACAAAGCATACATGGTTATGTAGTCAACCTACACATCAGTGTAGGATACGTGGCAGTGAATTTATGGCCAGCAAGCTGCTAGAAACAGCAACACGATAATGACCATTACACCCATTTGATGTTGATTTGGGGGGAATTGAAATTTAGCAAGGGCACTTGGGAGAATTCTCCTGCTGTTTTTCAAATCATGATATGGATTCTTTTGCATCTGTCAAGAAGGGAGGTTTATCACATTTTGACACCTCAACCAAATGTCCACACCTCCAACAGAACCTCTGTTGGATATCTGTCACTCGATACAAAATTAGAGAACCTATTCAAATCAGGGCTCAAGTTGTGGGAGTGGGAGTCGTCTTCAGACCCAAAAAGGAAGACTACTGCCCACTTCGGGCACAGCTAATCCTCAGTCCCAGCCTAACAAAGAGAATAAGCTTTGAAAGGCTGAGACCCAAGAGCCAGGCAAATGATCTGCCATGGAGAAATGCTGTTGTGACACAAGCAGAAAACATAAAACAATTGAGGTAGCTAAAGACCCAAAGTTGTAACTAGCCACTTCCATGCATAGAATTCTGTCAACTGGAGAAGCATGTCCAGAGCTTGTGTGAATTGCGCCAAGCTTTCCACTCATTAACCAGACATTCATGAGTGCTGCTGAGACAGATGCTCCATTCTCTAACTTGTGCTTCCATGGCCAAGGAAGCTGCAGGAGAGAACTTTGAACTTTTCTAATGTGAAAGACTGAGGGGCAGACAGAGCATTTCTTTTTAATGGAACTTATAGACTAAGATTGTAGGAGATAATTAGATGCATTCATCAGTTGAAAAAGGACTTGCCTGTTTGGGTTTTTTTTCCTGTTCCTTAAAATGCTCGAGTTCTATAATGCAGGGAATGATCATCCAGTTTGCTGATGTGATGAGGCCCTCGCAATTCGTTGCACAGTGAGGAAATCCTGAGATAAACACTTTACCACTTGCTGCCAAGCCCCGTAATGGGAGGATGTGAATTTTTGTCCCATCTGCTGCCTCACCCGGGACTTGGCTGGGTCCTGCTTCCTGTCCCCTCCCTTGTAAATAGCATTCAATTAAAGCAGCTCAACCAGACTCGGGAAGTGTGAGCCTTGTACTTTCCCAGCTGGTTATCAGCTATTTCTGTCAAATCATTCAAACACTCTGCTATAGAAAAACGTGTAGAGCTTTTTCTCATAAAGTTGCATTCGAAATGTGCCAGACAAGTGATTTTATTTGTGGATAATTGACAAAAACAATGCTGTGGCAACCTTTTTTATCTTTTAAATATACTTGGCCTTCACAAACTGACATTCAGTACTATCCCTGTAATCATTATGTGCTGAGCTCTGACTCAAGTCCTAATCTTATGGTCAATTTAATTAATTATGCCTGAGAGATATCACAACCTCAGCTTAGTGACTCCCAGCCTGCAGTTCCCAATGACCCTGAGCTAAACAGGAATTGAAACTCCATGTCACAGTTGTGGGGCACTCATCTTTGGGGACTAAAAGTATATCTCTCGACTGGGTGACACTGCCCAGAGTAGAGATCACACTGGTGACTACCAATTCCATGACTTTGTGATTATGGGGATCAAATTTGAATCTCCCAAACTGTGGGAATTGAGCCTACAATTATGCAAATTGCTGATGCTGAGTTCAGCAATGGTCGCTGATGTGAGGAGAAATATCCAAGTACGTATTGGTCTCCATAGTCTGAAAGGACTTGAGTTTCCATGATGACTTGTGGCATGGATTTTAAGGTGCGGGGAATTGTAAGTTTGAAGCATAAATATCTCTGGTTTAACAGTTCATTAGCTTTTCAAAAATATTTAATCAAATTAAAACATAACCAGCACCCACTTCAGAGCATTGATTCACTAATCACATGGTTATGGGTTCAGAATCTTGTACTGCTCACCATGGAAGAGAAGGTTCACTGAGAACTTAAGTAGGATTATTCCCTCAATGCCTAACCTTGGAGACATTAAAATTGAGTTCAATATCCCAAAATTCAGACTTGTTATTTCTTTCACAGTTTACACTCGTAAGATTTCCGATGACGAGCACCCCTTATACCTGCGACTGTTGGCTGGACCGGATGACAAAATGCTAAGCCTTGTCCTCAAAGAGAATGAGACAGGAGAAGTGAATGTAAGTAGGAATATTTTTGAGTGGTTTCTGCTGTTTTGCTTGTAACGTGCCGGGCAGAGAAGTATGGGACCTGATTCTGAGATTCCCTATCCCATTCCTGATTTTCAGGTTTTTACCAGTATGGTGAAGAATGTGGGTTTGGGTCTCGTTGGTTCCATTGCAGGGATAGACAGCATATATATTCTAGTTTTCATAAGCTTTATGGATTCATGCAGGACTTTTAAGGACCCGTGGTTTGTGGCACTTTATAAATTTTACGAACTATAGTCTAAATGAACGAACCTATTGAAGGGCAAGATTAAAAGATTCTCCTCATGCTCCCATGCCAGATAATAACCCCATCTACACCTCCATGACATCGTCCATGCACTCTGACCCTGTATATGGTATAGAACCAAACAAAACATTCATTCATTACTACCCACTTTCCTAAAAACAATTTTTATTACAAACCAATAAAAATCTCAATCCTCTATACTCTTTTAAGTATTAATAGCAGAGACCATAAGCACTTGAAAACTCTTTATTATGTGTAAATAAAGGTCATGAAATTGAGAGATGAGATCAAAGAGGCAAACTTATCAACCAAAAAGGTCTCCTGTGTTTTAACAGATTAGTGAACATTTGGATGGGGAGAAAATTTTTTTTTTCTTCCAAATCCATAAGTTGAATACATAGAATCTTAATTTGAGTAATGGTCTGCCAGTTGTAGTTCTCCCATGGATTCTACAACAGAGTCCTGCAGGACAATCCAGTATCAGCTGCACTGTGAATTCACAATTGAGAAATTGTCCAAAATATTATTTTTAGCATTGTTGTCATCCTTTCTCAGTCTGGTACAAACATGACTCCTGTCCCACAACAACTTGATGATCATTTAAATATTCTCTAAGTAGCTTGATGAGATAGTCAACTGTATCAAACCAAGGTTAACTAGGAACTGACAATAAACATCAGTAATGACCATACCATGAGAACAAATCATAATCTTCATCTCTGAAATTCAGGATTTCATTCTGGGATGGATGACTGCCAGGCCACTTACCTCCTGCAGGCTTCTGACTTCCATCTGAGTAATGCTCACTAATGTAGCATATTTGCAGCTAGAATAAGCGAAGAGTGTTTTGAAAATCTTAAGCCAGACAGGATGCTGTTTTTCAAGTTTTTTCATGCCACTGTCTCCACAGTGTCATATTGATGATTCTCCCGGTGTTGTGACTCAGGCAGTAAAAACCACTTCATCCTTGAGTAAGTGGTAACAATTATTCCAGTGAGTCAGAGTGCCATGGGTTCAAACCTACTGCACAATGTGGAGCGCTTCATGGAATTTAATGTACTTCTGCGCAGTACTGAAGGTGTGTCACACCAGTGAAAGTGCTGTCTTTTGGATGAAATTTCAGTTGGGACTCCTATCTGCCCTCTCCCATATCCCATCACAGTATTCCAAAGAATAAATAGAGTTTTCCTCAGTGTCCTGATATTTTTTCCTGGACCAACATTGCTAGAACAGAATGGCTGGTCATTATTTCAAAACTATTTGTGGGAAATCGTTCACAAAAAATAGCTTCTAACTTTACAACAATTATTACATTGCAGAGTACTTTATTGGTTATAAAGCAAGGTAAAGCATCCTGAGGTTAGGAAATGCTTGATATAAACGCAAGTCTTTTTTTTATTCTTTACGATAGTACCTTAACACAATATTCTGGTAGCTGGTGACATTTTTTTACAAGATGTTGATGTTCCTTCCTCCAGTCTAATCGCGAGAACAAGAGCAGTTAGGCTGGTTATCATCAGGCTCAAGATCCTGGAATATTAAAGTTTGCTGGCACTCTAGTCCTCTCCAAGCTGATTACACTTGAACTCAGTTGAAGAATTAAGCTGGACTGTTAGGTTGAGTTTCAGATGAATGAGTCCCTCAGCATTTCTGTTAACTCTCCTTTTCCTGCCTTTTCCTTTCCAGTGGGATGCCTTCACTGTGCCTGAGCTGCAGAACTTCTTGAGAATCCTTCAGCGTGAGGAGGAGGAGCATGTCAGACAGATGTTTGGGAAGTATGCCCGATGCAGGCAAAAAATGCAAGAGGAGCTTGCCAACAGGTCCCCGGGTTGACCGGGATCCCGCGCCACCCTGTGACGCAAGAGAGAAAGGGTGGGACATAAAATACACGCGCACGCGCACATGTATGAACGGTGAGAAGGTCTTAAAACCAATGTTACCTGGCCCAGCCAGCGACAGAGTGTGAACTGTGGAGAATACAAGTTATGAGTGGGGTTACTGCGAGTGGAGTGGGATATTAAGGGGGAAGGTACACAGCCTCTTCCTGACATTATTGAGTGCGACTGAGAAACCGTTTCTGAACAGAACTATTAAATGCGGGAAAGTGCTGACCAACAGGGCCAAATCCCTCTGTCACAGTGACTGACGTTTTGCCGGGAGGCACCAACATGGACGAGAGGACAGAGAGCTGATTGTTTTGTTTTCATTTTGTTCTTTTCTTGAAGTAGGTGGCTGGTTCATTCACCGTTTCTGCACAAAGTGGGTCATTGGAACGGTTGTTGTAGCAGCCAGATTTTAGGTGTCTGTCTTGTATTTTGGCTAACCCTTCGGGACTGTAGAATATTTAGGTATGATTATGGATGGGAGGGGTTAGCATATCTCAGAGTTCAACTTTAATGACACGTCATTTCAAAACTTGTGGAATTCCTTCGTCAGAGATTTCACAATCTTAGCCTGGCTACCGGAGCAAGGTCGATCAGCTGAGATCAAGGTACTTACTGCAGTAAAATTTGTATTATCTGGCATGGGCCATACATCAGTAATGCTGGCTAACTCATTGAGGTTTGTGCTTATAGTAAAAAAAATCAAATAAAAACATGCCTTGACATAAACAGCAACCTGAAGTGACTTACATCCTCTCCACTTGAATTCTTTTCACTGTACGTACAGAGGAAAAAATAGTCCAGAAATTTCCTTTACAATCACTTCAGACTGATAACATCAGTATCTTGTACAGTAACAGTGAACTGGGGGAGTTGAAGAGGGTGTGCTGGGGAGAATATCAGAGATTCCGGTTCGTGGGGTGCAAGATAACCTGAATTTTACTGTGTGTGATAAGAGAAGTAGAGCTCCCTTGCTCCCTTTGTCCTCCACCTTTTATCCACTTGCCCCCTCCACCTGCGCAGAACAATGACTGAAAGCAGTGGCAAAAATCGTGCATGACAGCGAAACGGTAATGTTAATGGACTATGAATCAGCAGACCAGGGCTAATAGACTATGACTCTGAAGACAAGAGTTTAAATTTGACTGTGCAAACTGAAAGAAGTGTAAATGTAATAAATTAATAAATCTGGAATTAAAAATCAACTGGTGTACTAATGATTTTGAAACTACCAGATTGTCATGAAAAAAGAATCTGATTCACTAATGGCGTTCAGGGAAGAAAATCTGCTATACTTACCAGCCTTCACATGACACCAAATCTGAACAATATGGTTGATTTAAGCCACTTAGTTTAAATGGCAATTGAGAAAAGGCAATAACATACTTGCCTTGCCAAAAGTGCTTTGACTCCATGTGAAAAATATTGTGGGATCAAGTCACCAGATCTTCTTATCTGTCAGGATAATGAGGAGAAATTGAGGGAGAGAGACAAAGAAAGAAATAATTTAAGTTTTATAATGGAATGTATCCAGATTTAAAGAATGGAGCTTTGTTTGGTCTGGTGTGGGTACAGGGTGGGCCAGTCTTGGCATCAGCTGAGCTTGAAGTGGGTACAAGGTAGGCTGGGTTTGGTGTGGGTCAGACTAGGCTCAGATCTGTGTGCATTATAAGTGAACTATCTGCTCTAAAAGTGAGCTAATAGAAGTTGTGTTGTTCTGTCTGTTTGGGCTGATAGATCTTGGACATGTATTTTAACGCTTGCATCATTTGGAAAACTATCTCATGGAATGGAAAGCCTTGCTAGTGAAGATACTGAAAGCTCAGGTTTAAATTTATAGATCAGAGCTTTGCTCCCCAGTCTGATTTGATTTAACCCAACTCTATCACAGAGACTAAGGACACCTCTTCAGCATTCGAGCTGGGGAGGTGAATATTAAGCAGAGGCTGTGCTCCTGATTGCAGGCTTGTGTCTTCTGCTGGAAAGTAGATCTGTGTGAGCACTGGGTGAGATAGGGGTCAGACTCAGCTGTGATGCACTTATGTGTTGAATAGCCTGTTGGCTCTAGCGATCTGGTCTCGTGGAAAATGAGTGCCCTATGATACTGTGACCACGAGAAGAGGCATAATGCTACGAGTGGTTGCAATGTGGAGCTGCGTAGTTTTCTCTGTTCACCCCACCTCCCCTCCCCCAGCCCTGAGTGAATGCCGTGGAATGGAAAGTAGCAAAATTATGACTTGTGGACTGGCAGTGGCAAAGTGAAGAGAAATGGACTTTAGCCTACCCTATGACATGAGTCGAGCTTGCCTCCTGATCAAAGTAGTTCATAATTTATATTTGTACTTCAAGTTTTATTCAATAAACTATGAGATGGATTCCTTTTTGTTTTGAGTGATTTTGTATTACCAATCGTCCAGTTTGTAATGTGACACCCAGTTTCTCACTGCAACCCTCAATTCCAGTTATCATGAGTTTGTAGTTATGTTTCTGTCAACACTCACCATTTAAGTAGGAAATGTTGACATGCTATTTATGTTCTGCCTTAATAGTTGTCAAAGTGCTGTTTCAGACTTTGGCCACAAAGTGGTTGTGTAGATTGAATTTCCAAACTGCCATCTTCGCACAGCAAAGGGGGAAAATGCACTCGGGCAACGTTTTGAGAAGTGTGCTAATTACCATCTTAAAAGTGTACATCTGTAATGTCCTGCTGGCATGTCTATTCACACTTCCTTTAGCACTGTAGCCTCTCTAGGTCAGTCACAAAAACACAGTCAAAAGACTATGACACAGACAAAAGACACAGACTTCCATTGCTATGGAAGGCATAAGATCAATTTCTGTTGGTTTGAAGTTTTCATCAAATGGTTTGGCCAAAGGGTTACTTTGTAGTTTTAGTTCATTGTGACATCCTTCACAGGACAATGGCAAATGCGTGAGCACCAACCAGTACTTTGAGCTAATGAAAATATTTGAGGGATATTAAACAGGATAAGTAACAAGATTATTCACCAACTTCCTATGCTTCAGGTCTTCGAGAAAAGGAATCTGAAACGGCTCCAGCATTTGCCAAAGCGCTCTCATGTCCCTTTCTGCCTTCCTGATTTCCCTCTTAAGTATACTCCTGCCCTTATACTCCTCTAGAGATTTCTTCAATTCCAGCTGTCTATAACTGACATATGCTTCTTCCTTTTTCCTGACCAGAGCCTCAATTTCTCTAGTCATCCAGCATTTCCTACACCTACCTAATGGCCTTGCCTTTTACACTAGCAAGAACATACTGTCTCTGAACTCCTGTTATTTCATTTTTAAAGGCTTTCCGACTGTCCCTTTACCTGTGAATAACTTCCTCCAATCAACATTTGAAAGTTCCTGTCTAATTCAGTCAAAATTGGTCTTACTCCAATTTAGAACTTTACCTTTTTGACCCATAATTATTTTAAGACTAATAGAATTGTGATCACTTGCCACAAAGTGCTCCACCATTTGACACCTCTGTAAATTGCCCTGCCCTATTACAGTAGGTCATGTGTTCTTTCTTCTCTTGTAGGTACATTCACATATGGAATAAGCATTATAGATGTTTAAAAGAAATGGTGCACAGAACAAGAAAAGCTATTTGGCCTCATCAAGACTGTTCATATAGTCCAAGGCCAATCTATTGTAAATCCAAGTCAACTGAACAACGAGGGAAAAATCTCCCTTCCCAACCCAAACAAGTAAAACTCTGTAACAACACCGTAACCTTATGCTAGTCTTCTTGGCCAATTGCCTTCCTCAAACAACTTCTTATAATGGGCCCAGCAGTTCAGGAGGCATTATCCCTCTTCATAGCCTAGGTTATCTACATTGGTTTGAAATTTCTGCCAGGCTGTTTAACAATCCTGTTTGTTTCTTTGCTTAACTTGTCCATTGTCTTTACCTCTGCCTTTGACCTACACCAATAATTTGAATTCATGCATCCCCTTTAACATTATAAAATGTCCCAATGAACCTCAAATTCTCCTTCCCTTGACTACGTTTCAAACTGGTGGATTTTCCTTTTCTTTATCTCAATTCTTTAGTTTGTAAATATCCAGTACTCCCTTTACTGGTCCATGGTCCCATGAGAATCTTTCAATGTATGCATATTTCAAAAACAATATGACTTTTTATATTAATATTTGTAAAGAATTACAAACCTTTTCAGAAGTCTATGCTTCAAAAGAATCAAAAATACTGAAGCTTTTCATTTGTTTGCTTGCAGTAGCTAGTATGGTTCTGAACACTATGCATTTTAATCTGGAATTTTATGCACACTTGACACAGTGCTAAACCTGTGCAGATCTGCAGTGGATTGGGAAGCTAATTCCAACACATTGACTTCTGCAATTCACTGCAGTGTTGTTCGAGTAGGACTAGAAAGCTTGGCCTTTCTAGCCCGCTGTACCCCTTAACAATAACATGGTTATTTGACTGTGGCTTCAACAACATTCCTGCCTTTCTTTTATACGCTTTGACCCCATAAGACAAAAGAAACAGAAATTAGGCCATTCGGCCCATTGGATCTACTCCACCATTCGATCATGGCTGATAGGGTTTTCAACTCCATTTTCCTGCTTTTTTTCCCATAACCTTTAATTCCCTTGGCAATCAAGAACCCATCTATTTCTGTTTTAAATATACTCAATGACCTGGCCTCCACAGCCTTCTATGGCAATGAATTCCACAGATTCACCACTCTCTGGCTAAAGACGTTTCTCCTTCTATCTATTCTAAAGGGTCTTCCCTTTACTCAGGCTGTGCCCTTGGGTCCTCGTCTCCCCTGCCAATAGAAAACGTCCACTCTCTAGGTCATTCAGTATTCTGTAAGTTTCAGTCAGATCCCCCATCATTCTTAACTCCATCAAGTATAGTCCCAGAGTCCTCAAACATTCCTCACATGTTAAGCCTTTCATTCCTGAGATCATTCTTGTGGACCTCCTCTGCACCCGCTCCTGGGCCAATATATGGGGCCCAAAATTGTCGACAATTCTCTAAATATGGTCTGACTACAGCCCTGTAAAGCCTCAGAAGTGCATCTCTGCTTTTATATTGTAGTCCTCACGAGATGAATGACAACATTGAATTTACCTTCCTAACTACCGACTGCAAGTTTAAGAGAATCCTGAACTAGGACTCCTAAGACCCTTAGCACTCCAGATTTCTGAATTTTCTCCCCATTTAGAAAATAGTCCTTGCCTCTATTCTTCGAACCAAAGTGCATGACCTCACGCTTTCCCACATTGTATTTCATCTACCACTTTTCTCCACTGTCCTAACCTGTCTAAATCTTTCAGTAGCCCTCCTGCCTATCTTTGGATCATTTGCAAATTTGGCCAGAATGCCCGCAGTTCCTTCATCCAGATCATTTAACCTATAAGGTGAAAAATTATGGTTCTAACACTGATCCTTATGGAACACCACTAGTCACTGGTTTCCATTCCGAGGAGGACTCTTTTATCCCCACACTCTGCCTTCTTGCCAGACAATCTTCTTTCTATTACCAGTACTTTGCCTCTAACACCATGGGCTCTTATCTTGCTCAGCAGCCTCCTGCGTGGCACCTTATCAAAGGCTTTCTGGAAATCCAGGTAGATAACATCCATTAGCTCTCCTTGGTCTAACCTGCTCATTATCCTTGCAAGAGGATTCGCAGTAGGGTTCCCGATGCGGTCTCTTCTACATTGGGGAGACTGGGCACCTCCTAGCAGAGCGCTTTAGGGAACATCTCTGGGACACCCGCACCAATCAACCACACCGCCCCGTGGCCCAACATTTCAACTCCCTCTCCCACTCTGCCAAGGACATGGAGGTCCTGGGCCTCATTCACCGCTGTTCCCTCACCACCAGACGCCTGGAGGAAGAATGCCTCATCTTCTGCCTCGGAGCACTTCAACCCCAGGGCATCAATGTGGACTTCAACAGTTTCCTCATCGCCTCCACACCCCCCACCCTAGTTCCAGCACTGTCCCCATGACTTGTCCGGACTTGTCCTACCTGCCTGTCTCCTTTTCCACCTATCCACTCCACACTCTCCTCCCTGACCTATCACCTTCATCCCCTCCCCCGTTCACCCATTGTACTCTATGCTACTTTCTCCCCACCCCCACCCTCCTCTAGCTTATCTCTCCACGCTTCAGGCTCACTGCCTTTATTCCTGATGAAGGGCTTTTGTCTGAAACGTCGATTTTGCTGCTCCTTGGATGCTGCCTGAACTGCTGTGCTCTTCCAGGATCACTAATCCAGAACCTGCTCATTATCCCTCTTGTTAGCCAGGAATTTATTTCCATAGTTATAGATGCTGGAATCGTTGACTTCTGCACTTCCTGATGGCTTGCTGTGTTCTTCCAGCCTCCTGCTTATCTACCTGTCACCCTTACAAATATTCATTGACCAAGCTTCATCATTCTCTGGAGATTTCCACAAACTCACAACCATCCAAGAGAACAAAGATTTTCATCTTCATCTTAAATGAGAAATCTTTATTTTTGAAAAAACAGAAAGGGTGAACACTTAAAAGTTCAAACACGCACATGGTAACTCCACTGACTCCCACTAACGTTTATCACATATACAGAATGTGAATAATGAACAGGACTAATACTATGAATTTCAGAAAAATTCCAGAGTTAACAGTCCGGAGTTCAGAGAACATACTCTGCAGCCCAGTGGTAGTGCTGTGTAAGTGCTAATGTTTCAGTTGATAACAGATAGTGCCCACTCAGGTGACCATTTTGTGTAAAGTTTTAATGGGTGCTACAATGAGAAAGCACTTGCAGCAGATGTAGCAGTCACTTGACTATGATAAGTCAGCCATTACACAACATACAAATTATTTTCTCCAAATTGTTCTGCATAGGTCCCAAGCTGCCACATGAGCTGACTCTTGTTGACAGCATTAAATGTTCGCACTCTGACAGGCTCTCCAGTTCTCAATGCTGGCAGTGATTGCCAGAGTTTGTCTGTAAGTTTATCTGAACTGACATTTGCTTTCCTATCGTCTCACCTTTGGTTTGTCACTCATTCCTGTCACTACTTCTGGTTTCAATAGTTTTTTCATTATTGGGTGAATTGTTTCAGGAGTGCTGTGACATTAGTCTTTAGACTCAACTAATTTTTATGCCTTTAGGTGTATTTCTCCACTAGAGAATAACTTCTGTACAAGTCTGTGCAGAATCTGCTTGACTTTTTTGATTATTTTGGCAATTTTCACTGCCATCTCATCCTTTCAGTTTGACTGAGTTGGTGTGGAGATAATATACAGTATCGAATTTCCCAATTATTCACAAAGCAGCTGAATATGATACACTTGAATTGCAGGCTATTGTTACTCATCACAATATTTGGAATAATGTAAAACTGAAGTGTACTTTCAGGCATTCTACAATCTCACTGGTAGTCATTGAAGTCAGCTTTCTAAATCAGAATAGTCATATTGTAGTCAACAGTGCCAATGTAATCAGTTCCTGTGTGAATGAAGAAGTATGCTCTAAGCATAGGAGGGGCTGCAGATAGAGGGGTTGGTGGGGGCAGAGTGGTGAAGTGGGAATAGGTGACGACAGGTAGAGGGTACAACCTGGTTGGTCAATGGGAGGAATGAATTCGGTTGCTGGCTGGGAGCAGTGGATGGAATAAGGAGGAGCTGGGAAGGGATTCAGGGTTGGGGAGGAGGTTAATTGAAATAACTTCCCTCCCCAACCCCCGACTCCCATCTCTCCCTTTATCTGCAGCTCCCTCTACACCCACCCATAGTCCTGAAGGAATACACCTGAAACATCGACTTCTTCACCTCCTGATGCTGCCTGGCTTGCTGTGTTCTTCCATCCTCCTGCCTGTCTATATAAGCAGCTCTTTAGCTTGCTTAACAGGTATTCATTATAAGCATAGCTTTGGCTAATGTGGTCCTTCATCATGTGGTTCAAAAATCAATGTCGGTCAGCAGATGAGTGCTGAGGTGAGGTTGATATTTTGTGGTAGCGGACCACGCAATCTCAACTCAAGGGAAGACATTGGTAATGAGAGCTGAACCACGTGTGACAGGAACTGTACTTACGCAGGGAGGGTCAGACACGGTAAATGCCATGTATGGAAAGCCATAAAAGATTTTGCAGAACAAGAAGAGCAAAACAAAAACTCATCTTTTCGATGTGGAAAAAAGTCATCACCCTGATGTGTTGGTTTAAAACAATTACTTGCACAGTGTGCTCAAAACCTAGACACATTGAGAGTGAATGTTGAAGTTAAGGAAAGATTAGAATCATAAAATCCCTACAACATGGAAGTAGACCATTCAGCCCATCATGTTGACACCTATCCTCAAACAGTATTCCACTAAGATCAAGACCCAGCCCTAGCCCTCTACTCTAACCCTGTAATCTTGCATTTCCCGTGGCCAATCTACTTAACCTGCACATCTTTGCACTATGGGAAGAAACCAGAGCACCCAGAGGAAACCTATGCAGGCCTGGGGAGAATATGCAAACTCCACACAGGCAGTCCCCAAAGCAGGAATTGAACCTGGGTTCTTGATGCTGTAAGACAGCAGTGCTAATCACTGGCCACCATGCCTTTGAAGAGAGAACTCGGGTAGTAGATAGAGGAATGTCTATGGATTAGAGTGGTGCTGGAAAAACACAGCAGTTCAGGCAGCATCCGAGGAGCAGGAAAATCGACGTTTCAGGCAAAAGCTTTTCCAGCACCACTCTAATCCAGATCTGGTTTCCAACATCTGCAGTCATTGTTTTTACCTAGAGGAATGTCTATGGTTGTTGTTTATACAGACTTCCAGAAGGCACTTGATAAAGTCCCACATAAGAGACTGTTAACTAAGGTTGAAACTCAAAGAATTGAGGGTAAAGTTACAGATATAGCTAGGAATTTGGTTGAATGGAAGGCAAAAGAAATATGGAGTAATATGGGTAAGTACTCAAATCGCAGGATGTGACTAATGGTGTCCCACAAGGATGTATGTTAGGGCCTCAGTTATTCACATTATTTATTAGCAGCTTGGATATTGACCTAGAAAGTCAGGTATCCGCATTTTCTGATGACACAAATTTAGGCAGCATTGTAGAGAGTTCAAAAGGTAGCATAAAATTACAAAGGGATATGGATAGACTAGGTTATTGGGCAAAACGGTGGCAGATGGATTTCAATTGTAAGCAAGTGAGAGGTTATCCATTTTGGACAGAAAAGAATAGATCAGGATACTTTCTAGATGGTATAAAATTAAATACAGTGGACACACACAGACAATTGGAGGTTCAGGTGTATTCACCTTTAAAATGGCACAAACAATAATCAAGAAATAATAAAGAAAGCTAATGGAATGCTGGCCTTTCTGTCTGGAGGACTAGAGTACAAGGATGCAGAAATTAAACTGCAGTTATACAAACCTTGGTTAAACCCACTGAGTTTTGTGAGTAGATCTGGGCATCAGAATTTAGGAAGGATATTTTGGCACTGGAAGGAATACAACATATGTTTACAAAGATGATCTCTAGACTTCAGTGGTTAAGTTATGAGGAGAAATTATACAAATTAGGTTTGTTTCTCTCGAATTTAGAAGCTTAAGTGGTGACCTAATCAAAGTATTCTAGACATTAAGAGGAAAAGACAGTGAAGAAAAAGATGAACTATTTCCAATGGTTCTAGAATTAGGGAACACAGTTTAAAAATTAGGGCCAGAATATTCAGAAGAAATGTCAAGAAGCAATTCTGCACACAAAGAGTGGTAAAGGTTTGCAACTCTCTTCCACAAACAGGAGTTGATGCTAGGTCTATTCTTAATAGAAAAAGAGATAGATAAATGTTTGCTAAGAAAAAGTATTTTGGGATATGGGCCAAAGACAAGCATATGGGGTTTGGCCACAGATCAGCCATTATTTCCTTGAATGACCTCCTGTTCCTATTCCTTACTGTATAACCAATATTAGGCAGCAATAATACATTGCGCTGGCAGGGCAGAATTAAAGGTGATAAGTACGAGCAATGGCAGTAAAGAGAAGAACTTGCATTTCTGCAATACTTTAATCTTTCATGACCACAGAATGTCTGAACATACCTCATATACTTTCTGTAGTGCTGTTTTAACTTAGCAAAAAACAACAGCCAATTTATACACAGCAAGTTTCATTTCAAAAATAGTCATACCAGACTCGAAACATTAACTCTATTTCTCTGTCCACAGACGCAGCCAGACCTGCTGACTTTTTCCAGCATTCCCTGTGTCTGTTTAAAATTCCACAGGAATTTTAGTCATGGCATCATTTCTGCACAGAATGAAGATAATTGGGTGATTCCTTTGTAAACTATCTCTGGAATGGCTAGGCTTCATTTCTATGTTTCTTCAGTTTGCTATTTTGTAGAAAATATGTCAAAATAGAACTTGCTGTTTGTTTTCTGGAAAATAAACTGTTTAGCTGTAAGTCCATCCCTGCCGCCAACTTATTGGCTTACACAGTTGTCACAATAGATACTCTGTCCACAATGTGAAAATGACCAGATAATCTTTTAATAAGTGATGTTGGTTCAGGGATAAACATTGGATAAAACACCAGAGATCTTCTTCAAATAGTAGCAAGTGATATGTTGCATTCATCTTAGGGGACAGGCAGTACCTCCATTTTATATTTCATCTGAGAGATGTCAACTCCAACATTACAGTAGTTGCTTAATGAAACAGATTGGCAAAGGTGGTCTTAAAGAGGAGTTCATAGAACCACACATTCTAGTGCCAACTAGACAGCAGGCTAGACCAGATCTGGCAAATATGCACTGGAATTAATTAACAACCTCATAATGAAGGAGCTTCAGAATAATTGAAGAGATCATAATATGATTGAATTTCACATTCAATTTGTGGCTGAGGAGAGCATGTCTCAAACTAATGTTTTATACTTAAATAAAGGCCATTTCAATGGTATCAGACCTAGTTAAAATTAACTAGAAAGTAAAGTTAAGGGGTAGGACAGTATAGATGTTGTGGCAGAAATATAAGGAGCTATTTCACAAATATAAGAAACTATTTCCTAACACTCATCAAAGATGCATTATAAGGAGAGAAGGACTGTAGGGAATATACCATCCATGGCTAACTAAGGACGTGAAGATTCTATCAAATTTTTAAAAATTGTGAGGATTAGTGGCAGGTCAGGATATTGGACAGAAATTTAAAACAAGCAAAGAATTACTAAATAAGAATAAGGAAGAAAAATTAGAAAATAAGGAAAAGATAGCTAGAAATGTAAAAGCAGATAGGATGAGTTTATAAGGTTACACATATTTACAGGGAAAAGAATAGATAATGTGAGTATGGATTTTCTAGCGCACAGGTCTGTGGAATTTTTTTAGATTAGATTAGATTCCCTACAATGAGGAAACAGGCCCTTCGGCACAACAAGTCCACATGGACCTTCCAAAGAGCAACCCACCCAGACCCATTTACCCCTGACTAATGCACCTAACACCAAGGGCAATTTAGCATGACCAATTCACCTAACCTGCACATCTTTGGACTGTGGGAGGAAACCGGAGCACTTGGAGGAAACCCACGCAGACACGGGCAGAATGTGCAAATTCCACACAGACAGTTGCCCGAGGCAGGAATTGAACCCGGGTCCCTGGCACTGTGAGGCAGCAGTGAATTGATAATGGAAAAAAAAAGGAAGTGGTGAAAGCATTAATATTTTGTGCTTCATCTTTAGTGGAGAAGGCGAAACTAAATTCCAGAAATAACTGTAAGTCAAGAGATAGGGAGGGGCACTAAAAACAATTACGATCAACAGGGAAAGGAAACTGAGAAAATCATTGGTCTTAAAGGCTGACAAGTCTCCAAGGCCTGATGGTTTGCATCCTTCAGGGTCTTATAAGATTTGGCTGTGAAAATAGCATATGCATGGGTTGTAATTTTACAAATTTCTGTAGATTCTACAAAGTTCCCAGCTGTTGGAAAAATAGCAAAGATGACTCCTCCATTCAGGAAAAGAGGGAGTCAGAAAGGAGGAACCTAGAGACCATTTAGTCCAATCTCTCTCTTAGGGAAATGATGGAAAGCACTATTAAGAAGGATATAGCAGGATACTTAGAAAATCACAATTCAATCCAGCAGAGTCGGTGTGGGTTTTGTTGAAGAAATCATTCTTGATTAATTTGTTAGAACTCTTTGAAGTAAAAAGCACTGTCAATAGAAGGATGTACTGAACCTTGATTTCAAAAAAGCATTTGATGAGGTGCCACTTCAAAAGTTACATTAAAAAAAAGTTAGAAATCACACAGCACACACAGTTATAGTCCAACAGGTTTATTGGGAAGCACTAGCTTTCGGAGCGCTGCTCCTTCATCAGGCGGTTGAGCAGCACTCCAAACACTAGTGCTTCCAAATAAACCTGTTGGACTATAACTTAGTACTGCATGAATTTTAACTTTGTACATATCTGTCCAACACAGACACGTCCAAATCATTAAAAGGAGAGCGCATGATGCAAAGGATAACATTAGCATGGACGGAGGATTAGTTATTTAACAGGAAGCAGAGAAGAGGGATAATTGGGTAATTTTCAGGTTGGTAAATTGTAACTTGTGAAATACCACTGGGATTAATACTGGGGGCTTCAAGTATTTACAATATATATTGATAACAGAATGTATTGTTACTAAGTTTACCAATGACACAAAGATAGGTAGGAGTAGATTGTGAAGAGTACGTAAGGAGTCTAGAAAGAGGTATAGATAGGTTAAGTGTGTGGGCAAGAATTTGGCAGATGGAGTACAAAATTATATAAACGATTTAAGTGTGTGGGCAAAATTTGGCAAATGTACAATGTGGGAATTATGAACACATTCCCTTTGGCAGAAAGAATAGAAAAACAGCATATTATTCAAATGGAGAAAGATTGCAAAACTCCGATATCAGAAGAACCTGTTTGTGCTGGTACATGAATCTCAAAAAGTGGTATGCAGGTTCAGCTAGTGATTAGAAAGTAAATAGAGTGAAACTGCATCTGGAGTGCACTGTGTGCAATTTTGGTTTCCTTATTTAAATAAAGATATAATAACATTGGAAACAGTTCAGAGAAAGTTCACTTGATTGGAACAAATGGGTTATCTTATGACGAATGGATATAAGAGTGGAATTTAGAAGAATGAGAGGTGACCTTATTGAGACATATGAAACCCTAAAGGGACTGGAGAGTGTAGATTTTGAGGTACGATTCCCCTTGTGAGAAAGATAAGAACTATGGACACAGTTTAAAAATAATGGGTTTCACATTTAATATGGAGATGATAATTTTTTTCTCTCTGTCATTGGTCTATGGAATTCTCTTCCTTAGAACCCAGTGTAGGCAGGGTTGCTGAATATTTTTAAGGCTAATTTGATAAATTCTTGATTAACAGGGAATCAAAGATTGTAGCAATAGTCAAGAAAGTAGAGTTAGACCTCAGTTATATCATCCATTTTCTCATCAAATAGCAGAGCAGGTTCAAGGACTGAATGACCTACTCCTGATCACAAATCCTATGTTGGTATGTATGTTTCCATGACTGCAACCTTCCACTTATAAAATATATAATAAATGAATTTTTGCTGTTTTCAGTACTGAGCACTTTTTCTACATTTGAGTTAGATACTTTACGTCTTGTTTTAAACACTGAGGTATACAACACTGAATTTGCCACCTGCTGGTAGTCATCAGTACTACCGGATTACTAATCAAAATCTCTAAAACCATGACACCCAGCGGCAGGAATCCAACGATACAGGAACATGGGCAATTGTATTATTGGATGGCAAATGGTATGGAATTTCAACTATCTTGCCAAAGTGAAATGCAGCATTAGCAACTCTTGATGTAGCCCACACAGCGTTCCATAGTTTATATGTGTTGGAAGGTATTGAATTGACACCTGTGGGGTCAACAATCTACATGATCATGAAATAGGAGTAGAACTAGACTGGAGAACAGGGAAGACGAATGTGCGACTCAAGAATTAGTGCAGGAGGAGGTTTAAGTGGATTCCTGGATCATTTCTGGGAAGGTGGAACATGTAGAGTTGTAGAGTCATAGAGATGTACAGCACAGAAACAAACCCTTCGGTCCATGCCAACCAGATATCCCAACCCAATCTAGTCCCACCTGCTAGCACTTGGCCCATATTCTTCTAAACCCTTCCTATACATTCTTCATATATCCATCCAAATACCTTTTAAATGTTGCAATTGTACTAGCCTCCGCCACATCCTCTGGCAGCTCATTCCATACACATACCACCCTCTGCGTGAAAAAGTTGCCCCTTAGATCTTTCCCCTCTCACTCTAAACCTATGCTTTCTAGTTCTGGACTCCCCCACCTCAGGGGGAAAGACTTTGTCCATTTATCCTATCCATGCCCCTCATCATTTTCTAAACCTCTATAAGGTCACCCCTCAGCCTTCGACGCAGCAAGGAAAACACCCCCAGCCTCTCCCATGTACAAGCAGGCCGATCTGCACCTGAACCAGAATGGAACCAACATTTCTGTGGGTGGGTTTGCTTGTGCTTGTATGATTAGGAGTAGCTTAAAATAGTTCAGCAGGGGAGGGACACAGGTTGTTAATTCAAATGACATGCAACATACTTTATTAAAGGAATTAAGGCAGACAGAGTTCAAACATGTTGACTTTCATGGGAGTAAGGAGGCAAAAAAGAGGAGTAAGGCAAGGCTTGGTGGCATCTATGTTAATGCCAGGAATATTATATGTAAAACAGATGATTTAAGGGTGTGGATTGACACATGGAATTATGATACTATTGACATCACAGAGACATGGTTGACAGAGGGGCAGTACTGGCAAATCAACATTCTAGGAATATAAGCTCTTCAGGCAAGACAAGGAGGTTTGTAAAAGTGGAGGTGGTGTCACATTAATTAGGGAGTCAGTTAATGCATGGGGGGACAATATCTTGGAAGGGTCTTCAAATGAGGCTTTATGAGTTGAGTTTAGAAACAAAAAAAGGTCACATTGCTTGGAGTATATTACAGTATATTACCCAAACGATCAGCTGGCAATTAAGGAATTATAGTCAATTTGTTGAGTTATGTAAAAAAATAATGCTAGGGTAAATATACCGGGAGATTTTGACTTCCCCAACATTAACTGGGACAGTCATGATGTAAATGGTTTAGAAGGAGCAGATTTCTTGAAATGTATTCAGGTGAACTTTTGTATCCATATGTTGATGATCCAACAAAAGACTAATTCTGGGAAGTGAAGTCAGACAGGTATTAAAGCTGACAGTGGGGGAGCATTTTAGTGTTAGTGGCTACAACATCATATGTTTTAAGGCAAAAGTGAGAACTGCAGATGCTGGAAAAGCACAGCACGTCAGGCAGCATCATTCGTAATGAAGGGCTTCTGTCTGAAATGTTGATTCTCCAGCTTCTTGGATGCTGCCTTATCTGCTGTGCTTTTCCAGCACCACACTTCAACCGTATGTTTTAAGTTTGTCAGACAGGATTGGGATAAGGCAGAATATAAGGCAGGATTTGGCCACATTAGACTGCAAACTTCTGCTTGCAGGTATATCTACAGCAGAATACTCGGGGGAGTTCAATAAGGAATTGAGGAAGTATAGCCCAACATTTTCACTTTAATGTAAAATGAAGGAGCAATAACCACAGAGAATCCTGGATGTCTAGGAATATTTCAGGATTGGATAAGAAGTTAAAGAGAGGCATTTAACAAGTACAAAGGGAGTAAATCAACAGACACCCGAGTGGAGCTTGAACCACTTCCGTTGACAGCTCATTCCACGTGCGGACCACTTTATGTGAAAAAGGTTGCTCGTTGGGTTCTCTTTGATTCTTTTCCCTCTTATGTTAAACTGATGCCCTCTAGTCCTTGATTCCCCAACATTTGGTAAAAGATTGAGTGCATTCACCCAATCCGTGCTTCTCATGATCTTATACACTTCTATAAGATACCCCCCTTCAGTCTCCTACGCTCTAAAGAAAAAAGTCCTAACTTGTCCAACTTCTCCATATAGCTCAGACCCTTGAGTCCTTGTAAATGTCTTCCCAACTTCTGTATATGGTGCGCTGACTGATGAAGGCCAAAGTCCCAAAAGCCTTCTTCACTGCCCTGTCTACTTGTGACTCCACTTTCAGAGAACCGTGCTCTTGAACTCCAATGTCCCTCTGTTCCACTTCATTCCTTAAGGCCCGACCAATCACCATGAAACTCCTACCTTGGTTTGACTTTCTAAATGCTTCACACTCATCTATGTCAAACTCCATTTGCCATTTCTCAGCCCACTTCCCCAGTGGATCAAGGTCCTGCTACAGTTTCTGAGAACATTCCTTACTGTCCACGACACGGCCTATTTTAGTGTCAACTGCAAACTTACTAATCACGCTGAGAAAGCGTATAGCCGTAAATGTGACAAATTTGCTATACAGAATGCAGGAAAGTGCTTGTTCAGAGGAATTGGGGACATCTGTTCTTAGTGTCAACGGATTGGTGTAAATAGGTGATAAAATTTGTTAACTTGTTCACACCGGAGTCAGATATTTTACAAAAGGATGTAGAGTAACTAAATTGATTCTTAACTAAACTCACACTCAATAGGAAAAGAACTTGTAATTTAATAAGCCGAGTAGAATATGCATGTAATAGATCAATCCTGATACATGTTCATGTATAACACACTGAGCAGATTTGAATTTATGAATCTCAGTTCCCTCATCTTGACTATGCTGTTATGAGAATGTCTCATTACCTTTACAGGCTAGGAAAAAACTGACATAGTAAGGAAGTTGGAAGATGTTAATGTGCGAGTGAGAGAGAGAAAACATTCTTCTATAAATTACATTTATTGACTGAAGAGTTCAAGGGACCGAGAGATAGGAGGGGTGGGGGGAGGATGGAAGCTGATGGAAATTTACCCCTTTATGATCTGATTTGAGTGAACACTGGCTTGTCATGGATTGAGTGTTTGTGTGTTGTTCCTGGGAGATTCCTGAAGAAGGGCTTATGCCCGAAACGTTGAATTTCCTGTTCCTTGGATGCTGCCTGACCTGCTGCGCTTTTCCAGCAACACATTTTCAGCTGTTGTTCCTGAGAGCTCAAGATCCAGGAATGTTATGAATTCAATTTGCATTCTGGGAATTTAAGATGACTTTAAAAGAAAAAGCCATTTTGTAGGACAATGATACTGAACTTGTTAGCTGAGCAAGTTTACCTCATGACCTTTTCACTAGTCTCTCGTTAAATGTATTAGCCAAAGCAAATTGACCATTTGGCCTGGCTGGATCAAGGTTTCCCACTTTGCTGTGCATGTAGCTTACACAGACATGTCACTGAGTTTCACTTCCTCTGCAAACTTTTGACATTTTGTTACTGCTTATCTGCTTAAGGATGTGCGGCATTTTTGTAATTTTAATACCAAATTCTGTACAACGACAGCTTGTTTTCAGCAATAAGGGGAGTAGCCTGAGAGCTGTCAGGAGTAAGTGCTGGCGCTGCTACTCTGCTAATGGTTTTAGAATCTTAGCTCAAGTCTGGCTTGTAGGTATCTATGTTATAGTGTAATATTGATGCCATTGGTAAATAAAGGTAATAATTGAAACTAAACTGTCTGTAAGAGTTTATATTTCAGACTACCACAGTGTACAATCTCCAGGAAGAAGCAAAGGAAGGTACAAGTTGAGTCCTTCAACGATTCCCTGAGCCTTGCACATTCTCATCAAAATCATTGATAGAGATAACAAACAGCAATGGGCCCAGCACCAACCCCTGAGGCATACCAGTAGTCACAAGCCTCCAGTCCAACAAGTATCCTTCCACTATTACCCTCTGCTTCCTACCAACAAGCTAATTGTGTATCCAATTTCGTAGAGTATAGAAAGTGGGGCGGGGAGTTGAAGAAAGTAATTAGGAGGGCAAAGAGGGGACAGGAAATACACTGGCAGGTAAAATTAGGGACAATCTCAAGATATCCTGAAGTACATAAAGGGGAAGAGAATAACCATTGAAAGAGTGGAACCTATTTGGACCAAGGATCAATATGTGTGTGGAGCCAGAGGACGATGGTAGTGTGTTAAATCTATCTTCACTTGGGAGAAGGAAGATGTAGGTACAGAATTCAGTAAGAGGAACTAAGGAGAATGTAGATACAGAATTTGGTATGAGAAACTGAGAGATTCTTGAGCAGATTGATACAGGGAGTGAGGGGGCATTAGAGGCTTTGGCAGGCTTAAAAGTGGACAAATCCACAGGTTCTGATGAATTGTATCCCAGGTTGCTGTGGAAGAAGAAGGAGGAAATTAGAGGGTCTCTGAGCCAAATTTTTAATTCCACTCTGGCCACAGGGGAGGTGGCAGAGGATGACATGACAACCAAGGCCCAGGAAAATCAGATCAACGAGTCTCATCAGTGGAATTGAAACTATTGGAGGAAATTCTGAAGGAGAGAATTAATTTACATTTGGAGAGGCAATGCTTGATCAGGGATAGTCAGCATAGCTTTGTCAGATGGAGTTGAAAAGTGTGGCACTGGAAAAGCACAGGAGGTCAGGCAGCGTCCAAGGAGCAACCTGCCCCATGCTGACCAGTTATCCCAACCCAATCTAGTCCCACCTGCCAGCACCCAGCCTATATCCCTCCAAACTCTTCCTATACATATACCTATCCAGATGCCTTTTAAATGTTGCAATTGTACCAACCTCCACCACTTCCTCTGGCAACTCATTCCATATACGTGCCACCCTGTGTGTGAAAAAGTTGCTCCTTAGGTCTCTTTCATATCTTTCCCCTTTCACCCTAAACCTATGTCCTTTAGTTCTGGACTCCATGACCCCAGGAAAAAGACTTTATCTATTTATCCTCTCCATGCCCCTCTTGATTTGATTTGATTTATTATTATCACATGTATAGAAATACTGTGAAAAGTATTGTTTTGCATGCTTTTTCCAGACAAATCATACATTACATAAATCCATCAGGATGATAGAATAGAGTACAGAATATAGTATTACAGCTCTAGAGAAGGTGCACAGAAAGATCAACTCGAATATGCGAGAGGTCCTTTCATAAGTCTGATGACATCTGGGAAGAAGCTGCTGTAGAATTGCCCTGCGGTTTCCTGGAATTGGGAGATGAATCAGCCATAAGGAACCCAACAGAAATGCAAGGAAAAGAAAATGAAATTTACTGCAAATATTACTTGGATAGTTAATTGGTTGAAAATTGGGGGCAAGGCGTTTGACTGGACAAAGGGCTTGACGGAGGTTTCATAAACCTCCAGGAATGCATCCAACTGGTGCTGACAACCCTAAGTGTGGTCCGCAGGACCTTGGAAACGGTGTCAGGGGGTTGGAGCCCACCTGTCCCAAGGTAAGAGATTCAACAAAGAACACAGGTCCTCCGAGCAGAAGGCGATGTTGAGGTTGAACCTAACATTCCGTTGTACACTCTATTGCTTACACATCTATTTATTTTTTTATTTCAAAAATATACTTTATTCATAAAATATGCATAGAATAATTTGATACACTGTACATTAGGTAATGCCATTCATATTTCCACAGTTACATACACAGCTCCGAATTATCATTATTACATACAGATCAGTGCATTTCTCACTCATATATTGAGCTGAGGCGTCAGCAGAGCCCAAATGACTGCATGGGCCCCCTGCTTTTCTTTAGACAGGCAGATGTTAAACGGTGGTCTTTCCCCACCACGCCTTGGCGGCAGCTGCCCCAAGCTTCAGCGCGTCCCTCAACACGTAGTCCTGGACCTTGGAATGTGCCAGTCTGCAACACTCAGTCGGGGTCAACTCCTTCAGCTGGAAGATCAACAGGTTTCGGACCGCCCAGAGAGCGTCCTTCACCGAGTTGATGATCCTCCAGGCGCAGTTGATGTTCGTCTCGGTGTGCGTCCGGGGAACAGGCCGTAGAGCACGGAGTCCCGCACATCTATTTATACGTATTTTACAGTAACTTTTCTCCATAAAATAGAGGGGGATATTTTACACCAAGGATGTCTCAAGTTAAACTAACAAACTAATACCCCTCATCACCTGACCTGACAACCCAACGACCTGCTGCCACCGCCTCTCCCCGACGTCATATCCGCCGGCCCCGGCCACTGACGTGAAAGTGGTTACAAACAGGCGGCTGTGTGGACAGACTCCGGCCGTGGGCGGGGTCCTTATCGTTGCAGCTCCTAACCGTCACTGAGCAGCTCGAGCGTGGGTACGCGAGACCCAGGCTTCAGGCCTAGCCCTCTCCCACCCCTGCCTTGCCACCAACCACCCTTCTGCCTCCCTCTTCCCACCCTCACTCCCTTCCCCTCTCACCTACCTCCGAGAGCCGCCGCTCGGAGATGGTCTCCGGCTGATCATGGGCGGCAGCAGTTCCAAAGGCCGCACCTTCTGGCCCTTCGGGTCGGGCGCCGTCAGCGAGTCGGCCAACGGCGTCGACGAGCAGAGCCTGGCCCGATACAAAGGCGGCCGGCTCGGGGCTACTCCTTTCGTCTTCAGCCGCCGAAGGTAAGAAGAGGGAAGGGTAGGGGTGGAGTGGGAATGGGGCGGTTCAGGTCAGATTATGGAGGAAGAGTTGGCAGCAGCCAGACTGTGGGGTGTTGAGGAGAGGGGTCAGGGATCCTGGGGAGGGATGGATGGGGGTTTGGAAACAGCGATGTGGTGGTGGTGGGGGGTAAGCTGGGATCCAGGGGATGGTTTGGGGGTGGGGGGTGTGAACTGGGATCCAGGAGAGGGATGGTGTAGTTTGGGCTGGGGGTGTGGGGCAGAGATCCAGGGGAGGGATGGTGTAGTTTGGGCTGGGGGTGTGGGGCAGAGATCCAGGGGAGGGATGGTGTAGTTTGGGCTGGGGGTGTGGGGCAGAGATCCAGGGGAGGGATGGTGTGGACTGAGGACATTACTGCTCTTGAAATGGCTTGGCTTTTCACCTTAACTCTTGTATAAGTTTATTGCTGTTTAAAAGCAAGCTCCTGCAGATTCTGGAAATCTGAAGTGCTGCAGAGTGTGCTGGAGAAGTTCAGCAGATCAAGCAATATATGCGGAGAGAAATGGTTAATGTTTTGAGTTTGGTACAACTCTTCAGAATTGAAGAATGTTTCATAAAGAAGAGTCACAACAGGTTCAAAGTTAAGTCTATTTTCCTCCACAAGACTGAGCCTGAGTTTTTTCCACTTGGTGGGAAGGGTGCAGGGGGGTGGAAGTTCCATTTGAATAGGTCCCGGACATTCTCCTTCTGTATCCCTTGCCATGGTGCAAGTATGTTGACTTATCCCATTTATATTTACCAAGGTGGCCAATTTATCTTAAACCCCCCCCCCCAAACCCGCTATTCTTTCATGAGATCCTTTGCAGTCAATCAAACTGCCAAGTGAAGAATTTCCTCTCGCACTTCATGTAATGGTTTTTATTTTTCTATTTAAAATTGAGCGCATGCCTAGCTGTGCAAAAAGGCCTCTGCGGGACTTCACTTCAGAACTGTCACGTCCACTAGGGCAAATGACCGAGGAATGATTGTTGTAGATTGAATAGTATATCTTTAGTAATTACTGATGTACTTCAAGGTGGTCTAAGATGTCAATAGAGCAGTAATATTTCATAAACAAACACACCATTAAATATACTGTCTGGAGATTTTTCCTGAAATGAGCAAAGTTTTGATATGTTCTTGAATATCTTGTGACTTGCATGTTGCAGCTAGTAAATTACTTTGAAAGTATGGTTTGTTGACCTCCCTCCTTTCTTAGCATGAACCCATCATACTGCCATCTTCATTGGAGGATGTTATAGTTGGTTCAGAGCATTGTTTCTTTCTCTACAGATGCTGAGTTTCTCCAGCACTTCGACATGAGAGCATGTCCAAGTATTGTGTCGAATTACAGATCAGCAATGTGACCATGTCTTCAGTGGGGCTTAATTCCACAACTCTTAACTAAGACAGCAGTACTACTTTTGAGCCAAGGATGGCCCATGTAATATTTGAGGTGAAAGTTCTGGTGCTGAACTCTCTTGACATATAAAGAAAAGTGTCTTGGGAGTGCTTGGTTTGTTTTTTTCATAGCATTTGAATTTTAGTGCCAGTGTAGAAACTCAGATTCTTGGGGCCTTTTCCAGAGCAACATATTATCACAAATCATTGGATTGTTTCATCCCAGGGATTGTGATGTAATGCAGTTGAGACTTCAGATACCTGTTAAATGCCATGAAGCTACTTTGAGAAGTTAGACTAACAAGTAACTTGCTGCCAGGCCTTGTAGCATCAGAACTGAAGAAAGTTCTCTGGACCCTAGACGTTAAGTCTGCTTTCTCTGTGCAGATACTGCTAGACCTGTTGAATTTTTCCAGCAGTTTCTGTTTTCATTTGATTTCCAGCATCCATAGTTTTGCTTTTATATTTTTCATAACTTACCACTATTTGTTCATGTTGGATGCTGTACTAAGCTGCATTCTCAGATGTTTGTAATGGATCTCCTCTGATATGACATTAATGTTTTGAATTTAATCGGTAATATAAGGCAAAGTTTGCATTAATGAGATCAAATTATTCATAAATTTTAAAAATTTAATCAGTTTTGAAGTTTAGCTTCTTTCTCTCTCTAAGCTTTATTTTAAAATGTTTTTTTCTCATGTTCTATATGCCCCATTTAATTTACACTATTCCTCCTTTTAAGAATTGGGAAAGTGATCTATTTCAGGACATGTATCTAGCCACATTAATCCCATAATTGAGAGCAGGTTATTAGTATTGTGCGGCTGACAAATTCTGATCTCTTGTTTCTACGTGCTGCTACACCCCTGTACACATCTGCACTAATATCCCTTGGCATGTGTAGTTTACAACTTAGCTAAGATTGAGAAATTGTCATGGGAATTATAAGCAGCAAACAACAACCTGCTTTTCCCTGGTGCAGCATGTTGGTTATATCTGCTGTCAGTTCTGTTACTTTATAATGCAGATAGGAAAGGATGGAGTCTTCTCTTTACTAAATTTTGAGTCTCCTTTTCAATCATTTACTATAATGGGGGAAAGGTCAACCTCATAAATGAGGCTAGAAAAATGGGAATGGTATCCTCTACTGGTTTGGCAGATGTTTGTATAATGTAAACTGCCTAAATAATGCTGCTTTTGGCAGTGAGCTGCTAAGTTTATGTATTTTATTTTATGTTGAAGAGGTCTATTCTTCTGCAGTCTTTGTATTTGCAGGCACTTGTGATTTTTGTTTAATAAGGACTTTGCCTTTTATACTTGAGTAGATGTCATTGATCAGGATGCTAACCTCTCCCTGTTAGAGTCCATAATAATTGGACTTGTAGTTGGGGAGTATGTTTAAGAAGTTTGCTGGTGGTATAAAATTTGATAGCATGGCAGCTAGGAGGGGATTTGCTTGAACCTGGAATCTCTTAGGTGGGAACAGCAATGGCACTTTGAATTCAGCCTGAAATACTGAGTGTTTGAGTGTGGCATCAAGAAGCCCTAGCAAAATTGGAGTCAATGGAGCAAACTCCTGACTGGTTGGAGTCATACTTGGCATGTAGTAAGATGGTTATTGTTGTTAGTCGGTCAGCTCATCTCCAGAACATCTCCGCTGCAGGAGTTCATCTGTATACTGTTCAAATCGAACCATCTTCAGCTATTTCAGCAATGACCTTCCCTTCATAAAGTCAGAAGTGTGGGTATTTACTGCTGTTTTGCACAAAGCTGGGCATCATTCACAACTTTTTCTTTTGTACTAAAGCAATCCAAGTCCAAATGCTACAAGATCTGGACAATATCCTGGTTTGGGCAGGAAAGTGATGATTAACAATTGCATCACAAATGCTGGGCAGTGATTATTTCCAACAAAACGTTCTAACCACTGATATTCAGTGCCCATGATATTCAGTGGCATTACCATCACTGAATCCCCTAACTATAAACATCCTGGAAGTGATCATTGACCAAAAACAAATATATTAACCATACAACTGCAATGCAACAAGAGCTGTTTAGAAATTAAGAATACTGCAGAGAGTAACTTGCCTCCTCACTCCCCAGAGCCTATCCACCATCTACAAAGCACAAGTTCAGGAGTATGAATAAATGCTCATCAGTTACCTGGATGTGTACAGATCCAACAACACAAACCTTAACACCATTCATTATAAAGCAACCAGCTTGATTGACATCACCAACATTGTCACTCCACCACTGATGCTCAATAGCAGCAATGACTCCCAGCTACAAGATGCAATGTAGAAATTTCACCAAAAACAGCACCTTCTAAATCCATGGCTGTGAGTATTGAGAAGGAGGAGGGCATGGATACATGGAAGCACTATCACCTGCAAGTTCTCTTCCAAGCAACTCATAATTCAGACTCGGAAATATGTCACTTCTTTCATTGTTGGTCAAAAATGTGGATTTCCCTCCTTAAAGTGTGACACTACCTACAGCATGTGGACTGCAACCCAACACCCCACCTACTCCACAAGGAATTTGAAGGTAATCCACTTGAAGACAAAAAGGCAAGACATTACACTAACAGGTAGGGTTATGTAGAATACTGAAAATCAGATAGACCTTTTTGTGCATATCCACCAACTTCTAAAAGCAGGACAGGTAGGGTGGTTAAGACACATGGAATGCTTGATTTGTTTAGCTGGAGCATAGGATGTTAGATCAAGGAAGCCATGCTGGACCTGCACACAATGCTAGTTAGGCCACATCTGGAGTATGGTATGTAGTTCTGGTCACATAGGGAACCATGTACTAGAGAGTGTGCAGACAAGGTATCCCAGAATGTTGTCTGAACGGAGGAAAGATTGAATGGGCTGAAGTTGGTTTTCTTGAACCAGCAAAGGTGATTTGATAGAGGTGTATACTGTTGAGTGGCCAAGATCGAGTAGAAAAGCACCTTTTCCATTAGTAGAGGGGTCAATAACTAGGTGGTGGAAGTAGATTTAAGGTAAGAGGTTGAAAGCTAAGAGGAGAATTGAAATGTTTTCACTTGGAAGGTAATGAGAATCTGGAACCCATATCATTCACAGGTTAAGTCACAGTCTCAATAACATTTTAAGCAGTATTTAGATATTCACTTGCTTTGCCATAGCCTCTGGGATTTGGGTCAAAAGTTGGAAAATAATATTAATGTCATAACTTTGGTGCAGATATGATGGCCCAAATGGCCTACATCTGTGCTTCAAATGCCTGAGTCCATAAATGTTAATAATAGTTTCAGCAATGAGATTTGAAGTAACTTCCAGTTTTAAGTAGAGTTTAAAACCTGGAAAATAGTTACAGTAAGTGGATCTTGTCTGGAAAGGTGAGGGTAACAAATGACCCTTTGTTTGGAAGAGCAGATTCTGCTGAGGTGGGTTCCATTGACATGAGCAACCTGCGAGTACATTAATGTAGTAGACATTCTAAAGTATGCACCTAGACAATTTGTCTGTAGAAAGAATTTGAATCTGATCTCTCTTACCCAGTAACCATTTCTACAGTTTGGCCACTCTAGAACGCTATCACTTTCTCAGTTACTTGAGATGGTGCTTGGAGCATTCTGCCTGAGCTGAAGTCAGAACTCAGCACAGATTTTGGCCGCCTAGCTTGTACATGTGTGTTTCTGCACTAGGTGGATCTGGAAGGTGCATCTTCTGAATATTGTTTCCTTTCAACTTTTTTGAAAGTTGTTGGTTATAATTGTCAGAAGCAGTGATCTCATGTAATTTTTTCTTTGTGCACTGTTGAGCCGTCTGATTATGCTGGTATAGTTCAAGATAGGATTCCATTTATTTTGTAGGCAAAGGTGGGAAACATTCCAAATGCTGGAGCATAATTTGACAACATTCTAAAGTGAAGAAGAAATACTTAACTGCCAGGGCAAACTTGAATGTAGTTATAAACAATCAGTGGTTGTTAGTTGATGATTCCATTATTAATCATTTACCGAAGCCATTTTAAAATGAAGCATTTTAGGCTCCAGTGTAAGAAATAGTAGTGAATGAAATTATTCCAATGTCAAAATGTATTCAGATTATTTTGAGTTCCCAGGGCTTGATTCATGATATTCATGCATCTTCGCACAATTTCTCAATCAGTGACAGAGGGCAAAGAGCATTGGAGCAGCAGTTATTTACACTGATTTATTCTTTTGTTTCTTATGCTTGAGAGCACACTACCACCACTGTTAATAGTATATATTTTAAGTTGGATTTGCCTAAATAAAAAATAGGCATTACATATTGCTTGTGAATTGGTGATTGCTATCTAATATTGGTGACAGTAGAGACGGCACGTTTTGAAGTGCACTGCTGATTGTCCTGAAATTAAATGGTGGGTTACTTCCTCTGCTTAAGAATTAGGTTGCTGGCTCACTTCAGGGCTAACATTCTGTCGGGCAGATTCAAATGTTGACCAGACAGCATGTGAGTGACAGTTTTCCTTCTCTGATATTTAGCAAATTAGTTGAAATTTTCACAACCACTTTAATGGTTTCCTTTTTCTGATGCTAACCTGTAAATGATTCTCAGTATCTGTGTTCTCAGTTCAATACAATGTAATTAATGCTGGTATGTTTTGGAAATGTTTTGGACTAGTTGATGTCAAGTGAGCCACATCACTAGCAGCTTAGAATACACAGTGCAAGTTATTTTAATCCTTTTGTAATTTACAAAATAAGGGTACATTTGAATCCTTGATCACTACACCATCAATGTAACATTCCTTTAATGGTTGAGAGAGAGGCAACAACAGAATAGTGAAGGGAAGTTGAACTCAGTTTTAACTGAATTTAAAGCAACGTGTTGAAAGACTTGGATTGCACAGTACATAAAGGGTCCTCCTATCGGTAACACAAAAATTATTCACTATAATTCCACTCCCTCCAAACTGTAGTCTCCGGTCATTCTTAGACTGAGCTAAACTGTTTACAACCTCTGTAGCTAGTCCTAAGTACAGTGTATAACAATCTCACCTCTCTATCAAAGCAGTCTGCTTATACTTCCAGTGTATTGCCCATATCACAGCTCCTCTGCTACTGGAACCCTTATCCATTGCTGTGTTACCTCTAGTCCCAAAGCTGCTCAAGCTGGGTTTCCACCCTCCACTAAGTTAAGATAACTTAAATTATATTTATATATGTTGCCTTCCATCCAGTGCTTTGATTCTAAAACATTTTTCTTGTCCAAATCTCTGCATGACCTTGCCCATCCATTTTGTGACTCTTCCAGCCCTCCAATTTTGGCCCCTTGTGACCTCTCATCTTTATCCTAGCGTTAATTGTCTTCAGATAGCTTGGACCTAAAGTTTGGAGTTTTGTCTCCAGCTCTCCTCGTTGGCCAAGCCATTGTGCTCATATCTCTTTACACTTATCAATTCTTGGCTAATCACTTCATTCCTGTGAAGTGCTGCGATATGTTTCCTTTTGTTAAAGATGCTAGTAAAGTGCACATTGTTGACTGCTTATCTATAGAATTAAAGTTTCAACAAGTTAAAAGGACTGTAATTTGAATTATCTACTTTTTGGAGTAGATGCCAGAATTAAGAAGAGTGAAGATATTTTGGACATTTGTGGAGCTCAAATAAATTAGTGAGGATGTGATGAAGCTACAAGAGTTGAAAACGAAATTGAGAATTTTTAAGATTATGGGGTTCTTTAAATATGGGTCAGTGAGCCCTTGAACATTGGTGGAAAGGAACATAATGCATGCAAGAACATGGGCAGCAGAGTTACAGGTGACCTCACCTTTATATAAATTGGAGCGGTCAAATCTAGAGGCAAATGATGTGGATGAGGATTTCAGAAGCAAATCTTTGAACAGAAGGGTACACTTAGACAATGGTAAATATTACACCAAACTGGGAAGCTGTCTGGCCACTCTGCCAACTGCCAGCTGGTGCCAAAGCTGATGACTTCAGAGAAGCGGACATCTTGCTTTTGCTCAAGCGCGCACACTCTTTGGGGACCCTGGTGGTATCAGCACAGATGTGGTAAGAGAAACCATTGCAGGTATTTATCAGGTTAAGATTAACCAGATGAGAATGGAACAAAAAGTGTAGTTCTATCCAGCTGGGCAACAGGGATAATTTGTTAGTCATGTTACATTTCAGTTCATGCAAAGTAACTCAATCCTCCATTTCTATATTTGCATTGTAGAGGGGAACTTAAATTTGCTGCACAGGTACTTGAGCAGCACATGGTAGCTATTTACTTAGGCATTTAGATTTTAAGAATAACTACTAAATTTGCAATAAAATGCAAAGTTCTGTTAGTAAACCAACCACCACCTCAAAAAGTCATGGATGATCTGGTTGGAAATGTAAAGTCCTTCTCAAAGTCATGATCTGGCAAGTACATCAAATTTCGTTTATAATAGAGCAGGCATCTTTGAAAGGCTGCTTAGAAAATAGTCATGTTCCTTTGGGGTCAGGACTGTACTCAACATCAGTATTCAGCTCAAGAACTCTAGTGTATTGTTAGATCCCAAACAGATCAAAACTTTTCGCCTTCATCTGGTTTGGAGCCAGTTATCTTTGTCTACTTTAAAAATAAAGGATGAGTTCCAGAGAAATAACTTACTGAACAAATCAACAAAATTCTAATATCATACAAATAACATGCTACTAAGGGTTAATGCAGTATTATGGTATAAAACATGTACAACTTATTTCTAACTCGGAACGTTAACGTGTGGAATATATGGATATTATTCTGTAATTGGAAACCCCATAATGGATACCTAATGACAAATGCTATCAAGGCATAGCCAACTGATTTCTCAGCAAACACCCCCCCCCCCCACACACACACACCAATTCAGATGTTAATGACATGGGTCATCAAATTTCATTAAACTCAATTGCAGTTCTTCACTTTTCCAAGACTGGCTTTGAAACAACACCTTGAGAGATGCTGCATCATAGACTGTCTCAGTGGCTACTCTTGTTCTGGCACCTAACTGTCTTGAGTCTACTGTCCTGGATTCTGAAAACTGCACTCCAGTACTTATCTCAGGTGCAGCTAATTTTTTTTTCGCTAATGGTTTGTTTCTTGACCCTGATGTTCTTATGTTTTCCATGAAATCTAAATTATTCACTGCTGTGAAATATTTATAGACACTGCTTGTAAACTTTCATACCTCATTCTCTCGGGCATACTGAAATATTACTCTGACCTCTTCCAAGCCCCTTCCCACTTCTCCAACGCAGAACCAGCAATTTTCCTGGTTGTCTTCAGGTCTCTAACATGACTGAAACTTGACTCCAGCTAATCCCCAAAATTTCTTTTGAGTTTCTTCTTGCAGCACAGAGCCATCTACCTGCTCTTAACCCCTCTAACTCCACCCACAAGCAATAAGTGTAGTTCAGTTGCCATCCCAACAATACAGTTAGCTGCCATGTTTTTTACCAAAAAAATGGAGCCTCCACAAATACTTGTCTCCATTCCCTAACTGTCTCCTTTTGAACTCATTCAGTGGCCCTGAAAAAGTTCTGGGTGGCCTAATAAAATCTTACAATTGCAGGACAAAATTGAATATTGACACTAGCAATTGTGGACTGTGTGCCATACATTTAGCAGAGCATGTGGTTTCCCCAAGTATGATTGAGTGTACAAGGAAAGGACGATAATTAACAGGACTTAAGTGATCATTAAACACTAAAGCCAGCTTAGGAATTTTTCACTTTTATTTTGGTTGTAAACTTTCTAAAGCATTCAGAGGCCAATCTGGTCAGGACGTTTAAATTTTGGTTAGAGTATGTCCATATATAAAAGCCTTGCCATTTTTTTTTAATATAAAGCCACTTTCATAAATATACCTAACAACACACTCTAATTTTTCATTAAATTATTGTGAATACATTGTGGAGACTTCTAGATTTTCAGCTGGCAACAAAGTTTCATTTTAATGTTGTATATCCATTTTGTGATAGACTACATTTTTTGTGGGTTTTTTTGCCTTTGCAGCTCGATGTATTATGATGAAGATGGTGATTTGGCTCATGAATTCTATGAAGAAACATTTGTCACAAAGAATGGAAGGAAAAAGGCTAAACTGAAAAGAATTCATAAAAATTTAATACCTCAGGTGAGAAGCAAATATACAGCTTTGTAATTAGTGTATCCTTTTGTTTTTTTCTGGATAGAGTTACAGTAAAGACTATGCATTTATGTAGTCTGTTCAAAAGCAGCAAACCCTTCAAACAATTGTATAGTGACCTATTATAAAGCCAAATACTGCAGCCATTCTGTGCAAGTGGTTCAACTGCAGCATTTGTTATAAGTGAGCGTCCACCTGAGTTTTTTTTCCCCCAACCTGTTCCTGTTTGAGATTGAGGGATGCAAAATGCTATTGCTTAATTTCCATACCTTATCCTTCAAATTCCTTACTGTTGTCACAGATTGAATGCAATGTCATGCTGGTTACTTCTGCACCTCACCACCTTTTGCGACTTTGCTGTATTGCTCACTAGAGGGTGATGTTCTTCAAGGTCCCTAAAATATTCCAAGGTGATTGGACACAGGTTCGCTGTCTGTTTGCCTCCAAAGCCTCTGCCCTCTTGCTGGGATCATTTAATTCATCTGTTGTTCTGGACTTAAGACATCACCACTCAGTGTATTATCTCTGCACCAGGTGAAGCTGATACATTTGTTTATTTCAGCTTATTGGATGTGAAGAGGCACCAGGGTATGCTGGCTGGTGCACATTAGGTGTAAGTGATAGCTGAGGATGCTGAAGCAGCAAGAGCCTTGCCCACATTAAAAACCAGAGATTGCCACTAGTATGACTCATTAAGGAATTTCTTTGACAGAACAAGTATCAATTTAAAAGCAAAATAACTCAGATGCTATAAATCCATAAGAAAACAATGTTGAAAATATTCAGGAGGTCTGATATCTGTCAGTCTGTATCTGTGGAGGATGAAACAGTTAATGTTATGAGTTAAATATAACCTTTCAGAACTGAAGGGGCGTAGATATATGGTGGGTTAAATGCTGTTGAGAGGGGCAAAACAAAGAAAATGCTTTCTCCAGGGTAGAGGGGTGCAGTGGGGTCCATGGCATGTTGGATTTTAGTATTTTACTCAGGATAGATTTTAATTTTCTAACCTTTCCTCAAACTTAAGCAAAATCAGATGGAACTAACTAAAATTTCCAAGTCTAACTCTGTCGTGGACTTTCCCACAGGAGCCCAGATGTCATTTAGTTGTCCATTAGCAGTTTCAACTTCCTAGACAATTCCTGTGATATCAGCTGTGGAAGAACATCCGCATGATCCTGTCATGCTCTTCTTATTTAAACTGCTGCAGCAATGATTTTTCTTTTACAAGATCTGGGCCATTGCGTTCCTTCATAGTACCAAACCAACAACTCCTTGGATAAGTATGGATCAGTAAATGTTAGAGTTCAGGCAAAAACATGTTAAGGTCATAGGGAAGCTGCAGAAAGGATTGAGTAAACTTGTATGAGTTGAGATTGAGACACTAATCTGGAACTCTTAAACTAAACAGTAGCAGGCAAATTCCTTTCATCCATCCATCCAAATTGTGAACTTAAAGCAGCAGTCACTGGCTGTTATTCAGATGTAAAACATAGGCAAACTTGATACAATTATATCCAAACCACTTTGGTTAAAGACCAATAAATCTGATTGCAGTTCAACTAAAATAGCAGCATGTACCAGTTTCTGAAAGAGATTAGAGGCTGGTTTTAATAGATATTTTGAATCATCCAAAAAATTAGTGGACATTTACAGTGAAAACTTTCACTAAAACAATGCAGCTTATCATTTTTTTCAATTTAGTTTGGACAACATCATAAAGGGAAACAATTATTTAATACAAATTTGTTTCTCTGCAGCAGCAAAGTATGAAAGGTCAGCATTAGAAACTACTTTGTCTTCCTATGGTTTCAATATTTGATGGTCTTATATCTCTATCCCCAAGTAACAGTATTGTCATCAGGATACCGTTAGAGTTTTGCTTGTGTACTGAAACCACTGGGTACTACATTAAGGTGTGTGTGTGTGTTACTGGAAAATCCAGCCTTTATTATCCATCTTAACATTTTTGAGAAATCATACAACACTGCTAAAGGTCACTTGAACCATTGTACTAGCTGTTTAAAAGAACTGTTCAATTGAGACATTTGAGTTGTTCAGTCACAAACGTGGATTATGATTGGTAACTTATAACTTTTGCTATTCATCATAGCAGTTGCTTAGTTGAACATTCACAATAGAATTGTTAGCAATATGTTAAATAGCCCATAAATGCAAGCTGATCATTTTTTAACTCAGAGTTACCTGATCTATTTTTTTTTCCTACAGGGGATGGTTAAACTGGACCATCCACGAATCCATGTTGATTTCCCAGTGGTTTTATGTGAGGTGTGACTGAAGTGCAAGTTTTCATCAGATTAAGACTTGTGCACTATAGATGACTGCCAGATGCTGAATTCTCCTTGGACCTTCGTTTCAGTGGTGGAGACTGGCCCAGTGAGCACATGGCATCTGTTTCATTTGCGTGTAGTTTTTTTCTGCTACAGGCCAAACTCTCAAACATTTCCCTTCTATGAATATCAATAGAGTAATCTGAGATTATCCTAATTCAATTAAATCTAGTCACAGTACAGATATACACTAAAACTTTTGTGCTGTTTCAAGTAATTGTGCTAGATGACTAAGACTGGTACTCAAACAGTGTAAATAGCTTTAATTTAATGCAGTCATCAGGGATATTTAAACATTGAGTCTGTATATATGCATCTGCACAGTGTTCAGCAGTAAATATAATGGCATATCCATGAAAGTTGATTAGTTACAAAGTTTGTTATTTATCAATGACTTTTTTTTTGTTCAAGAATGTTTTAATTTTCTCATTGTGTAATAAAATTCCCAGCGAGTCTCTTGAAATTTTTTTACTGACTCTTGATTGTCATGAAGACAAATATTTCTAAAACAGGAGTTTAAACTGTTTCCTGTACCAAAAGTGAAAGCTTTATTTAAGGAAGCAATCCCATACATGAACTGAATAGCAAAAGCATAATGAAAACATGGAGAAAAATAGGTGGCAATGACAGCTTAACCTTGTTAAAAGAGCCGCATCATCACAGGTGTCATAACACATCCAATATCTGACTACAGAATATTGGTCAGGGAGATGGGTTTTCCTCCCTCTCCATGCTAGTGCCTTAGTAGCATCTACATCTGGCCTGTCTGCTTTAAACCAATTTAGCTAATCTATTCACAATGCTCATTTTGTGCAGATCATCAAACATTGGGAAAGATTTACTGAGCCGCAAGAGAGTCCTGTGCTGAATGATTATCAGTTGAAATCTGGCATAATTTGAGTATGCTCATTGGATTGCATTTTCACAGTTGACTTGAGGGACTATTTGTGACTCCAACTGACCTAATCTAAAAAGAACTGGTGGAGCCCCTGTCACTAAATTGTTTGCTGAAACTGGTAACTGCTTTGTCCAAGTAATGAAATAGTTGCGCATTTATCCAAACTGGATAAACAGTTGCAAAACTCAACATTGGCTACAAGGTTTAACTTCTGTTCACAACTAAGTGTTTTTTTTTAATCCTAAAAGCATTTAATTATAAGCCAAATATGTAATGGTGTTGTTTGCTGTCTTCCAGTTTAGATGGGTAAATGACAATAAATAGGTGATCTATTGGATACTTGTCAATTCATTTGGTCTAGTCCAGGAACTGTCAAGCAACCCTTTTACTACAGGCAAAAGATGCTTTTATAGTTAAAGTTGTGATCAATGTTCAAGCCTGACTGTTCTTAAACTGTTCAGTGCACATGTGTAAGCATGATAGCTGAAATATTTGTCCATCAAGTGGATGTTGTCGTAAAGTAAATGAAATGCAATTTTCCTAAGAGTTAATCTTTAATCACATGGTCTTTAGATATTGCTAATTGAAGAATTGGCTGTTTTAATGAAAAATAAGACTACCAAGAGGCAAGCTGAAATCCACACCATCCAGGGTGTTTTTGTTTCGGCATGTGGTTGGAAGAGATGTAAGGAAGTAGGAGCTGATCATAGTTCATACAGAAAGGAAAAGGTGGTGGAAACTGGATGATTGACATGAGATTAAGGTTATAATTTACACAAATGGATTTAGCTAACATGTGGTTCATTATTATTTGGACTGTGTGCCATATCTTATGTACTGAAATTAAACGTCACTGCCTGTAACAGCACAAATAGTCAAATATATAGAATTAGATAGTCTTTGACAAATCATTGCACTGAACGTTATATCTGCTTCAGGTTCACTCAATGCGTTAAAAGAATATTAGGTTTTTAAAATGATTCCCAATTAACATGTTTGGCTGAGCATGCAACAAGATCTTCTTGAGCATGCCTTTTCCTAAAGATACTGAAGAAGATTTCTTCCATTTCACTATGATTAATAACAGTTGAGCTCAATGTCACAAAGGAGTTAAAACACTCATTTTGAAAAGGATAATTATTTACTTTCCAACTTGTGTATAAAACTTTGAAGGTAGGTGGCACAACATTAATTGAAGTACAAGAAAACAGGAGGGATATAATAATATTTCTGGCCAGAAATAGTGTGGTGCTGGGAAAGCACAGCAGGTCAAGCAGCATCTGAGGAACAGGAGAATCGACATTTCGGGCATAAGCCCTCCTTCATTCCTGATGAAGGGCATATGCCCGAAACATCGATTCTCCTGTTCCTCGAATACTGTCTGACCTGCTGTGCTTTTCCAGCACCACACTCCTGACTCTGAGCTCTAGCATCTGCAGTCCTCACTTTCTCCTGGCCAGAAGTGAAGTCTGGATCAATGAAAACTTAATAGGTCCTTTGGGCTCAGCTGTTGATTGCACTTCATGTGAATGTTAAGGCAACAAAAGATTGATAAATGTTGGCTGGACTTCTATAAAGCTCTATGATATCAGATTTAATAAATAGTTATTTTAGGTTGAGCCCCAACTGCCTGAAGTTAGTCAGGAATGGGAGGAAAAAAATGGTCCTTACGTGCTGTGCTTCATACCCATTCTTTAAGGGTATATTGACTCTGGAGCAACTCACTAACCCTTATTAAAAATAAAATGTTCTTATTGAAAATGTGTACTGTAGTTCTTTTTAATCAAAGGAAGTTTAAACAGCCTGCCATTAAACATTTTAAACAATGCAATAGCACACATACTAATAGGCCCACTAGCTTGTGCTGCTTCTATTTGGTTTCAATTTTGATAGAATGAGTAATTAGAACAAAATCGAGGATTTCAGGTTGTCAGACTTTTGATAACTGGATCTCCAAGGTATCACATCTTTTGTACCTGTCAGCTTGACTCAGTTGATGGTATATTCAAATCAACAGGCTAAAGGTTCAATGCCTACTGCTGTCTATAATCTTAACTGGTTTACATCATTTATTGCATCTGCTGCACCCGATGTGGCCTCCTATACATTGGGGAGACAGACCACCTACTTGTGAAACGTTTCAGAGAACTCCTTTGGGACACCTGCACGCACCAACCAACCCAAACACCCTGTGGCTGAACGCTTTAACTCCTCCTCCCACTCTGCCAAGAACATGCAGGTCCTTGGCCTCCTCCATCGCCAGACCATGGCAACACGATGCCTGGAGAGAGAGTGCCTCATCTTCTGCCTAGGAACGCTCTAACAACAAGGGGTGAATGCAGATTTCTCCAGCTTTCTCATTTCCCCTTTCTCCCCCCCCCCCCCCCCACCTTTTCTCAGTCCCAACCCTCAGATTCAGCACCACCTTCTTGACCTGCAATCATCTTCCCGACCTCTCTGCCCCCACCCCCTCTCCGGCCTATCACCCTCACCTTAACCTCCTTCTACCTATCGTATTCCTATCGTATTCCCAACGCCCCTCCCCCAAGTCCCTCCTCCCTACCTTTTATCTTAGCCTGCATGGCACACCCTCCTCGTTCCTGAAGAAGGACTTATGCCCGAAACGTCGATTCTCCTGTTCCTTTGCTGCTTGACCTGCTGCGCTTTTTCAGCAACACATTTTTAAGTCTGATATCCAGCATCTGCAGTCTTCACTTTCTCCCAATCTTGACTGGTAGTCAAGTGAAATTTAACAGGCCTGAATTTGATGCATTGGGTGTCTAATACTGCTGCAGTTAGGTTTCCCTTGGTCTCTTCAGTCTTTAGCTCCAATGTTTTGCTCACTAAGTTTCTGAAGGTGAGAGGGGATTATAACCCTGTGAATAAAATGGAGCATCTGATTGTCTTGATCACTTTTGTAAAGGAGCTATTCTATTGATTACCAAAAATAAGATAGGAAAGAAACTTAAGGGAGAACGTTTTCAAGCGGAGGGTGATACGTGTGTGGAATGGGCAGTTAGAGGGAATGGTGGAGGCTAGTACAATTTCAACATTTAAAAGGCATCTGGATGGGTATATGAATAGGAAGGGTTTGGAGGGATATGGGTCGGGTGATGGTAGGTGGGACTACGGAAGAGTTGGATGGAAGGGTCCATTCCCGTGCTGTACATTTTTGACTAATTGAAAAATAAACAGTGGATGAAATAGTAAGATTAGGTTGATAGGAAAAAGTGATACACCTGAAAGAATATGATTTCATACTCTGTCACTGCAGGGAAATAGTGGTAGACATTGGTAATTACTAGATTTTATTATCTGTTTAGTTCATATTTTGTGTGTAAATGTGAGATCATACTGCTCAATGCAATGAAAATTGAGGCTGACAGTAGGCTCACAACACAATGATAGGCAACTTGGCTTTTTGGATATAAAATATAACGATCCTTCACCTGAAGTTGCTGTAACGTGTATGTTGCATAAATAAATAAAACATTGGTCCCACCATTCTTTTGACAGCAAAATCTCAACTTTCAGGGCCTTTTGAATTTCAAGAACAAGAACTAGTAGGTTAACAATATATTAATTAAAAAGTTATACTTCGATTAAAATAGTCAATACAACAAATATATTTTCTAATTAACCTGTTCAAAGATTTCAGTACAGACCACTGGAGGAGGTGTGATGTGACCTCAGGGTTTGTGTTTCAGAGGTAGGTACACCACAACGACTCATTTAACATATGTACATGTTACATAATCAACCTGTTCAGAAATTATTACACACCTTTGGAGCAGCTTCTTGCTCAGAGATATGGACATTACCATTGTGTCACAGGAGCCTAAAAGGCAAAAATATATTTGCAATCTCAAGCATTTGTGTCATTCCTGGCACAAATGTGTTACTCTGTAGTTACAATTATTTTATCCCAATAATTTTAAACAGCTATTTTATAACTGTCTACAGAAGATGACACAAAGAGTATCCCAAAGAATAGTAGAAAGGTCGTGACTAAAATGGAATAAGAAAATTAAAAACAATGATAACTACAGAAAAAGCATGAGGAACATTAACTGTCTAATAAGTCCCTTGGATCTGATGACTTGTATCTAATATGTTGTTCTTTATTCATGTAGGGTAAGTAAGGAATCCTTTCCAATAGAAGTTTTTACCTGAGTTTCAGGTTCCCATTTTCATCAGCAAAATGTACAGACCCAATCCTCCTCGGGTCATAGTTGTTTTGATAAGAGAGCTCGTCAAGAGTTTATTTTCAACTATCCAACAACATTTAATGGCTTGGCAATTTATGGGAAAATGCCCAGCTCTCTAGCATCTCTGAGCTATTAAAACATAGAATAGTACAGGCCCTTCTCACACCAGTTTTGTTTTATGATGTGGAGGAGCTGGTGTTGGACTGGGGTGGACAAAGTTAAAAATCACACAATGTTAGGTTACACTTCAACAGGTTTATTTGAAAGCACTAGCCTTCGGAGCACTGCACCTTCATCAGGATTTTATCTGTACCTCACTTCATAAATCTGTCCTGCTTTCAGTAATAACAGTCAGGTACAGTTACAACATTTAAAAGACATTTGGATAAGGACATGAATAAGAAATGTTTGAAGGGATATGAGCCAAGTATAGGTGGGTGGGATGAATTTAGTTTGGGATTATGGTTTGCATGGACTTAGACCGAAGGGTCTGTTTCCGTGCTCTATAGTTAAAAACACTTCTGGCTTTCTATTTGATACAACTGATCACTATTCTCCATTTTAATTATTAATTCTTGAATTACCTTCATACATTTCAGTGCAATTGTACAAGTGAACATAATTTATATCAGGCTCCTATCAGATTAGATTAGATTCCCTACAGTGTGGAAACAGACCCTTCAGCCCAACCAGTCCACACTGACCCTCTGAAGAGTAACCCACCCAGACCCATTTCCCCTCTGACTAATGCACCTAATACTATGGGCAATTTAGCATGACCAATTCACCTGACTTGCAGATCTTTGGACTGTGGGAGGAAACCAGAGCACTTGGAGGAAACCCTCCCAGGCACACAGAGAATGTGCAAACTCCATGCAGAAGACTGATTACTTTATTTCCAAATTGAATTCCCAGATGAATGCCAGCCAGATCATTTTAAGAGTGTCTTAATTGATCAACTCTTCAATTGCGATAAAATTAAAATCACATTGAGAAATACAAATGTACAGTACTTAACAGTTCCAATTCAACTGTGCAACTGTCTCTTAGATATAGTAAATCTCATTGCTTGCAGGGCTTTAGGTTTTGGAAAATGTTGCAAATAACTAATGTGCAAACGGTGGATATACCTTATAGTGGGAATTAATTGAGTAGCTTCCAGCATTTCAAAAATATAATACGTATAACATACAATGAAAGATAAAAAACATATAAAGATGTCCTACATGAAAAATTGTTGAATAACTTTTTAAAAATGTAAAACTTTCATCTCTAATCAGGCTATCCAGCAGAATGTGATGATTCTGACCACAATGAACAGCCATGAGAAAGTACTGCAGTAAACAAGATGGCTAATCATGCATGTGGAGTGTACATGTTCTAGTCCAGGAAATACAGTACAATAGATACCCTCTGTATCTCCTTTTATACATTAACTTTGGAGATATTTTAACTCTAATGACATTTTCTCTGATGCTTCTACTTTTTTGTCTGAAAATTGCAGATAAGTAAACACTGGAGTCGCACTGGGTGAAATAGTGTGCATAACATTTTGCGCGGAAGAAGTGAATTCATGAATGGTGTGATTTTGCTGGATGCTGGTTTGCCATGCAGACTGTCACTAACAGCACTGGTTCTATTTCTGTATTGACTGAGGATTACCATGAAGGAATCTCATTCTCAACCTCTCCCCTTGTTTGAGGGATGGTGGCCATCTCTCTTCAGATGAGACAGCAGCCCTGCCAGCAGGTCTGGTAGGACATTGTTTCCAGATAAATAAAATGTCAATGTAACAAAATAAGCCACTGTTAAATTATCCCCAATCAACATGTTTTGTACAAAGACAAAATACTGCAAATGCTTTAAATATAAAAGAAAATATGGAAACTCTTAGCAGATCTGGCAACGTCTAAGGAGGGAAAAACAGAGTTAACAATTGAGTTCTTTTCATCAAAGTCTGCCAAATCTGCTAATTATTTCCAACACTTTCTAAGTTATTTTTTACCTTTTATTCACTCATGTTAAACATAGATTGTCTACACCACTAACTCATTCTGAATAGAAATTAGGCTTGTCTCAAATAGGAGCAACGGTAGCAGTAACAGCAACAGCAGTGTTCGACCTTTGTTTTAGAGACATGCAAATAATTCATGTTGACAGTTGCATGCAATATTTATAACCACAGTATTTGGTCTCAAATCAGTCATGAATTTTGCCTTACCCCAGATGAATGACTTTGTTCTGATTGGGTCCATTCCAACACTGGACAATTGTATCTTTAATGCAGACTCCTGGCATTCATGCTGCTTTCCCCCTTCCAGTAGAGTACTGCTTAAGCCATATTTTGCTGTGAGTAGCAATGGTCTCCTACAGTTTATAGCGTTAATGCACAAAATGGAAATACCTGCTCCTGCTAAAGAGAATCATACAAGTAAGCATATTAATATTGGTTAAGTGCCATACAGACCAGTGCCCCAAGCTTCCAAGATCTGACCACACATAGCTCAAGGCAACAAAAGCAACAAAAGATTCACCATGTCCTGGAGTCTGGGTAGTGTTGTAGAACAGAGGGACCGAGGGGTGCACATACAGAATGTTTGAAGTTTACGTCACATATAGACAGGATGGTTAAAAAGGCATTCACCATAAGACATAGGAGTGAAAGTAAGGCCATTCATCATGGTTGCCTTCATTGCTCAGTCCTTTGAGTATAGGAGTTGGGAAGTCAGGTTGAGGTTGTACAGGACATTGGTGAGGCCCGAACTGGAATATTGTGTCCAGTTCTGGTCACCCAGTGATAGGAAGAACATTATTCAGCTGGACAGGGTTCAGAGAAGATTTACCAGGATGTTGCTGGGTATAGAAGGTTTGAGTTATAAAGAAAGGCTGGATGGGCTGGGACCTTTTTTCACTGGAGCGTAGGAGATTGAGGGGCGATCTAATGGAAGTTTATAAAATAATGAGAGGTATAGTTAGAGTTAATGGTAGTTGTCTTTTCCCTGGGGTGGGGGATTTCAAGACTTAGGGAGCACATTTTTGAGAGGAGAGAAATTTCAAAAAGACATAAAAGGCAATTTGTTTACATAGAAGGTGGTCATGTGGAATGAACTTCCTGAGAAAGTGGTAGATGAGGGTACAATTACAACGTTTAAAAGACATTTTAATCGATACTTTAACTGGAAAGGTTTGGAGGGATATAGGCCAGGCAGATGGGACTAGTTTAGTTTGGCATTATGTTCAGCATGGACTGGTTGGACCAAAGCATCTGCTTCCATGCTGTATGACTCTTTGACTCAATGTTGTTGCTTAAAGCCACAAGGTGGGAATTTCAGTGAAACCTAGACACTTAGAGTTTTAAAGACTTCATGGCTTTAAGAAATACTCATGCAGCTGGCAGCTGCAGAGATGGAGAGTCAAACAGCCTGCAGACAGGGCTCATGGAAAGACCAGCAAAGGAGGCATCAAACCTGTCTGACAAAGCAATATTTCCTCACCACTGCACTGAGTGATAACCAAAGTTGTGATCGTGGATGGCTCTGTTGCTGGAGCACTGGTGGATAAAGGTCAAGTGCAGGGAGATGTAAAAAGTTTGATTTTACCAGCAAGATAAAACAAAGGCCTGCATTTCTATAGAAACTTCCAGGACCTCAGGATGTCCCAAAACAGTTGATGAACACTTTGCACATTGAAGTGTAGCCACTGTTGTAATGTAGGAAACTTGACAGATCATTTGTGCACAGCAAGCTCCCACAAAAAATGAATATATTTTTCTGCTTTACGGTTCTAACTGTAGTCCCATTCCAGTTTAGCTAACTACTACTTTATCCCCTTGTGGCTGCCTTTAAGTTTAGATACTAGTTGAAGAACCAAATTCCTCACCCTAAAGCTAAATTCTATCATGCTGCAATGAATCTTACCAAAAGGGTCTCTCATTTTGAGCTCATTAATCAATCATATTATCAGGTCTAAAATAGCTGTTACCTGATTGGTTCCAGAGCATCTGTTCTGTGAAATTTCAGAGCTGTCCACCTCAAATTGCTTCAGAAGGTAACATAAGCTGAGTGCACAATACTATTTTAACTAACAGAGAACCCTCTGAATACGAGGATTCTGTTAGATCCCCAAAATTACTCAGAACATAAAATCCCTACGTTGTGGAAACAGGCCCTTCAGCCCAACAAATCCACACCAACCCTCCAAAGAGTATCCCAACTATGATAATCTGTTCATGCAGTGTTGATTGAGAGACAAATATTGATCAGGGCATCATGGAGAATTCCCTCAACCTTCTCTAAAAGAAGGCAAGGGAAGCAAATGGCAAGGACATGCAAACTTCACACAGCCAGTTGCTCAGTGTTGGAATTGAACCTGGGTCCATGGTGCAATGAGGAGGCAGAGCTAAACACTGAGCCACTGGATCGCCCTCTGACATTACAGCTCTCCTTTGCAGTGTCAACCTCAATTTTGTGCTCAAATAGGTGGACCTGGGATTCCAATCCACTTAATCACAAAAGTGTTTCCACTGAGCTGTGCAATGGAGAAGAGTTGGATTAGATGGGAGCTGAGTACGTGATATGCTTTATGGCATCTAAGTACCATCCTTTATTAAACACTTTATTCATGGATTTTATAAGCTGCGATCCAAGGTATGTGACAAACGAACAAACATCAATGAGCCTGTTTAGTGTTCAGATTTAAGTCCTGGTGTACTGTCTGAGGAAAAAACCAAAACAACTTGGATTATTGATCACATAAACAACATAACAAGCTGAGGTCAATAAATTTATTTTAAGATCCCTCAGTTACACCCGTGAAGTTACAGAGGACAAAATGTTTAACAAGGTCATACTGATGTTATGACCCACTGGGTGCATCATAAATTGTGCCCCACTGTTACCACAGTCATACAAAACATTGAAGTTGTTTTTTCAGGAATGCACAGTACCCCGATATACCTGACTTTCAGAACAAGGTTGATAGAATTGGGGCTCAGGGGTTAGTACTACTGCCTCACAGTGCCAGGGACCAGTTTTGATTCCAGCCTTGGGTGACTGTGTGTAGTTTGCACATTGGCCCCGTGTCTGCATGAGTTTCCTTCGGGTGCTCCAGTTTCCTCCCACAATCCAAAGATGTGCAGGTCAGGTGAATTGGCTTGCTAAATTGCCCTTAGTGTTCAGGAATGTGTAGGCAAGGTGCATCAGTCAGGGGTAATAGGGTAGGAGAATGGGTTTAGGTGGGATGGTATTCGGAGAGTCGTGTGGACTTGTTGGGCCAAATGGCCTGTTTCCACAAAGTAGGGATTCTATGATCTTCTGTGAAATCACAGACTGGGTTTCTGTACTAATCAAGAATTATCATCTAGAGTTATACAGCATGGAAACAGACCCTTTGGTCGAACCAGTCCATGCTGACTATAATCCCGAAATAAACTATTCCCTTTGCCTGCGTTTGGCCGTATCCCTCCAAACATTTCTTATTCATGAACTTATCTAAATGTCTTTTAAACATTGTAACTGTATCTGGAGTGTGTACCATCTAAGGTTCCTTAGACAGCATCTTCCAAACGCGTGACTTCTACAATCTAGGTCAAGGACAGAAGATAGCTGCGAATCACACCAATTGCCGATTCCCTTCCAAGCTACTCACCATCCTGACTTGAAAATATATCGAGTAAAAAATGAGGTCTGCAGATGCTGGAGATCACAGCTGAAAATGTGTTGCTGGTCAAAGCACAGCAGGCCAGGCAGCATCTCAGAAATAGAGAAGGATTCCTGATGAAGGGCTTATGCTCGAAACGTCGAATTCTCTATTCCTGAGATGCTGCCTGGCCTGCTGTGCTTTGACCAGCAACACATTTTCAGTTGAAAATATATCACCATTCCTTCGATGTTGCTAGGTCAAAATCCTGGATGTCCCTCCCTAACCATAATATGGGCCTATGTACAGCACTTGACTGTAGTGGTTCAAGAAGGCATTCTACCACCACCTTCTGAAAAGCAACTAGGAAAATTAAATGTTAACCATTTGTGAACAATTCCAGTAGTGAAATTGAGTGGGTGATTAATGAATTTTTAATTACAGGAAAGAATTGTATTTTGTTGAAGTGAAACAGATGTTTCAAAATTTGCTCTACACAAGTCAATCATTATAATTTAATAGTTGTATTTCACAGAATGGTTTCAACACATTGTGACAATGCTAACATCCTGAAGGACCAATTGATTAGTGCCATTCACCCACCTTTTCTCTACAACCCTGAAATATTTTCCTTTTCAGATACTGATCCAATCACTTTTGAAGGTCTAAATTGAACCTGTCTGTACCACAGTGTCAGACAGCACATTTCAGATCCTAACCACCCATTGTGTGAAAAAGGACTTTTCTTGTGTCTCTATTATTTCCTTCATCGACTGCTTTAAAACCGAGCCCACCCAATCTCAATCCTTCCATCAACAAGAACAGTTTTTCCTTTTCTCTTTTGCCTGGGCCTCTCATGATTTTGAACACCTCTATCAAATTTCCTCTCTACTTTCTCCATGTGGACCAATCCCAACATCTTCAATCTTTCCACGCAACTGATGTGCTTTATCCCTACAATCATTCTCTTGAATTTTCTTTTAACCCTCTCTAATGCCTTTACAAAGTCTAGTGCCCAGAGCTGAACACAATTGTCCTCTTGAAGTCAGTTCAAAGTTTTATTCAGAATTAACAGAAATTCCTTCTTTTTTAAACTTTTCATCAATTGATAAAGTCCAGGATACTGCATGGTTTAATAACTGCTGTGGGTGGAGGGAATATTATTGGGGCAACACAGTTCGATAGCAGGATTTGATTAAATGTTCCTTTTACTTCAAAAGACATAGAGTCATAGAGATGTACAGCATGGAAACAGATCCTTCGGTGCAACTTGTCCATACCGACCAGATATCCAAAATTAATCTAGTCCATTTTCCAGCATTTGTACCCATCCAGATATCTTTTAAACATTGTAATTGTCTCTTCTAGCAGCTCATTCCATATATGTGTGAAAAAGTTGCCCCTCTTATCTTAAACCTATGCCCTCTAGTTTTGGACTCCCTTACCCTGGGGAAACAACCTTGACTATTCACCCTATCCATGCCCTTCATGATTTTGTAATCCTTTATAATGTCACCCCTCAGCCTCCAATGCTCCAGAGAAAATAGCCCCATCCTATTCAGGCTCTCCCGATAGCTCAAACCCTCCAGACCTGGCAACATCCTTGTAAATCATATCTGAACCCTTTCAAGTTTCACAATATCTTTCCTGTTGCAGGGAGACCGGAATTCCAAAAAGGGTCTAAACAATGTCCTTTACAGTTAGTGATAACATTAAAATCTCCTGTTCTACGACCTACTTTCCCAAGATTCTTCCACTTCTTCATGGGAGGCACAGGGTAATTAGCACACTAATTGCAAAGTCTCTTAGTTACTGGTTAAAGCCAATTGCTTACAGTAACAGATGGGAGAACATAATTGCTGTTCTACAGAATAAGAAAGGAATAGGCCCTTCAACCCTCCAAGCCTGAGCCGATCCAGGCTTCAGGTGATTTTACTGCAGAGAGCTATAGGCACAGAGGCTGCTCTTCCAGCAGTCTAGAAGCTTCTCCCACTCTATTGTTCACACATACAAGCTGTTCAGCTACCTATGAACAAGTGGAACAGTTGTCATCAGGCTAATCCACAACTCACCAGATTTGTACAAACCAATTGCCAGTTAAATCTCACTCTGTGTGCACACAACCCAATGCCATGCTGTCTTCATCATTGAATCACTACAGTGTGGAAGCAGGCCATTTGGCCCATCGAGTCTGCACAACCTTCTGAATAACATGCCACCCAGACCCATTCCTCCCTACCCTATTCTTGTAACCCTGCATTTCCCATGGCTAACGCATGGACAATTTTAGAGTGGTGCACAGCAGGTCAGGCAGCATCCAAGGAGCAGGAAAATTGATGTTTCAGGCAAAAGCCCTTCATTCCTGATAAAGGACTTTTGCCCAAAGCATCGATATTCCTGCTCCTCGGATGCTGCCTGACCTGCTGTGCTTTTCCAGCACCCACTATGGACAATTTAGCACGATCAATCCACTTAAGTGCACATTCTTGGACACTGGGAGGAAACACAGAGCACCCAGAGGGAACCCACAGAGAATGTGCAAACTCCACACAGTCGCCAAAGAGTGAAATTGAACCCAGGTCCCCAGTGCTCTGAGGCCATAGTCCTAACCACTGAACTACCATGCCATCTTATCTCTCCTCCCATACTGTTTACAAAACAACAGAGTAAACACAACTCACAATGAGTTCCTATAACTTGCTTTTAAAAGTGTAGTAATGCCTCCCCCAGTCCTTGGTGTTAAAAAAGATTATTTCCACTTCAGTCCGTAATGGGAAAGTAAAAAGAAATGTTCTCTACACCAGATAATCTGCACTTTGCAATGTTGAAGGAGTAATGTTTATTGTAAACTGCTTCGTCACGTGACAAGCTGAATGTCTCTGAGCAGGGTCTGCACAAGATACCTCTTTAAGTTATAGGACATGTGAAAGGATTAGCATTCAATTTTCCAGTTCTAATCTTCGTTGACCCCTCTCCTCTGAGCTGCCCACACACCGTGTGGAGGTCTCAGCACAGTGCCCAATACCTGCCTTCTTGCTTTTTCTCTCTGGCTTTGGATTTGGATTTCAATGCCCAAGTGAACAGGAGCTTTGGGCATGCACCCACACTTTGTACCGGACCTGGGATCATTCTGAACCAGAGCATCCTTGTGTGTAGTCGCTGGTCTAGAAGGGACGTAGTCTTACTTATCTTCACCCTCTTTCTGCTTCATGGCAACTGGGAACCAAGTGTTCGCTTGGACTCCACAATGTGGAAATTCAATTTGTGGCAGAGATGGCCCTGTTGGAGCAAATGGCAAGGATTTGCGGGTTACTCACAGAAAAGTGTCTGCTGCACCACAACGATAATGATTCATGTACATGCAGAGTTACATTGTACTTTGCTCAAAAACTGCATACATTCATGTAGAACTCTGAGCTCCAAAACTGCAGGAATTTATGTAAAACTGTTATCTCACTTTTTAGATTAGAATCAAACGAAACATCAGGTCATAGACAGAGAACACGGGGGCTAACACCTTCAACATATTGTCTAGCTATCACCATTGTTAACAGCTAACCCGAGAATGCAACTTTTTTTTAAAAAAGGGTTTTGTGATTTACGCATGAAAGACGTGAAATTATCACTGTATTCTAACAGATGAAAGGCTTAACAGACAATCAATTTTTTAATGTATAATTTCAGTTACATCATACTGCAAATTTTTGCTATAAATTCTGTGTTACAATCGAGCCCTCCACAATCACCTGATGAAGGAGCGTCGCTCCGAAAGCTAGTGTGCTTCCAATTAAACCTGTTGGACTATAACCTGGTGTTGTGTGATTTTTTAAACTTAATAATGAGCAGTTGCCTTTCTCACAGCACACTCAGTGATGGGAGTGTCCATCAACACTTCAAAAGCACCTTATTTGCTATAAAGTGCTTTGAGATTTCCTGAGGTTGTGAACACTGCAACATAAAACCAAGCCTTAAAAAAAATCCTTAGCCTTTCTTTTATAACAGCTACAAATGAATTGCAGGCTGACTGCCGTATCTGCAGAATCGTTTTCCACAGTCTCAGTTACCCATGGCCCAAACATATTATAGAGAACGTTCCAGCACCTGGGACCGGGGGCTGCCAGGAAGGTAAATTTCCTATTTAAATGAATGAGTTCTCTGCTATCCGCGGTTTCTGGTTTCTGCTGTAGGTCTTGGGACGTATCCCCTGCAGGTACAGGGCGACTACTTGAATGCAGCTGATTAATTTAAAGTGTTAAATCTCAGCTTTTCCAGTAGATGGCACCATAGCTGCATTTAATACACCTTGGAACTCCAGTAAACACCGAAAAAGAAAATACAGCAAAAGAGATGGTTTTGTATCGCACTTTTGACAAGCAACAGGCATCTCAAAACATTTTACAGCCAGTGCAGAACTTTTGAAGTGCGGGCATTCTTTGCAATGTGAGAAACGTAGTAACCAATTTATGCAGGGTAACCTTTTGCAAATAGGACATGAGAATGACTAGACAAGTCTTTTGTGGAAAGACAGGGCAATTTCCCTGGCCTTCTTCAAAATAGGGCTATCGGATCTTTTACATGTGTCTGAGTGACAGGTTGGGGCCCAGGCTAATTTCTCACCCTCAAGACAATAGCCCCACCTGCATAACCCTCCCTCAGAACTGCACTGGATTTTTTGCCTTGATACGTATAACCTGAGTCCTGGAATGGGATTTGAACCCTTGGCTCAGTGATGGCAACTGGACCACGGCAAAGGAGACATTGGAAACAAACGAGTATGTAAGCTTTGTGGCAGGACTTAGATTTTGGGTTCTGGGAAGGGTCATCGGACCCGAAAGATTAGCTCTGATTTCACTCCATAGATGCTTACTCAGAGAGTGTCTGTCAGTGCATGGAATGTAGTGGCAGTAGAGTCAGATGCAATAGGGACATTTAAGTGACTCTTGGATAGGCACATGGAAGTTTACAGCGAAGGGGATGTAAGTTAGTCTGATCTTAGAGTAGGATTGAAGTCTGGCACAACGTTGAGACCCGAAGGGCTTGTTCTGTTCTATGTTCAATGTTTGATGTTCTATGCTGCCAGATCTGCTGAGCTTTTTGAGCAACTTCCATTTTTATGTCTTAGAATTTTCATGCTGGCAAAGACTTGCTTCAAGCCACATTCAGTTGAGATGAGAGATTGGAAGGATTTTTCCTTCATCAACAGTTCACCCTGCATTAGTTCCAGAATTAGACAGAAATGTGGTTTGAAATGTTAGTGTGGGATTACAATTGGGGTAAAAAATGAGGTCTGCAGATGCTGGAGATCACAGCTGAAAATGTGTTGCTGGTTAAAGCACAGCAGGTTAGGTAGCATCCAAGGAATAGGAAATTCGACGTTTCGGGCATAAGCCTTTCATCAGGAAAGGGATTACAATTGCCCTGCACTGTAAAATGGCAGTGCTTGAGTTTTGAGGGCTGTGGAAACTTGGGTGGTGGAGGTCTGGAACTATGATGAAGTTTGGCTCAGTGGTTAGCACTGCTGCCTCACAGTGCCAGGGATCTGGGTTCAACTCCTGCCTCGGGCAATTGTCTGTGTGGAGTTTGCATGTTCTCCCTGTGTCTGCATGGGTTTCCTCTGGGTGCTCCGGTTTCCTCTCACAGTCCAAAGATGTGCAGGTCAGGTGAATTGGCCATGCTAAATTGTCCACAATGTTAGGTGTAGGGGAATGGGTCTGGGTGGGTTGCTCTTCGGAGGGTCAGCGTGGACTTGTTGGGCCGAAGGGCCTGTTTCCACATTGTAGGAAATCTAATCTTTTCCTGATAATCTCTTAACAATAGGAAGTGTCTGTGCAGAATATTCTCCCAGGAGTCAAGAGGGGAGGATTGTTTTTGGTCTGTACAAAGATTAGGCTTGATGGAGCTGCAAGGATGCTTAAAGAGTAGGATGTAGGAAGGTACAGCAGTGACTCCATAAGGATGAGGACGAGGAGGTTGGCTCCATATTCAAAAAGGCTGTGTTCAGAGAGTTGCTGATAAAGTTGTCAACTTGATATGGTCATTATGATTAATATTAAATAAAGTTTATCCTGGCTAATTTGATCAAATTAAAAGAAAACATGTCTGCACTTTGATCTGGAAGAAGTTGAAGATCTTGATATCTGGGTCTTCACAGGATGCATGGTCGTTTTCTCATTACGTGGTCCACCACTTCTCATGATTCTCTGACTGTTGGTAAGTTTTGTCAGACTACTCTGAGGCATTATCGAATGGTGGAGCTGGCTACTTTTTCTCCTATTATGCATCATTTGTAAGTTTGTAAATGTCCAGTAATTGGCTCGACAGATCTTTCCTCCAAATAAATGGTGGGAAGACAGAAGACATTGTTTCTATCCTCTCTGAAATCTGTTTCCTTTCTACTAAATTCATCCCATTCCCTGACAACTGTTAGAGACGGGACCAATTGGTTCACAAGCCCAGACTGATATTTAATACCTCCAAGACTAAGACAGCATATTTCCATGCTCGTACCATCACCTGACTCTATGTTTGCCTCAGTTCACCTTCCCCACAACACTCATCCAGGTATTTGTTATCTCTTGACTTGACTATTCTGGCAAGTCTCCCAGATTCTACCTTGTGTAAACTCCAGGTTGTCCAAAACCCTGCCACGGTGTCCTTACTCCAACCAAATCCCCCATTTGCTTGTCACCATCACCCCTTGGCTCATCTTGACATTAAAAATCTCACCTTTGTTTCAAATCTACCCATGAACTCATCATTCCCTACATCTGATGTCTTAGATACCTGCACATGTATTCGCGGTACACTGGAACATTATGCCTACAGTAGGCGTTCAACTCATTGAGGATGCTCCATCCATCAATTAGATCATCTACCTCAATTCCACTTTCCTCCCACTAGCTCCACATTCTTAGACAATGTTAGCCTCCAGAACTCTATCAATTTCTGGATTAAATATGCTCAGTAATTGAGTTTCCACGGCCAAGATTGTTTTCTCTCTGAAAATCTGCCAGACTTACTGAATTCCTCCAGCAATTTCTATATCAGCACATGTTGCTGCTGTTGTGCTTCTTCATTTCCTCTCTGTCCCATAGGCAATTTAAATAGGCAGGAGTGGGTACTGCAGATGCTGGAGATCGGAGTCAAGATTAGAGTGATGCTGGAAAAGCACAGCAGGTCAGGCAGCAACCTGATGAATTGCTTTTGCCCGAAACGTTGACTTTTCCTGCTCCTCGGATGCTGCCTGACCTGCTGTGCTTTTCCAGCACCATTCTAATCTTGATTCTGGTAGTCTTGCTTATTGATGCATTGGAATTGATTACCTGTATTACCTCCGTGGAGTGGTTATATAGCAATCGCAAATCTAGTCATTCAGAAGTCAGCAGTCTGAGAATTTTAAATCCACTTTATGTGACACCAAAAATGTATCGGAGAAATTGTTGGATTATTGTGAAGAACCAACTGATTCACTAACATGGTCTTGACTATAGATGATCTGCATCTCTCACCAATGCCATTCTATCCTCTGAAAGGATCGAGGCCAAGCCACCCCATCAGATGAATGAGGGGTTGACGCTTATTGGTCGACCTTCCAGCAACACCCACATGCTGAGAAAAACTGATGAAATTTGGACATTTCAGGATGTGCCATGTGGAAATCCAAAAATTGAATACCAAAATTCAATCTTTATAAAGAGCAAAAGTCAAATTCTTTTAATGAATTTTCAGCAAAAGATGTCAGGCTTTGAGCCACAGCTCTGACTCTGCCTTGTTCTGCAACTGGTGGAGATTGTAAGTCTCCAGGATTAGTTGGAGAGGCACAGTGCGCTGTTTGCTCACCCTACCCTATAATTGACCTTTCATTCCTCACTAGACCCTGTCACTGTTAATTTGATGGCCGTGTTCATTCAAAGATGCTGATTAATAGTTGAAATTATTTCGCCCAATGGTTTCTCCACTTTCAATTAATCCCACTTCTCTCCGGGAATCTGCATATAAATCAAGCCAACCTAGTAATTATGAAATAAGTGCAACATGACATATCCAGCCCTATTCCTTCCATTGAAAAGCATTTGCTACGGATTCCAGGTCTTACCTTGCTGATGCCTGATCAGATTATCCATCGATTCTTAAATTGTTTTCCTCTTCCTCCTTTCAGTGTTCTCCACACCTTGTCCGTTACAATGTTTTTCTCTGTTTTCAAATCAGAAGGTGGAGCCAATCTGGTGAGCCTGGTTGCTAGAAACTTGATTTTAAAATGAATCAGAACAGCCACAGGAGACAGAAAGGATGCAAGAGTTTATATTTATACAAGAATGTATCATTTCCTCTGGAAGTGAGAAAGAGAAAATTAATTTATTCCGAGGTGCCATCACTATTCAGAACGAACAATAGACAAAATAAAAGACAATCCATTTGTTTTGTTTGGATTGGTTGTGAGAAAACTGTACAAATCTTGCTTGGCTTTGCAGGGAGGTCATGGACTAGAGTCTCACCCTAAGGTCAGAGGGTATGACCTCTGACAGTGCTCTGACCCTGCATCGGAGCTTGACACAATACCTAACCTTGCTGCCAGACCAAGTCATATCTCACTGTTATGAACCCGACAATTATGTTGCCAGGCGGTTCTGAAGTTCAAATTGAGGCTTTGGTTTCAAAACAGCTCCAGCCTCTTGGGTTGTTGGCAAAGGTGCATTCTTTGGTACAATTCACCAGATTTTAAAATTCATCACACTGAGAGAAACAGTGGCAGAGCAGAGGACAGTGACTTGGGGGTTATATGGCAAAACATTTGAAGGACTGAGAAATTGTCCCGATGTGGAACTGAAACAAAGTATAAAAGGCGAGTATGAATACAATGTCATGGAGTCATACAACACGGAAAAAGATCCTTTGGTCCAATTCATCCATGCCGACCAGATATCCTAATCTAATCTAGTCCCATTTGCCAGCATTTGGCCCATATCCCTCTAAACCCTTTCTATTCATATACCCATCCAGTGCCTTTTAAATGTTGTAATTGTACCAGCCTCCACCACTTCTACTGGCAGCTTGTTCAATACATGTGCCACCCTCTGTGTGAAAACGTTACTCCTCAGGTCCCTTTTAAATCTTTCCCCTCTCACCTTAAAGCTATGCCCTCTAGCTTTGGACTCCCCCATTCTTAGAAAAAGACCTTGGCTATTTACCCTATCTATGCCCCTCATGATTTTATAAACCCCTATAACGTCACCCCACGGCTTCTGACTTACCAGGGAAAAAAACTTATTCAGCCTCTCCCTACAACTCAAACTTCCAGTCCCAGCAATATCCTTGTAAAGCTTTTCTGCACCCTCTCAAGTTTAACAACATCTTTCCTATAGAAGGGCAACCAGAATTGGAAGAGTAAAAATAATTCTAAGCAACAGGTTTTCAACTAATTGGTCACAAATAACCCTGCAGCTTTGAATACTTGAAAATCTGGATTGGACACATTATAGTTTTGTGAAGTCTGATGTTCAGTTGGACGTTATTGGTTAAGTTATTAATTAATGATGTTCCTGTGAGATATGTTTTGTGCTGTTGTTGGCAAGAATATTTTTGGGCAGTTTGTTCCTATTTAAATTTATTGAATTAAAATCATTCCTGGAATTTAGTGACCTCAGCATTGTCTTGGCCCTCAATGTTCACATTGCCATTGCCAGTGTCGTTTCCATGGTAATTCTGAGGTTTGTTTTGCAACTCTGTTGAATTGGGACGTGTTCAATGGATACTGGGGATGGAGGGTAAAGCCTTCCATGGGCCAGGCTCTGGCTACTGCAAGGGTGAGGTATGGAAGGGCAGAGGGATGGGAGGGTGAACAGCAGGGTCATCCTGGTGCAGTGGACCTCTTCCTTTGCCGCCAGGAGACAATCTTCAGGTATCTGCCAAGTTTCTAGCCCCTCAGGGGGTCCTTGGACCATCAGGAAAACTCTCATTGATCTATGATCAACAGCCTTAATTAGTTTCTTAATGGTTTTAATGGGTACCTGCTTCTTGTGGTAGCTGAACGTTCCTTCCACAGCAATAGTCAGGAGAGAAGAATGTGACAGAGAACCCAATAAACTGGCTCCAGGAAACTCTGCACCTGCCTGTCGCCACCTCTACATTCCTGCCCAGTGTAGCGTCATCACAGTTTTGTCTCCATTGTCACCCATTGCTCAGTTGGCACTGTTGCCCAAGAGTCAGAAGATCATGGATTCAACTACCGCACAGCTGCACAAGCACAAAGGTCCAAGCTGTCTATCCAGAGGGACTTCAATTTGAGGCCCTGTCAGGAAGAAATGAAGAACACATGCTACTATTTTGAAGAAAGGAAGGGGATTTGTCCCCAGTGCCTTGGCCAATATTTAGGATTTCATCAACACTTGTTGCTATCACATTGCAGAATGTGGGGCATATTGCTTTGTGTAAACTGGCTACTGTGATATTCCTGCATCACAACAATGACTTCACTTCAAAAGGTACTTCGTGGCTGCAAAACTCTCTGGGCTGTCAAATGGTTGTGACAGACACAATATGAGTACAGCCTTTCTTTTATATACCACAGTGCCACTATGAGGTAGGGCTGACGGAGCATGTAGGGTCATGTGGTTGGTGAGATTTTGTCTGTGAAGTCAGAGTTGGTGAGTATGACTAAGCCAAGCTAATGCTTGATGAGTCTGTAGGACAGTTCTCTTCTAATTTTGGGACATTATCTGATGTTAATCAGAAGGATTTTATAGAGTCAATTGGATGTGCCTTTGTTGTGTTTTGTACATACTCAAGACAATGTTGGTCTTATTCAACTTTTTTTATTGCAATTGCTAGACCATCACATAGGATAGATAAGTGCCAACTGCAATTCTGGGATTCTGGAGTCACATGTAGACCTGACCAGGGAAGGGTGACGGATATCCTTCCCTCATGGGCATTAATGAACCAATTGGCTTTTTGTGACAGTCATTTCAAAACCACCATTACTTGAATCGAGCTTTTGTTTCAGATTTCTTAACTAACAGAATTTAAATGTCCCAGTTGACTTCGTGTGATTTGAACATCTCTCTGAATAATCAATCAATCAAGCCTTATAATTACTAAACTATCACACTCAGAATTGTTTACTGTCATTTGGCTACATGCAGATCAGGCCAAAGTTAAGCATCTTAAGCAATCACTTTTAATTGCTCATTTCAGAAATGAGTCATACTTTTAAAGGGCTGTAATTAGAAGCACTAACATGATTATAACATATTTTCAGACTATTACTGTGGTCTCTTGCCAACCTGTAAGCTTCATCTGATCCAAACATCCACTGCCTACATCGAACTCCTCACCCATCCCAATTCACAGAGTCATAGAATCATTGACTCCCAACACTGTGGAAACAGACCATTTGGCCCAACTGGTCCAAACCAACCCTCCGAAGCATCCCACTCAGACCCATTCCCCTAGCCTATATTTCCCATGGCTAACCCACCTAGCCTGCACATCCCTGAGCATGATGGGTAATTAAGCATGGCTGATCTACCCAACCTGCTCATCTTTGGACTTCTGTCCTTGTTGAACCTGCCATTGACCCTTCATAGTTCCTTAAAACATCTAACTTAAAAATCTAATTATATTTGAGTACATTTATGGCTTCATTGCTTCCTATCTCTTTAATCATCAAGATTCCATTGTTTGGAATGCCTTCCTTAAACATTGATGACTCACCATCGAGTCATAGAGGCATACAGAATGGAAACAGACTCTTCGGCCCCACCAGTCCATACTGAAAATAATCCCAAACTAAACTAGTCCCACCTGCCTGCTCCTGGCCCATATCCAACTCAGCTTCCTGCTTTACAGACTTTACTGAAAAACCTCACCTTTTCCTGATGCCCCCATCCTTGGATCAGAGTCAATTTTTGTCTGATTATATTCTTCTAGGGGCCATGTTTCTGAGTAAAAGTGCTGTATAAAGGCAAGTCACTGTTACTATGCTTGACCCACCTACACTAATAATTGTATTACTCTGAAGTGATGCTGGTGATCATGTTATTGTTGTTATGTTATTAACTCTTCTCTGAGCTCATTCAGGTGGAGAAATAGGATTTGTAACCTTGGAGACAGGCAGGAAAGTGAAGCAGAAAAAAGCTTTGAGTCAATAAGTGGTTGTGTAACCAGGTTGGAAAGACACAATGAGCATTATTTTACAGCGAGCCTTCCCCAGCTAAAGGTACAAAATCTAATTGAACAAACCTACACGGTTCAACTAGATGTTGGTTCCTAAGATAAAGATGTAGACTACTTGGCCATTGTTGTTATAATTGAATACTGAAGCTCACACCACCTTCCCCAGGGTAATTAGTCTTGGGAATTAAGTGGTAGCCTAGCCAATGAGACTCCCAGCCCACAATGAACAGTGTTACATTTTTATTAAAAAGGAGCAGACTGTTGGGTCAAAAGATCTTTCCCTATTTTGAAAAGCTTTTAAAAACTTGGAAGAGCAGGAGAGAGCTTCTAACAGACCTTAGAATCCACATGGAATGATGCAAAGCACCAAAGTTTATAGTACCAAAGGGCTTAAAGCAGCAGAGAGGCGATAGATTTATTACTTTGGGCAATCATTCTGTATGCCAACATTTATCTGTATTCAGTGCGTAAAACACATTCACCATTCACAATGAATGCTTTCTAGACAGCTCCTTTAAAGGTGGCTTTCCCTTGGCTAATCTTTACCCAGAATAATATGGAAGTTGATGATGATAAAGAACATGTCTAAGGACCGTTGACTTGAGAGTAGTGATCAGACTTATGTTAAATGACAACCCCTAACTAATCTGTTCAACAGCAATGACATTAATGTTATTCAACGTCTTTCTTGATTAGACAGGTATAAGTGTAATCAGCAGAGTATTGTAAAGGTATGGATACTGTCTGGGATATCTTGATCAGATCTGCTGTCCCCAGTCCCTTTTATTGCTATTATTCTAAGTTACTGGGACCATGTGAAGAAGGATATCTATATCCATATCCATATCAGCAGAGGGAATAAATCCCATTCTGTCTAAACTCATAAGAACTGATTTAACACAAATGCAGGTATGATTATTTGAAGAGTGATTATAATCACTCGTTCTCTGTTCTTTTGTACTGAATTCCATTATCCCCTTGTTGGTCTAACTGTTCTGAAAGATGAATTCATATTTGGGATTGATTTATGCAGATGTTTTGCTCTAATCTTTATTTTTCAGGATTGTTTGTGTTTTTACTTCTCTGCTGAATTCTGATAGGGCAGGCTATTCATGGTACAGTGGTGTAACCCATCCATGTTTCTGCTAAAGGTTTTTTTTGCCCTGTGTTAAGTGCCACACTTAATGTGAGAAAGAAGAACAAAGAAAGAAAGAATAATGCAACACTGAACAGGCCCTTTGGCCCACCAAGCCTGTGCTGACACATGACACCTCCACATGGTCCATATCCCACTATACCCTGCCTATTCATAAATCTGTCAAAATGCCTCTTGAATGTTGCTAATGTATCTGCTCCTATCACTTCCTCTGACAATGCATTCCAGCAGTTCACCACCTTCTGTGTAAAGAACTTGTCCCTTTTACCTCCTTTAAACTTCCCCTTTTATCTTAAACCTCTGTCCTCTAGTAATTGATATTTCTAACCTGGGAAAAGAACTCCGACTTTCCAATCTATCCATGCCTCTCATAACTTTGTAAACATCTGCCAGGTTGCCCCTCAGCCTCAGAGATTGGACAAACCAAAATTTGTCCAATCTCTCCTCAGAGCTAATACCCTCCAAACTAGGCAACATCCTGTTAAACTGTTTCTGTACCCTCTCCAAAGCCTCCACATCCGACTGGTTGTATAAATATAGAAGTGGTCAATATATTTAGTAGGGGGGAAGGAGCAGACCCTGAGAATCCAAATGTAACACTGTAATTGTAACCTTATAAGAAGTACATTAAGGTGTCATTTATCTTGCTGAACTGTGTGAGTTATGCATTCACACAAATTGAATAACAGTAGAAGGAACACAAAGATGCTCCAATTGGGATAGTGCATCTCTTTCAGATGTCCTGTTCCATATTCATGTCCTCAACCAAAAACAGATTATGATCACATTGCTGTTTTGGGAACTTGCTTTGTCTCTATTGATTGCTACTTTTCCTACAGTGCCCACAGAAGTTCTGCTTTGTTTGTAAAATGCTTTCAGTCACTCTCAAATTGAGATTAAATCAATCCTTTCATTTTCTTTCTCATTCATCTTTGTTCCAATCTATCGTATCAAGAAACCATAGAAAACAAACATACGGTTTGGCTCCCTGTTGCTTTCAATAACTACATGCAACCAGCTGATTGTGGAGTCTAGAGCTGAAAATGTGTTGCTGGAAAAGCACAACAGGTCAGGCAGCATCCAAGGAGCAGGAGAATCGATGTTCCGGGCATGAGCCCTTTTTCAGGAATGAGCGTCGGTTCCAAAGGCAGGTGCTGAGGAAAGAGATGTGGCTGTGGTAGCGAGTCTGTTTGAGAACGTGGCTGAAGAGCTTCGGGCAGAGGAGATGACCTGGGGTGTGCAGTGAGAGAGGGACTCACTGAAATCCTTGTAGAGGGAGGAAGAGAGCTTCTTCAAGGAAGGCATCCTTGCAAGAGAATTCGCAGTAGGTTAAAATCTTCTAGGATAAAGTGAGGACTGCAGATGCTGGAGATATGAGCTGAAAATGTGTTGCTGGAAAAGTGCAGCAGGTCAGGGAGCATCCAAGGAGCAGGAGAATCAAAGTTTCGGGCATGAGCCCTTCTTCAGGAATGAGAGATTGTGGAGTTTACCCTATTTAGTTTCCTGAGGTAATGTTCTGCATCAATGCTCCCTGCTTCCCTAAACTAACCTAGGTTAACCCTAACCCCAGATTTGTTCAAATCTGTAGAATATTCATTAGCCCTCATATCCTGCTGATTAAGCCTGCGTACCTCACAAGGATAGTGCCTCCATCCCAGTAGTGCACAATCTTTCTCAGAGTTATATCAATCACCACAATTTATCTTTACATCCTCCAATTTCAATCCCATCTACAAAGCTGTCCAGCAACTTCTTGAAGGAGTCAGTGTGACATGATACCAATTGGTGCGCTGGGAATTTATTCCAGTACCTGTTATTCCAAGGAAAAGGCTTAATCCTGCACTCAAGGCTTGTTCCTTTTATGTAAAAACAATGACTGCAGATGCTGGAAACCAGATTCTGGATTAGTAGTACTGGAAGAGCACAGCAGTTCAGGCAGCATCCAAGGAGCAGTAAAATCGACATTTTGGGCAAAAGTCCTTCATCAGGAATACAGGCAGAAAGCCTGAAGCGTGGAGAGATAAGCTAGAGGAGGATGGGGGAGGGTAGCATAGAGTACAATGGGTGAGTGGGGGAGGGGATGAAGGTGATAGGTCAGGGGAGGAGGGTGGAGTGGATAGGTGGAAAAGAAGATAGGCAGGTAGGACAAGTCAAGGGGACAGTGGCTGAGCTGGAAGTTTGGAACTAGGGTAAGGTGGGGGAAGGGGAAATGAGGAAACTGTTGAAGTCCACATTGATGCCCTGGGGTTGAAGTGTTCTGAGGCGGAAGATGAGGTGTTCTTCCTCCAGGCGTCTGGTGGATGAGGGAGCGGCGGTGAATGAGGCCCAGGACCTCCATGTCCTTGGCAGAGTGGGAGGAGGAGTTGAAATGTTGGGTCACAGGGCGGTGTGGTTGATTGGTGCTTTTAGATTTGTGCTCTTTGTTTCTACACGCACGGTCTAAATTAAAAAGCCAGCTCACATTGTGCTGTCTGCCATCTTCAAACCATGATGAGGAGGTGCCAGTGTTGGACATGGGGTGGACCATCTTCAAACCAGACTGTTATCTCTTTACTTTATTTCATAGGAATTAGATTCAATTCTGAGAAACTATTCAGGGATCTTCATTTAAGAGTTCTCCTTCATGTACTGAGCCACTTGTATCTTCCTCACCTCTCTTTCTAGCCACTTCTCTTTGTCCAGATTAATTGCGATTATCCAGTCCTAATCAGAAATATAACATATTTATATAACAGCCTTAAGACAATCTAAAGAACTTGAGAGCCAATTAATTATTTTTGAAGGACTGTCACTATTAAAATTCAGAGAAAATTGATGGTAAATTTGTGCACACAGTCTCCTCAAACCATCATGAAATAAAACAACAGATGATTTATTTTACTGGTGTTGGTTGGGAGATAAGTCAGTCAGTCAGTCAGCAGTAGCTCTTCTAGACACAGTGTCAGCAGAATTTTTACCCTCACCTTTATAAGGTAAATGTGATCTTGGTTTAAAGATTCAGCAGAAGATAGCACCTCTAATAGCGCAATACTCTCTCGGTATTGCATTAGAGAATTAGCATAGATGATAGGATCACGTCCACAGAGTGTGACACCACAACATCTGACCCAGCTCTATTTCCTGGGAAAAGATTTCAATAGAAATGGATAAGAAACTTCACTTGGGGCCATATTTGGTCAGGAGATGGGAATCCATGGGGAATTTAGGAAGAAACTGGCTTATCCAGATTCCCATTTAGCTTCGGAGATAATGGGTGTCTTTGTTTCAGTTGTTGTGAGGTGAGCAGAGAAACTGTGGGATTGATGTCACTGTGAGTAGAGTCAGATCCCATTTGTGAGAATCCTTTAGAAAATGCAGAAAAATCAGGTATTAAAGGAATTAGGTCACATTGGGAAGAGTTGAACATTAGAGAGACAAAGACATAAATGAGGGGCATAGTGCACGAAGGCAGCCATGAGACAGAGGGAAACATAGTGAGTGAGAGAGGGAGATGGGTTAACTGGGGCAGGACGAAACATTTCATCCCAAGCAACCACCTGGAAATTCTTATGATGTGGTGTACCCAGACTTCCAAAAAGCCAATGATAAAGTTCCTGTTTAAGGCAGGAAGATATTCAAGATAAATCAGGAGGAAGATAAACAATTGATTAAAGGTTTTTGTGATATATCTCATAGCTAGAATGCAGACATATACTAATGATACAGTCACCATCCCATTGCATGTGACCCCAGAGTATAAAGCTCTCAGTCTCCGTCCTCATTTGGCCCAGGTGAAGCATGACATGCTGAGGGAAGTATGCTGCTAGTTTTAGGGCAGCAAATATGAGGAAATATACTGATACTCTGGGCCTTTTTATATCTTAATGGCAGCAGCTTATTGATTTCTAATTTCAGAAAATGGTAAGGATTCTGAAACAGAAATGTGATGAAGGTGAAGAGGTGTACTGTACCTTCAAGAGAGAGAGAGGAAGCTAGCAAGGACTGACTGAAAGCACAGAGTGTCCTGAACAAGGTAAAAATGTAACACTTAGCGGAAAGAAATAGCTGGACTTGCGTTGCCATGGAACAAAAACAAATTCAAGTTCAGCCAATCAGTTTAAATTATGCCCCAGATACCAAACTCCAATCAAATTTGAATTTAGTATTTCGATGACATCAAGCCAATGAAGTGATCCGATGTTTTTGGGGTATAAAGCCAGACATTTGAACAGTTAGGGGGAGAACTGTCAAGAAAACCAACAAGCAAATCTAAACAGGACTTATACACTTAATGGTAAGGTCCTAGGGAGTGTTGCTGAACAAAGACCTTGGAGTGCAGGTTCATAGCTCCTTGAAATTGGAGTTGCAGGTAGATAGGATAGTGAAGAAGGCATTTGGTATGCTTTCCTTTATTGGTCAGAATATTGAGTACAGGAGAAGGGAGGTCATGTTGCGACTGTACAGGACATTGATTAGGCCACTGTTGGAATATTGCATGCAATTCTGGTCTCCTTCCTATTGGAAAGATGTTGTGAAACTTGAAAGGGTTCAGAAAAGATTTACAAGCGTGTTGCCAGGGTTGGAGGAGCGGAGCTACAGGGAGAGGCTGAATAGGCTGAGGCTGTTTTCTCTGGAGTATCGGAGACTGAGGAGTGACCTTATAGAGGTTTACAAATTTATGAGGGGCATGGATAGGATAAATAGGCAAAGTCTTTTCCCTGGGGTTGGGGAGTCCAGAACTAGAGGGCATAGGTTTAGGGTGAGAGGAGAAAGATAAAAAAGAGACCTAAGGGGCAACCTTTTCACACAGAGGGTGGTACATGTATGGAATGAGCTGCCAGAGGATGTGGTGGAGGCTGGTACAATTGCAACATTTAAGAGGCATTTGGATGGGTATATGAATAGGAAGGGTTTGGAGGGATATGGGCCGGGTGCTGACAAGTGGGACTAGATTGAGTTGGGATATCTGGTCGGTATGGATGGTTTGGACCAAAGGGTCTGTTTCCATGCTGTACATCTCTATGACTCCATGACTGTATAATATAGACTGCTATCCGAATAGCTCTCTAAAAGGTACCTGTTTATATGGAAGACCTATGAAGCAGAATACTGAAGAAAAGACGAATGAGGAAAATCTACAAAGGAAGGTACAAAGAGAAGATTTGACAGCTGGCTGGTTTGTAATTTGAATTTTTTTTGTAAATCTAAATCAGGGTTTTTTTACATTAGACCAGTATAGTACAGTGGGAGGTAAACAATAGGTTTAAGAGAAATTAGTTATAAATAGTTATTGGTTTTAATATTCTCTATTGGACTTTAGAATAAAATGGTTAATATTTACTTTAAATAGTGACCTCTGGGATAGTTCTTTGCCTGTCAAAATTTAACAGATGACGACACGAGATGAGCTTCTGTGTGTGTTGGGTTAAAATTAGCAGAGGGGTTTACCCTGTGTTGTAACACAGCAGAGGTAAGCCTAAAAGATTTCATGGCACTCCCTTTCCCCAGTATATGATCCAGTACTGATCTCCCAAGAAACCCCTGGAATTAGAATAGCTAGTTCCTATCACACTGTTGTTCATGATACTCTATGCAAACTGGCTGCCATATTTCCTATGTTGCAATAGCGGCTATATTCGAAAAAAAAATTAATCAGTTGCAAAACACTTGGAGACATTCTGAGGTGGTGAAGTGTGCTGAATAATTGGAAGATCTTTCCTTTTCTTTAACCTTTATGGAAAGGTTATATGAATGGAAGAGAATGAAAGGGCAATGTTCCATTTCCAACAATCACCCTGTGACTCTCGACCTTGGTTGCAGTGATGGCATTGGTGGTGGCCAGTGTTGACTCATGGCTGCTGCAGTGGAGGTGGGTTTAGGTTTCTGGTGGTGGCTGCGTCTAGTGCAGTTTCATGGAGGTGGTGCTGGAGGTTGAGTTTGGGCCCAGTATGAAACCTGGCAGCATCAACAGTGCCCGCATTGATGAGGTGGGTCTGAAGTGGACTCATGGCGTGGAGTTGAGTTTAGATCAGTGGTGTCTGCACTGGTGAGGTCGAGCAAGGACTCAGTGGCGAGGGTATCGGTGGAGATGAGATGGTGCTGAAGAGTGATGGCTTTTGTTCCAGCAGCAGCAGTGTGGTGAAAGGGATTTGTGCCTGTCCACCAGGCCCGTGGCCCATAACGGAGCACTTAGCAAGAAGAACTGTAGAATTGAACACTTTTTTCTTTACTTGTTTATTTTTCTGCCTTTATAGTCTATGTTTTGGTCTATTTCTCTGTTTTAAAATGGTGCCGGAGAGTAGTGACACTATACAAGGCTTTTCACCAAATTTTATAATAAAATACACTTGACAATAAATAAATTAAATCATTATCAGCTGTGAGTCCCTCATTATCAACATCCCAGGAGTTACCGTTAAATGAGAAATTAAGTAAAATAATAAAATGGGAAACTGTTCTAATAGCAGGATAAAGTCCATTGATACAAACTGGTAAATGGCACCACTCCACCCTCTCCTCCCTGACCTATCACCTTCATCTCCTCCCCCACTCACCCATTGTACTCTATGCTACTCTCTCCCCACCCCCACTCTCCCCAAGCTTATCTCTCCACGCTTCAGTCTCTCTGCCTTTATTCCTGATGAAGGGTTTTGCCCGAAACATCGATTTCGCTGCTCGTTGGATGCTGCCTGAACTGCTGTGCTCTTCCAGCACCACTGATCCAGAATCTGGTTTCCAGCATCTGCGGTCATTGTTTTTACCTCGTTTAGGACTGGTGTCTGGTAAACTTCTTTTTACAGAGTGACCATACCACAATTGTTTTGACTTAAAGCATTGGAAGGAAAAGATCTGCCTCACTTGAATATACTGATGCTTGACTGGGACAGATGAAGTTAATGTCTTCTCATTGTTTTACACAAAGAGAGCACAATGACAGTGGGGAGGAGAAAAGAAGCCTGAACCATTGTTTTCATCCTGAGCACAGATTAGCATGGTCACAGTTGGCTGTTGCGCTGTTAGTTTAGAGAAGGCAAAATCATGAACCTAATCTGCTATTCACAGTCACTGGCTGAAAGTATTTGTTCTTTTATTCAATTCATTTGCGTTTCAAAACCAGCATTTAATGTCTATCCTTAAGGAATATCTTGCTTGGGCATTTCAGGTGGCTATTATGAGGCAACCTCTTGTCTGTGGGACTGAAGTCACATGTAGACCAGACCGGGTAAATACAACAGATTTCCCTTTGCTAGGAACATCAGTGAAATAGTTGTGCTTTTGTGACAATCAATGCTCATGGTCATGATGCCAACTTTTTAAATTATAGAGTCACGCTGCGTAGGTTTCTAGTGAAGACAGAATCAAAGTCCACTAGTCTAGACTTGCTATCAGCCGGTCGATAGGCATTCATCTTTGGATCAGTTCTCCCTTCAAATTTGGATCCTTTCTGGTGGGGTTGAATTTGCCATTTAATATCAGAAGATCAGAGAACTGACTGAGATTTTGGAGGCTGAGTAGCATCCGTGGAATCATAGCACAGTATGAGCAAGTACCTTCAAGTGACAGGGCAATAAAACGGTTCAGAAAAGTGAGGTAGGACATAGGAGTAAGCTAATCAGCCCATTGATCCTACTTCACCATTCAATGGAATCACAGCTGATCCTCTATCTCAAAACCATTCGCCCAATCTTTCCTCTTACCCATTGATACCTTTAGTATCTAGAAACCTATCAATTTCTATTTTAAATATGTTTAGTGAATTGGCCTCCTGAGCTATGAGTGGCAGAGAATTCCATAAGTTCACCACCCATTAAGTGAAGAAATTTCTCTGAATCTCAGTTCTCAATGGCTCACCCTGTATTCCAAGACCATAGCCCTTTGCTCTAAATTCCCCAAGGGGTTATTGCTGAGTTATTGCTACTGATGCACCAGTCACTGAAAGCCATTATGTGGGTGTAGCAAGCAGTTGGCAAGGTAAACAATATGTCTGCCTTATTCAAGGAGCCTTGGCATAACTGGAATCCATAGGAAGCATGGGGAAAACTCCAATGGTGGGAGTTATACCTAGCACAAAGGCAGACATATAGCTGTTGGAGATTAGTTCTTATTCCTAGGTTATCATTGAAGGAGTTCCTTGGGGTAGTGTCTCAATGGGTTGCAAGATTATTAGGGGTAGGCAGAATTTTGGAGTAAGCAGGACAGCCATGATCTTATTCGAGGGGCAACATGCCATAATCATGCTCTTAATTCATATCTTTGGATTCCCAACCATCTTCTGCTGCTCAAGCAATGAGCTTCCCTCCATCACAGGATCAGATCAGGAAAGTTCCTCTGTGCAATGTTTAGTATGACTCAAACTCCTCAAACTGATGCAGTTTATGTCCATATGCAGCAATACTGGACAACATCCAGACTTGGGGTGTTCGTGGCAAGTAATATTCGTGCCACACAAATAGCAGACAATAGCACTCCAACAGAAGTGAATCTAACTATCACCCCGTGACTCTCAATGACATTACCAGTGAGTCTCTCAGTATCAACATCCCAGGGTTTACCAGTAACTCAAACTGGACTGGCTATTTCAATTCTGTAGCCACAACAGCATTTCAGAGACTGGGAATTGTGCAGTGGGTCACCTCCTGTCTCCCTAAAGCCTGTCCACTATCTGAAAGGCACACGTCAGGAGTGTGAGAGAATACTCCTCATTTACACCGATGGGTACAACTCCAACACTATTCATAATGGTCAATAAAATTCAGGACAAAACCGCTTACTTAATGGCACTCCATCTTCTAGATTACACATTTTCTCTGTCGCACCACTGCCGCAGAGTTGCAGCAATGTGGACCTTTTACAAGATGCAGTGCAGAAATTCACCAAGGCTCCTCCAACAGCATCTTCCAAACTCATGACCTTTACCATCCACAAGGACAGAGGCAATGGATACTTGGCATCATTACCAACTTTCAAATTCCCCTCCAAGCCACCCACCATCCTGACTTGGAAATATATCACCATTCCTTCAGTGTCGCTGGGCGAAAATCCTGGAATTCCTTCCCTAATGGCATTGAGGAAGCTCCTGCATTACATGGAAAACAATGGTTCAAGAAGACAGCTCATCGACACCTTCTCAACAACAATGAAGGATCGGCAATAAATGATAGCCCTGCCAGTGTGGCCCAGAGGCATAATTTTAAAAATAGGGAATGGGATTAATTAGCAGCCATTTCAGTTAGCAGGGAGCTAGGCCACAGCTTTTCCTGCTTTCAGAAATACCCTGTGGTGATGGAAAGATGCTGGTCTTACCTTCCCCCACCATATTGCCAGCTTCCGAATAGCTGGTGAAAATTCACTCTCACTTACTATGCCAAGGGGGAGCTGAGCAAGTATAAAGTAGAAAGACTGTATTTTGGGGAAACAGATCCCATAGTCAGAGGACATTTGGCCTTTGGTGTGAAGAGTTTTCAAAATCCGTATTATGGATGTTCATTTGTTAAAGCATTGGAGCTCTTTCACCAGCCAAGTTGGGACAGAACAATATTCGATCTGACGTCATGAGAATGGACACAGAGAACTTTATGAGAATGTCACTTTATGGTCTCCTAGAAGGGAATGTGATGGATGTTGGAACAGTTCCCCCGCTCACAGGGGAATCAAGTAATTATTGAAGACTGCTGAAGGAACAATGCAATACTGAGATGGATCCAAGGATTGGATTGCTATGACTAATTGTGGTTTGAACTCTGAGCTCCCTGTTAATCCTTACTTTAACAATAAATCCTTTTTTGGAAAGTACACTATAGTGGAGGTGAATTCAAAGCATGCAGTAAAATACATTTAACATTGTGTACATTGGCATTAGGAGTATCAATGAGACAATGATTATAATGATCCGCAAATTAATAATGGTGTAACAATAAAGTAATTTTTACCTTTTAGACGTTTTAGCAAGGTATTTTTAAAGCTTACCAGCAGGGATTTCCTGCATTTGGTGGATGCTCGTTTTACATTGGTGCCCCCATTCCAACTCAATCCCATGACAATACGTTTACTCAGATCGACAATATTTATATCAATTTTGCAATGTTAGCTTTCCCATTTTAAAAAAAATGTAGGTATGGGAAGAGGCAAATTCAGAATCTAACCTGTAAGCAGCAGGTTTCATAAAGATGGGCTTGTGAGGGAAGTGCTTTCCTTTCGATGGTCACTGCTTGACTAAAGTGGCAGATTCCTGATTGGGATGTTGAAGTGGAGTTGACCTGGAGTGTGGGTAAGTAGGGGTGGATTGGGATCCCCAAGCCAATTAGACAGGCCCCAATGACAGGGGGAACATGAAGAACTTTTGAAGAAGAGTCATCGGTGTGAAAACATTGATTTGATTTCTCGCTCCACAGATACTGCCAGACCTGCTGAGTTTCTCCAGTCACATTCTATTCTTATTTGAGTAAATACCTCAAATCGACACTTCCAGTGTAGTACTGTTGGAGGAGCTATCCTTTTGTATTGGATGTGAAAACAAATTCCTGTCAGCCCTTTCAGCTAGATGTTGAAAGATTATGTGGCACAAATTGAAACAGGGGTGGATGAGGTGTCCCGAACAATATTTATCCCTCAGCAGACACCACAGAAACAGATTATCGGGTTATTTATGACATTGTGACTTGTGGGATCTTGCTGTGCACCAATTGGCTGCCATGTTTGATATGTTATAATAGACACTGCACAACAGAAATATTTAATTAGTTAAATGCTCTGAGATAAGATGAGGTCATGAAAGTTGCTTTTCTTTCTGTTAACCTGTGATGTCATCATGATGAAATACCTCATTCCCAACTGTTGTCCAATACTATCCTGATTTTGAACCTACACACACCAGTTAAATTTCATTAGGATTTCCAGTGTTTACTATGTACATATTCTGCAAAAATCTGAATACCCACTATCTCCCCAATGATGTGAATCAAAGGCAACTTGATTGGGCCTTTGGCAAATATTCTCACAGTGAGTCTTCTGACCATACAGCACAGTAGTTGGGCTTATTATGACTGTGCTAGTTCTTTGAAAGTTATCCTTTTAGCCTCACTCATAGAATTTCTATAGTGTGGAAGTAGGTCATTCGGCCCATCAAGTCCACATCGACCCTCAGAGCATCCCACCCAGACCCAACCCTGCATTCCCCAGGGCATTTAGCCTGCACCTTTCTGGACCTATGGACACTTTAGCCTGGCCAATCTACCTAACCTGCACATCTTTGACCTATGGGAGGAAACTGGAGCACCCAGACAAAACTCACGCAGACATGGGGAGAGTGCACAGACTCCACACAGACTGGCTGGGATTGAACCTGGGTCCCTGGCAGCACTGCTATAAGCTGAGCCACTGTGCCACCCACTCCCCAGCTGTTTCTCCATAAACCTGTAAAATTCTCAAGTATTCACCCTTTAAAATGCTGCGATTGAATCTGCTTCCATCACCTATTCCAGGTCGTAAAAACACATTGCAATTTTTTTCACATTCAGTTTCTGTTCAAAATACTTTAAATCTAAAGTAGCAATTCGGATGAACAGTCATTGGACCGGAAACATTAACATTGTTTCTCCCTACAGATGCTGCCAGACCTGCTGAGCTTCTCCAGCAATTTCTGTTTTAGTTTCAAGTCTCCAGATTATTCAGTTCTTTGTTTTACTTTGAGTTATGTTCTCCAGTTACTCTGATCCCACTGCCACACTGCCCCCGCAACCTTCAAGGATTTGTTTAAGTCCATTCACAGATTTGTTTGTTCCTGGAGCCCTTCCTACCAAAGTGCATCAATTCACCTTTCCCTGAATTAAATTATATTGGCCGATTCATCATCCATGTCTTCCTGATGTCTGGTACTTGTGGGAAAAAAGATCTGCCACCCTACTCACCCACAGTATGGCCACATAAGAAACACAGAAGCCGGCCTGCAAAACAGAGATCAAGCCTGCCAACACATGCAGAATGCACCCACAATGCCCCAGTCTTGGCCAAATAGGCTAACAAAGAAACCAGACATGGCCAAGCTATTCCCAGACCAGAAAATACACTGCCCAAACAATTTTCACACTAAGGCTCCCAGCCCTGATTAGCACTGCGGTCCCAACACCCTAAGGTTTCATATTGAAAGCGATACTGCATAAAAAAGAGGCAGACCAAGGGACCCCGGAAGTCTTTGCTCGCAGGAGGAACACAATGGACACACCTGAATGCCAGGAGAAGGGACATTTGCACTGATTCACATGGATGGGAAATACAATGGAAAATCTTCTAGAAGACATTCTCACCCACTGACAGAGATGGCTGGAATCTCCTGTGTCAATTACAAATGAATTGCTACTGCTATTCAATTTGTTCTTGTTTTAATCACTTTACAATTTTCACCATTGTACTGTAAACTGCTTTACAATGATCACCTTTGTGTTGTACCCCTACAAAGCATGTCTGCACTTTCTGGTCTGAGAAGAGCTTTCTGGCCATCTCTGCAGAGAATCAATTCTGTATAAGCGTAGTCAATTTCTCTTCCACAATATTGCTTTGTTTAATAAACCACTTGTCAGTTTCACCACGATCCTCATTTGTGGTCTCTGATCAATTGGGTTGACTTTTTCCGACAGGTCCTATCCTCATCACTGTTTAATACATTAATACTGCAGCCGCTGCTGTCAATCTGCACTGAAGCAGCCAGTGACTGACTAATTGAAATTCCCAGATTGCCGACGTTCTCTAGCAACATTAAATCAGTCCTGCTTTAAGGCTGTTTTCACTCCCTCGAACAGAAGTCGGGATGACGCTAGGATTTAAATCAAAAGCAAAGTACTGCGGATGCTGTAAGTCTGAAACAAATACAGAAAATGTTGGAGAAACTCAGCAGGTCTGGCAACACCTGTAGAGAGAAAAAAGCAGTTAGCATTTCAAATCCAGTACATGTCGATCTTGAAACATCAACTCTGTTTTCTGCACAGCTGCTACCAGACCTGAGTTTCTCCAGCAAGTTCTGTATTTGTTTGGTAACCAAGGAAGTGTTATTTTGGAAGGGCTAGATATTCTCACCCTCCGATAGAATAGATGGAGAAACTACAGGGGGAACCTTAAGATTATATCCTATTAGTTAGGAAAGATTTCATATCAAAGTTACAACCCCATTCACACCAAAGTGAAAGCATTTTGCATTCTCACTTGTTTGGAACTCATTGATGGATTGTTAGATTAATACCTGATGCATAGCTGAACTAAAACACAACCAGTTGCCACGAGCATTTTGAATATAAAGAAAAGGCCGATTTTACGAAAGTCCTTGGATATCAAAAAAAATCAATAAAGAAATAATGGTCAAATTATTCCTAGAAAAAAACTTAACAGCCCACGTTGTTATTGATGGAGGAGTGACCAGAAGGTTCAGTGAGTGAAGAACTACACCATCATTGCTCTGTTAAAAATCACACAACACCAGGTTATAGTCCAACAGGTTTAATTGGAAGCACACTAGCACACCGGCATCTCCAAATCATCAATGCTCTGAGATGTGAATCTCCAGAATTTGCTGTTTGATTTACCCCTATTATATACATCATCTTAGCTTCTTCATTCCTTTAAATAATCTTCCAGATTTGCACATTATTTGGCCATTAAACTAGCTGGGCTCGTAACTGGTGTCCTTTCACAAAATGATAATTGTTGGTTTCAGTTATTCAGTCATATTTCTGTCCATAGAAAATAACTGTTAGAGGATTTAAAACGCTAAATTTGCTTTCTTTCTAATTACCTCTCTCTGTTTCAGTTCCTCAAAATATACACATTAGGTCATTCAGGACCCTTTGAATCTGCTCCACCATTCAATATGATCTCTTAGTGTCTTGAACTCTATATTTCCTGTCAAACGTTTCTCTCTCTTTATTACTCTCTCTGCACCCGAATTGACTGAAATTTTGATTCGTCCTTTTCCACCATTCCCTATTTCTGCTTCTAGTCCTTAAATCCCATTTGTAAAGGAATCACACTGTTAGTTCAATCATTGACTAAGATGCCAATTGCTCAATTGCCCTCGCCATGCCATTATCAGGTCATGCATCCAGCAAATTATGTTACAAATTGTATTTAAGCTGCGCATTGCAGAAAAAAAAAGGTCTTGCTAATGTGAGATGCCCTGATTCACCTAGAATTGAACTAATAGAACATAGAACAATACAGTGCAAAACAGGCCCTTGATGTTGCAGACTTGCGAACTAATCTAAGCCCATCCCCCACACTATCCCATTCTCATCTACATCCAATGCCCCTAATGTGGCTGAGTTAACTATATTGGCAGGCAGGTCATTCCGCCCCCTTACCACTCTCTCAGTAAAGAACCTACCTCTGACATCAGTCTTAAATCTACCGCCCCTCAATTTGCAGCTATGCCTCCTCGTATAAGCCAACATAATCATCCTCGGAAAAAGGACTCTCATTGTCTGCCCTATCTAATTCTCTGATCATCTTGCATGTCTTTATTAACCCCCCCCCCTTAGCCTTCTTCTTTCCAATGAGTACACACCCAAGTCCCTCAGCCTTTCCTCATAAGACCTTCACTCCAGACCAGGCAACATCCTGGTAAATCTCCTCTGCAACTTTTCCAATGCTTCCACATCCTTCCTGTAATGGGGTGACCAGAACTGTACACAATATTCAATGTGAGGCCACACAAGCATTTTGTATAGTTGCAGCATGACATCACGGCTCCGGAACTCAATCCCTCTACTAATAAAACCTAACACACCATATACCTTGTTAACAGCTCTATCAATCTGGGTGGCAACTTTCAGGGATCTATGTACATGGACACCAAGATCCCTCTGCACATCCACACTACCAACAATCTTTCCATTGACCCAGTATTCCATCTTCCTGTTATTCTTCCCAAAGTGAATCACCTCACATTTATCTGCATTGAATTCCATTTGCCACCTCTCAGCCCAATTCTGCAGTTTATACAAGTCCCCCTGCAACACTCTTCCACACTGTCCACTACTCCACCGACTTTAGCGTCATCTGCAAACTTACTAACCCATCCACCTATGCCTGTGTCCAAGTCATTTATAAAAATGACAAACAGCAGTGGTTCCAAAACAGATCCTTGTGGCACACCATTAGCAACCGGACTTCAGGCCGAATATTTTCCACTCGTTGCCTTCTTACAGAAAGCCAGTTTCTGATCCAAACTGCTAAATCATCCTCAATCCCTTGCCTCCGCATTTTCTCCAATAGCCTATCAAAGGCTTTACTGAATTCCATGTATACCATGTCAACTGTCCTACCCTTATCCACATGCTTGGTCACCTTCTCAAAAACCTCAATGAGATTTGGGAGGCACGACCTGCCTTTGACAAAACCATGTTGACTATCTCCAATCAAATTGTTGCTTGCTAGATGATTATAAATCCTATCTCTTATAATTCTTTCCAAAACTTTTCTTACAACAGATGTAATGCTCACTGGTCTATAATTACCAGGGTCATCTCTGCTGTCCTTCTTGAACAAGGGCACAACATTTGCAATTCTCCAGTCCTCTAGTACTAAACCTGTAGACAATGATGACTCAAAGATCAAAGCCAAAGGCTCCACCATCTCTTCCCTAGCTTCCCAGAGAATCCGCAGATAAATCCCATCCGACCAAAGGGACTTAAATACTTTCACACATTCTAGAATTGATAATACCTCTTCCTTACTAACCTCAATCCTATCAAGTGTAAAAGCCCATATCTCAGTCTTCTCTTCTACAATATTCTCCTTTTCTTGAGTGAAAACTGATGAGAAATGTTCATTTAGCACCTCTCTGATCTCCACAGGTTCCACACACAACTTCCCATTTCTGTCTTTGACTGGCCCTATTCCTACCCTAGTCATCCTTTTATTCCTCAAATATCTATAGAAAGCATTAGGGTTCTCCTTTATTCTACCTGCTAAAGATTGCTCAGGTCCTCTCTTTGCTCTTCTTAACTCTCTCTTTAAGTCCTCCCTAGCTAATCTGTAACTCTCTATTGCCTCATCTGAACCATCTCATCTCAACATCACATAAGCCTCCCTCTTCCGCTTAACAAGAGATACAATTTATTTAGTACACCATGGTTCCCTGACCTTATCACTTCCTCTCTGCCTGACAAGGACGTACTTATCAAGGACACGCAATAGCTGTTTCTTAAACCAGCTCCACATTTCAATTGTCCCCCTCCTCTGCATTTTGCTGCTCATTCTATGCCTCCTAAGTCTTGCCCAATCGCATTATAATTGCCCTTCCCCCATCCATAACTATTGCCCTGTGGCATGTATGTATTCCTTTCCATCGCTAAACTAAACGTAACTGAATTATGGTCACTCTCTCCAAAGTGCTCAACTACCACCAAATCAAACACCTGGCCAGGTTCATTACCAAGTACCAGATCCAGTATGACCCCCCCCCCCCCCCTTGTCAGCCCTATGGTATACTGTGTCAGGAAACCCTCCTGCACACATTGGACAAAAACTGATCCATCCGATGTACTAGAGTTATCGCATTTCCAGTCAAAGTCCCCCATAATGACTACCCTGTTCCTTTCACTCCTACCCAGAATCATTTTGCCAATCATCTCCTCCACATCCCTGGAACTTTATGGAGGCCTATAAAAACTCCCATCAGTGTGATCTCTCTTCTCCTGTTTTTAACCTTAGCCCATGCCACCTCAGTAGACGAGTCTTCGTCAAAGGTTCTTTCAGCCACCGTTAAACTGTCCTTGACTAACAAAGCCACAACTCCCCCTCTTTGACCACTTCCCCATATCTTAATGAAAGATCTAAACCCTGGAACCTGCAACATCCATTCCTGACCCTGCTCTATTCAATATTGACATTGCATTCTGTTATCAATAACTAGATGCAGCATCAGGAGATGTGTTATGATTTTGTGCATCGCTGACATAGCCCACATTCCACTGAGTAGCCTAATTTGTTTCTAAGCTCCTGTTGGTCCATTGGGAGGGCTTTCTGCTTTGGCTGATCTTGGTTGAGAAATAATTTGTATCTGGACTCCAGCTACATATGCAAATGGCTATGAGTCGGTTTCCTCATGGACTGCAGAGCCTGTTTCCTCTACTTCCTAATTATTATATATTTAGCATTTATGTCCACTACACTTGCTGTCAATGTCTCCATTATAAATTCCTACCTCCATATTCATAATGGAAATATCATGCTGTAATCACACCCTCCTGCTAGTATTGATACTGCAGTCCAACAATGATCTTTCTGGCTAACATGGAGTCAGTTTTTTCCAGTACAACAAATTCAGAACTGTTGTCTTCGTTTACAAATCACACACTGAATATTGGTGGCACAGACATCACTAACCTGTTGTCTGGAATCACTTGCTGCAAGCCCCAAGGGTAGAGTTATGGTCTCACAGATTGTGGACATTTGGGTTAAAGGATTCATTTTGAAAAATCCAATTCTACACGCATTAAAGCCCGAATAAATACAAGCATTTAAACTTCCACTTCTTCATCCACGTCTTTGATGATTCTTTAATGATCCATTTAGCTAAACTGTGCCTGTTAGCCCCTTGATTGTTTTTTTCAGCATTAATGACATTCCCGATTAAATAAGTTGTTTTTCTTAAACTTCACTGAATTTGCTCTGGATTTTAGAATATTAGTCTTTTTTAAATCCATTTTTTGTTGTTAAAAGATAAAATCGGATGAAATGCACATTTTCAAATCAGTAACAAACTTCTATGAAAATTGTTTTAATTTCACAAAGTGCTGGAGAAGTTCTGAGAAGGTTGATTTGACATATTACTGGGATGAGGGACTTACCTGTTGAGCAACATATGTCTATAACCAGCAGAGATTGGAAGTATCTTAATCTTGAGGGTACTGGATAGGGGTGGATAGCAGATGGATGATTCCTTTTGTAGGAGTTAGACTAAGACTAGGGGATACTGTCTGAAAGGGAAGACCTCATTATGAAACCAAGATGAGATTTTTTTTCTCTGAATTAGAACATGGAATTCTTTTGCCGGGAGATAGTGGAGACTGGATTGTACACTCGTTGAAGGTGAAATTAGATTTATGATAGAGATGGGAATCAAGAGTTTTGAGATATGGTTGGGAAAGTGGAGTTGAGACAGTGACCAGATCAGTGATGATCTTATTGAAGAGCAGTATAGCTAACTTCTGCTTCTAGGTTCTATGCTTTTATGTTACTCCCTCCAAAAACACGGCTGATGCCACCTTTAAGAAATGCTGAGATAGATGTAGAACAAAGATACTCAGCAGGTCAAGCAGCATCTGGTGGAGAGAGAAATGTTTTGAGTTTCATATGATTCTTCGTTTGAAAAAGAGCCATTTTAGACTCTAACCACTATGAGGTAGGGGCTGAAGAGGATGGCTGAGTATTAAATGAGAGGAAAGTTGGAAGACTGCATGAGAAAAGTCACATTGGGCCACAGCTGGACCAGGCACCATGAATCTCATTTGAAACAAAAACCCTTTGCCTGAAAAATTGGGAAATTCAGCTCATGTCTCCAGATTTGGAAAGGGGAATTCCGTCAGAAGCCTCTGATAGAAAATACAAGTAAATTTACTTTACTATGATGCTACTGCATCATTGGACAGCCATCTAGACTCTCACTGTGGGAAATGGGTATCAGTGTGAACTACTAAAGACTAATCAATGTTGCCCGCAGTTAGAACCATTGTTTTAATGACGGAGGACGATGGAGCATTTATGTCCAAAATACATTGGCTGCCCCCTGAGATTTGAAAAAAAACTTGAATAGCATTGGATCACCATGTGGGAGTTGGTGCTCCACAATCCATCAGCCATTGTCTTCTTTGTCATTAGCCAACTTACTTAAGCTCCTGTCCTGATTTCGCCAAATTCCATGTTGAAGAGAATCTTCACTCTACTCAGATAATTCACTAATCAGCTTTGAAAACCGTGCTTCTTCATCTACCTCATATTTCCCTATCAGCGCTCAGTCTCCTGCCTCATACTGGTTCACCTCCAGTAGAACTTCCTCAAGTTTTGTGGGGCAAATGGCTCATTTTAGCATCTTACGAAGCCAAGCAAACCAAGCTCCATCACAGACTGACTCACAGTGATAATCTTGCTTCAGTTTTAAAAGCAGCGTATGACAGGGAGTAAGTCAAAAGTGACTTATTCCCTATGAATTGCACATTTCATAGTCTGTGAAGCGTACATTTAACCAGCGAATAATGGAGTAAACAAAGAATGATGAACTTTCACATAGTCCCTAATAAGAGATCCTTCATGAGTTTAAATTTGGTCCTTAATCGGTCTGAATTAAGTTACATACTTGAGGATTAATTTCGACAGTCACTGGAACTCTGTGTTCTGCTTCCTTCCTCCTTTGAGGGTCAGGTCAATCTATGTTATTCTTTTACAATTCCAAAGCCATTGATCTATTTTATACGTCAAACTCTTCACTGCTTCACAACTGCCCTGGAATTTTCTCCTTACCCCCCTCTCCCCGACCTTATCTTCTCCATAAAAAAAAACCGTTTCCTAGCTAGCTCAGTTCGGAGGAAGGGTCACTGGACCCAAAATGTTAACTCTGATTTCTCTCCACAGATGCTGCCAGACCTGCTGAGTTTTCCAGTAATTTCTGGTTTTGTTCCTGATTTCCAGCATCTGTAGCTATTTTGGTTTTTAGTAAGAACTAATTTAGGTTGGTTTGGAACATCTTGTTGGTGCTGGATTTGATTTCTGCATCGAGACTGGAGTACTCAATAAAGGGGGGGGGGGGGTGTTGTGGGACTGACAGTGAATGGAGGAATTAAGGTTATATTCACCGCTACTGGACAATTGTCCAGGGCAACTCTGTTTGCCAAGTAGCTGGATGTCAAAGACTGTGCTTCAGGATGTCATTCAGTAGACCACAAGGAACTGTGATGCACAGTCACTGACCATTTATTTTTCATTATAGGATCCCTACACTGTGGATGCAGGCCATTCGGCCCATCAAGTCCATACCCACCTTCCGAAAAGCATCCCACCCAAACCGATCCTGTATCCCTGTTCCTCTGCATTCCCCCATGGCTATCCCACTTAGCCTACACATCCATAGCCTCTCCTCCATCACTGGGCTGCAACCTCTTCTCCACTGTGGGACCACAGCCTCTTCTCCACTGCATGGCCACAGTCTTGCCTCCATCATTGGGCTGCAGCCTCCCCTCCACTGTGGGACAACAGCCTTTTCTCCACTGTAGGGCCACAGCCTCGCCTCCATCACTGAGCTGCAGCCTCCCCTCAACTGTGAGGCCACAGTCTCTTCTCCACTGTAGGGCCACAGCCTCTCCTCCACCACAGGGCCGCAGCCTCCCCTCCACTGCAGGTCTCCTGTAGAGTAAACCAGAGAGCAGAAGCAATGTTTAGACACACCAATGGTCTGCTCAATGACATTTTGCGTAGTAGCATGGTTTGTGATATGTCCTCCTCTCCATGTACACACGAGTTGCACACTGGTACTACAGCTCTGTGATTAGCTGATAGTCTTTCCAGTCCAAGAGCTTTGCTTTGTTTTGTTGCATTGATTCAATTGCAGATGGTGCAGTAGCCTGCTGTCATATGAAGACAGTGAGACTGTTGCCAGGATATATGGTGCTGAGTGTCAAAGTGTGCTGAATCTACTGGAGAGTAAGGCTCAGGAACGCATCACATTCTGGCATAGATTGGGAAGGTGGTACTAGTGAGGCATCATATGTGTACATTCAGTGGCACCCAGTACCAGGGAGAAGCCTTGCACCCTCACAAAGCTATGTGCCTATCTGCCTGGTTCTCTTTGGTAAGAGAAGATTGATGTTTGCAGCTCTCACTGCAGGGAGAGTTGATAATGGTCTTCCTTATGCAGCTGTGAATGGATGGAGAACTGGGAGATGTTACAAAATAACTCCAGGTCCAGCCAAATGAAAGAAAGGTAAAGGCCACCATCACAGTCAGGGACACTACCATCCTCATCCTGCGGAAAGCATTTAGGTCTATCTACAAAAGGGGGCAGATTTTATTGACTATCTCCTTGGTGTAACAGAGGCCTCCAACACACTGTTCATCAGTAAGGCTAAAATACAATATGGTTCCCTTCACTCCCTCTTTGAAGAACTTGTCCTCCTCAGTCCCCTCTGCTATACTGGGGGCGATATAAGATACTATATCCCCTTGCCTGGAAGCAAGGCGACTGAGCAACTCCTTAAAGTAAGAGCTAAAGTTGTCTGTATGTGCCACGTCATTCTCTGCAACTTCAAAAGATAGCTCAAAAAGGACCAAACATCTATCTAATAAGGACAGGCAGAAATCAATGAACACCTAACCAACAAAATAGTTAAACCCTACTGTGGGATCCTTCCTTCTGTATCTTGAACTATATGGGGTAGGAGGTCACCTGGAGTGTTGAGCTCCGAAAGAACAGTGCTGGTATCAAACCAGTGTCACCTCCTGTCTTCTCTCCATTGCGCTGGTTCCCTTATCAAAATAGAGTCCGGCATAGCCAGCACCAGAGGTCTGAATGCACTCTGTGCATGGTACATTAACACCAGGAGCACAGAAAGATTGGTCACCGCTGTTTTCAGTACGTCTATATATACACAAGTATAATTAGAAAGCTTGTACCTAATGCACACCTATATTGTATGAGGAAGCATTATTTTATAATATCATTCAAAATGTTATGCATGCATAATTCCATCCATTTGTCTTGAATAGTTCTTATCTGTCAAAAATGCCTTACTGATTTGAATAATTTGTCTATGAGTGAATGAAGTTACCAGTCACAAATCAGCAATCCACAGAAATTAATGTGTTTTCAAAGCTTACAAGAAACCATTCGGCCTATCAATCCCATGTCAGCTTTCTGTAGCTATCCAGTCTGTCCTGTTCTCCTGCACTATCCCACAGCTGTGTGAGTCTACTTCACGTAAGGGCCCTTTTGAAATGGTTCACATCTCCACTTCCACCTGTCGTGTGGGCAGTGAGTTCCTCATCATTGTCACTCACTGTGGAAAGATATTCTCCCTCACATCTCCATTCCTAAATCCTTAAATCCTTGCCCCTAATCCTTCTATCACAAGACACTGAGGACAGATTGTCTTTGTTCACTTCATGCTGTCTGTGCAGTTAAATCAAGCCTGCACCTCACTATTATATTTGCTGCAATCGTTGCCTATAAGCATGCCTTAGTCTAAGCGTGGGAGAGGAAAACCACTTCCTATTCTAAAATAGAAGAATTCCTTGTAGTTAACAAGATGTAACATGTTGCTGACAAGTTATATAGTTATATTGATGTGAGAGGACCATACAGAGCTGGTCTCACTTTTCTAAGGTGCTAAGCTGTCTCTGCCCACAAATCCATATAACATAGTCACAATGGGCAGTACTTATTGCTGTCATTATTAACTCTTGCAGACCCTTATGCAATATAAACTTACCACAATCTTTTACACCCAACAGCTCTCCAGCTTGAAACATGGAGGGCAACAGTTTCTCTCAGTCAACCTTACAGTCAAATTCCTCCATTTCTGGAAGTATTTAGGTTATTCTCCTCTACACCCCATCCATCATAAATTGTGGTGCCCAGAATTGGATGCAAGACTCTAGCAGGAATCTGGAATGAGGACTTGAATGATGACCAGTGTCGATTGCCAGAAAGGACCATCTGGTTCACTGATGTCTTGCAGGGAAGGAAGCTGCCATCCCTACCGGGTCTGGCCTACATGTGACTCCAGACCCACAGCAATGTGGTTGACTCTCAATGGTCCTCTGGCCTTACCAGAACTTTGAAAAGTTTCAGTAAAACCTCCCTGCTTTTGTACTCAATACGTTTATTCATGGAGCCCAAGGTCTGATATACTTTGCTAACTACACTCTCCATACATCCTGCTGCCTTTAAAAATGTGCCCCTGATGTTGTTTCGCAGTCTATTTTGTCTCTCGATACTCCTGGTAAACATTTTAAGCAGAATGTCTACCTTTTACAAATCTGTGCTGACTCTCCTGAATTTACTCCAATTTCTCCAAGTGACTGTTCATTTTTTTTCCCCACGGGCTGAGAAGTGGCAGATGGAGTTTAATTCAGACAAATGCGAGGTGCTGCATTTTGGGAAAGCAAGTCTGAGCAGGACTTATACACTTAATGGTAAGGTCCTAGGGAGTGTTGCTAAACAAAGAGACCTTGGAGTGCAGGTTCATAGCTCCTTGAAAGTGGAGCCGCAGGTAGATAGGATAGTGAAGAAGCCATTTGATATGCTTTCCTTTATTGGTCAGAGTATTGAGTGCAGGAGTTGGGAGGTCATGTTGCGACTGTACAGGATATTGGTTAGGCCACTGTTGGAATATTGCATGCAATTCTGGTCTCCTTCCTATTGGAAAAATGGTGTGAAACTTGAAAGGGTTCAGAAAAGATTTACAAGGATGTTGCCAGGGTTGGGGGATCTGAGCTACAGGGAGAGCCTGAATAGGCTGGGACTGTTTTCCCTGGAGCGTCGGAGGCTGAAGGGTGACCTTATAGAGGTTTACAAAATTATGAGGGGCATGGATAGGATAAATAGGGCAAAGTCTTTTCCCTGGGGTCAGGGAGTCCAGAACTAGAGGGCATAGGTTTAGGGTGAGAGGGGAAAGATATAAAAGAGACCCAAGGGGCAACTTTTTCACACAGAGGGTGGTACGTGTATGGAATGAGCTGCCAGAGGATATGGTGGAGGCTGGTACAATTGTAACATTTAAGAGACATCTGGATGGGTATATGAATAGGAAGGGTTTGGACGGATATGGGCTGGGTGCTGGTAGGTGGGACTAGATTGGGTTGGGATATCTGGTCAGCATGGACGGGTTGGACCGAAGGGTCTGTTTCCATGCTGCACATCTCTATGACTCTATGCATCTATTACCCAACACTGATGTTAAACGGCAGTTATCAGAAAGGTCCTGACACCCTTTAAAAACAAGGGTGTCACATTTGCAACATTCCAATCCCAGTGAGGAAGTTAAAATGACACAGAAGGGGCAGTTCCATGCTTTGTTTCTCTTTCAGGACACATTGCGGACTCAAAGATTAAACATTCCACTACCAAAGGACTTACTGCAGTATCAACTGAAAGCCTGTATTCTTACAATACAGACAGAACATCTCAATAAGAGGAGACTTCGTATCTCAGAAAGAGAGCCTATTGGACCCACACATGTGGATTCCCCTTGTAGCTCCAGACAGAGGTATTGCCTTTCCAGAAAATACTAATAGCCTTCGCCACAACCCTGTTAAACTGCCTCCTGCTCCCATTGTCTTACCTCCCCTCCATATAAGCATAGGTATGTGAATCCCTCATTTACTGCAGGCAAAACCCTTCTGCCTTAATCTCTTCCCATCAACACATAATAATGAAGTGTACGATAATCAGTTTCTGTAATCCATTTACATATTATCTCAGGGCATCAACATTCATCAGGTTTTGTAAATTTATAATGACCTACTTTAAACTACGTGATGACAATAGCCCATTTGACTGATAAACCTTTTGTTTAATTCCTATAGAATATACTGTCTCTTTGTGTAGGGCAGAGATTCGTGGAGAAGTGTCACCACAAGTAGACACATGACTACTTTGGGGACATTGAGACTCTCTCGCCGGCTGCCCAATAATAAAGCATCTGCCATTGTATAGATACTTGCGTTGTCCGGATTTGTGGAACAAAATATATACCAACATTTGATCCCGTGACTTGGACCTCAACATAGGGAACGTCCCACTGGGCTGAGTAAGTGACATGAAAGTCCGAATTGAACAGAACAGAACGGTAAGGGTGCCACAGGGTATTTTACCCCAGACTGTTCCTTGCGTTCAGTCAGACAATCTGTACCTCGCCCAGTGGAACTGGTACCTTGAAGAGGTTGAATGAACCACCCGGACCCAGCTTGTAAGGTAGGAATGTTTTGTCAGATTGTTCTGTATTGCTGAGGGGTGACATTGGCTCCTCTGTATTGTTCCTGTAGGAAAAAGATCAGGACAGGGGACTCTGGTCACTACCTGATGGATTTGGTTCAAGGAGCTGCCTCTTTTAGATGTGGCTGGTGGAAATTAATGTATAATAAGAAAAGAGGGCAGGCTCGGTAAATTCTCCACCCCACAGTATTGATATGGTCGGTGGAAATTGTTTATATCAGAGCAAGGAATCATAAGATAAAATGGGACGGTCCCTCGATGGGAAGGGGGACAATCTGTGAGAAAATACCTGATCAGAATAATGGTTATAGGGGTTTTAGGCCCTTCAGATATTGGTCATTTTGCTAAATTTTCATACACAAATTAAAAGATATCCAGTTTGAATATTTTGAGTGATTGCGATGGTATGTGTGGTGAAAGCTTTCATTTAAATGGTGAATTGATTCCAAAACTATGACTTTTAATTGCGATTGCATTAAAACAATTGACCAGGGTGCCAGTGTTTAGTCCTGTCTGTGTGGGTTTTGTGTTGTTGTGTGCTCTGTTTCTGGTTTGTCTGCTTACAGAACGCTGAGCTGAAACTCTGAAATGCCAGAGAAAGGCTGCCCCTGGGGACAAGTCAGTCTTGTCTCACTGAGAAGGGCAGCCAGCGTTGGTCTGCTGTCTCACAGAGGACACAGAAGTGCCCCGTTGCAAGACTAAGGTGGCGGGGGGGAAGAGAGGAGATATAGAGGGTAGGTGCAGAGACCCTTTGTGGGTTAGGATTCATGTGATCCAATGCCCGGATGCATTTGGGAAGGTGGCTGGGGGCCATCAGTCCCCTAAAATTAAAGAGATCGCAGACAGCATCCTGGGGGCTCTTTCAGGGAGGCCCTCCCACCACCCCATCACCCTATTCCCCCTTACTACTCCCAAAGTTACCATCAGTGCTGAGCAATCTGACCCTCGAGTGGACGAGGTCGCTGCTCTGGTCATTCTTGGCTATGCAGGAGAACGCTGTTACAATTCTCTATACTGGGCTACAAGTTACTCGTGTCAGCACTTAACAGGGTCCTAGTGTCCGAACGGAAAGTGATGGTAATTTGTGAAGCTTATCTGCTCATTCCTTACCTAACATTGAGCAAAATCACCTCAGACTTTAACATTTGTTCATTAAGTGGAGGAATTACAGTGAACTTTATATAGTTTAATTAAAAACTTGCGAAACAGAGTATAAAGGTGGATCTGGATATACCAAACCAACAATATTGTTTTCAGAAAATGATCCTGGTTCAATTGAATCTTTGTTTCGGACTCGTTTACCTCCACTTAATTTTAAGACTGCCGTATCTCCTTTATCAGTATGGAGTGCCATTCATGGCTTTATTCTCTGTCAATTTCCCTTCCTCACTGAGAAGTGAAATGTTAGTTCAACATTATCTTGCAAAAAAAATCATGTAACAAAAGGTTAAGATATTCGTGCATATGAGGCATCTTGACAAGACTTTTATTAGCGCTGTCGCAGTCATTTCACAGCCTAGGGCATATCCATTATAAATGAGCGTTGACTGATCAGAACTGCTTGAAAAAAAAACAAATTGGGGATTTAAATTGAAAGACTAGAACCAGGTAATTATAATGGAGTTCAGAGTTGGAACCTGTGTACACTCTACATTATAGCACTGATTTTGATCAAATTAATTTCCAGTTTATATTGAACACTCTTAACAAAACTCTTACTGGATAGGGAAAAACTTGTGACTTGGTCAGCTGAGTAGGATATGCATGTAATTGAACAATCCTGGTACAATATCATGTATACGACACTAAGCAGATTTGAATAATTTCTGTGACTTTGAAATCTGTTTGTTCGTTCTTATTATTTCACAGTGCAATGTCTAGTCACTTGTTCAGTTTCCATCTCTCATTAAGTATGCTTATTACTCAATACTTTAAAACAATTTGTACTATCCTGAACTGCATTATCATAGTTAGTTAATTAATTAATTGGCGAGGCTTTATACCTTTACACATTGTCAGTGATCTGGGTCATTGCCTCCTGGTTACTTTAAAGCATGGCTGCACTGATTAATGTTCAATTGGTGACAAAAATTATGGCAATATGAGGAAACATGTCAGTAGCATAGCAAGTGAGGAACCGTTAAGGGAAAGTGAGACTTTGTGTTCCTCATGCAGAGCGCTGTCACTGAAACAAGAGGATGAATAACCTTCTTTGCGGTAGCCATTTTCATTTTTTACTCGATAAGCTTGCCTAGGAGTAGGACAAATCTAATTGATGGGGTTAGAATGCGCTCTAGGAAACCAGTGGCACCCTGTTACCTTTGCACTGGAGTTCACCATCTCCATGTCACCCTCCCCACCTCCCCCCTCCCGCCCACCAAAACTATGCTCCCCATAAGATAGCTATTGAACCCCAAGGTAGATGAGGAAGGTGAGCCACCAATTATTGAGGTCTACGTCCTCTGGAAACCCCAAGAGATGATCATGATAATGAATCAGGCTCCAGATCGCTAAAGATAAACCTGCTCAGTTCACCCATTATGTCCAGCGCACAATTCAAATGGACAATGCAGCACCCTGGGATCTCTTTGCCCTCTGTTGTATGATCTTCTCACCAGAAGAAGTTACTTAGTGGCAGGAACAAATGGGTGAGGGTGACACAAAGGGACCAGGCCACACTTCGATGATTTAAGCGACAGATTCAAAGAGGACACCCTGAATGTCGTGGACATGGTACACACATATCACATGGATCGGTCTGAGAACACCAGGAGACAGATGAGGGGAGCCCTTATTTATTACTGGAATGGCCAGAACGACCCCAGGGTTGCACTGTAAAGGTCACACAAAAACTGAGTTTGTTCAGCACGATCACAACGCACCATTAGCCAGGACTGATGAATTTCATTGGGACTGGAATACCACAGACCTGCCCCTTGAACATGTGGACTTCACTTTTTATGTGGATGGCAGCTCCTTTATTTCACCCACGGGTCAGCGATGCTTCAGATATGCAATTGCTATGGATTCTGAAGTGATTGAATGTGCAGGCTTTGAGACTCCACTACCAGTACAGAAGGTGGAGCGGAGGACAGAAGGCTGAATTGTTTGTCCTCACTCGGGCTTGCATTAGGCAGCAGGGAGTTCAGCCAACATTTATACGGACTCTCGCCATGCTTTCAGTGTTGCCCACAACCATGGCATCTTATGGGAGGATAGGGGATTTTTAACCTCCATGGGACAACCCATTAGTATGCTGTTTTTGTACATAATCTTTTGCAGGCCTCACAGTTACCATCCAGCCTAGCAGTGATTGAATGTTCAGCTTACACTATTGCCGCTGACAGAATCTCCAAGTGTAACTCGCAAGTAGATGCCACCGCCAACCAGGCAGCCTTACTCCTCACTTTCCTGGTTCTGTTGGGCTCACAGCAACATCTTGCTCCTCTACCTCCCCTGGATCGAACCTATTCAGAACTTAACAGAATATGGGTACTTTTTATTTGATTCATCCACCATCCCCAACAGAACCTCAGGTCACCTCTGGAATAATCTTGCTCCCAGGCTGTGCGGGGGAGGGGGAGTGCGCTGTCAATGACAGCTTACAATGGCACATACTTCATTTGCAGGTTGAAAGCCTACACCTAGCTTTCCTCCAGTTGGGAGGGGTCGTGCTACATAGGGTATGTTGTACCTTGCATTCGGGTTTTGGGCAACCTGCCCTCATCCCCGAGATCCAGAAGGTTCCTCGCCAGGTTCCTCACCCGTGTGGGAGTGAACTCTCCCCCGACAGGAATATATTCACACTCCCAAGAACTTAGCCAGCTCAGGAGCAAATGGGAAAGGGTCGTCAATGATATGACTAGTAACCCCTAACTGAAATTAACGTAGAACTACTTGCAGTTAGAACTGTGGCCCTCCAGAATCGTTCGGCCCTGGACTTCCTGCTAGCCAAGGAGGGTGGTACCTGTGCTATTACTGGGGCAGAGTGCTGCACCTACATCCCTGACGAATCCACTAACATCACTGACCTCTCTAAACACATCAAATGCAAATCCGGACTCTCCAAACTATTGACAAGGGGTTCAGCGATGGCATGGAAGGGTAGTCACTAGGGGGCATTCTTGGAGCTTTGAGAGACCCGCTGGCACATATCAGAATTACAATACTAATTGTAATCTCCTGCATTGTAGTGCTCCAGTGATTTTGGTCATTGTTGTCCAAGTGTTTTCACAATAGGCTCTGAGGGGATCTGGTTGATCATCAAATGATGAAAAGGAGGGAATGACGAAGTTAAAATGCCACAGGAGGTCAGTTCCTTGCTTTTCTTCTCTTTCAGTACACACCGGGGACTCCAGGATTAAACATTCCACTACAAAAGGACATACTGCAGGAACAACTGAAATACAGACAGAACATCTCAGTAGGGGGGAGGCTGACTGTATCTCAGAAATAGAGCCTAGTGGAGCCACACATGTGGATTCTCCCTGTATCCCCAGACACAGGTATTTGCCCTTTCCAGACAAGACTGATAGCCTTGGCTACAACCCTGTTAAACTGCCTCCTGCTCCCATTGTCTTATTTCCCCCTCATATTAGTATTGGTTTGTGAATCCCCCATTTACAGCAGGCAAAACCCTTCCGACTTAATCTCTTCCCATCAACACATAATAAATGAAGAATCCGATAATCAGTTTCTGTAATCCATTCACACGTTATCACAGGGCATCGACATTCATCAGGCTTTATAAATTCATAATTACCCACTTTAAACTATGTGATGACAATCGCCCATTTGACAGATAAACCTTTTGTTTAATTCCTATAAAATATGTTGGCTCTGTGCATAGGGCAAAGATTCGTGGAGTCGTGTCAGCACAAGTAGACACATGGCTACTTTGGGGATACTGAGAATCTCTCACAGGTTGTCCAATAAAGCATCTACTATTGTACAGAAACTTGTGTCGTCCAGATTTGTGGAACAAAATATACATCAAAACCATGACGACTCCCTCTTTTCTCAAGAGGATTAGAAAAATACCGAATGGCTTTCCATTGTCTCCAGTTCTCGTTCAAACACTGGGCTAATTATATATTTGCTTTTCTCTTGAGTAAATGTGCTGTTTCCAGATCAGTAAGGTTTACACACCTATAACATGAAATTTAGGAAATAACCAATTATGTTATGAGTGTTAAATGATTCATAAGAAAATTTACATTTTCATATAAAATCCTAACCATACTTTTATTTAGCAACTTTTACAACCTCAGGATATCCGAAGCTGCTCTGCAGCCAGGTAACCTGGAAATATAATTGCTGCTGTAATTGGAATTAGAGTTAGCTTTATTGTCACATTAGTACAGTGAAAAGTTTACAAGGTGCATAGCAGCAACCAGAGCAGATCAGAGGCTAGAAATATTGTGACTCACCAAAGCCTGTCCACCATCTACAAGGCACAAGTCAGGGGTGTGAAGGAATACTCCCCTCTTGCCTGGATGAGTGCAGCTCCAATGATACCCATGATGCTGGGCACCATTCAGGATAAAGCAGCCCACTTGATTGACACCACATCCACTCCCTCTACCACTGATGCTCACTGGCAGCAGTGTGTTCTATCTACAAGATACACTGCAAAGATATTTAGACAACACCTTCCAAACCCACGATCACTTCCATCTGGAAGAACAAGGGCAGCAGGTACACAAGAACACCACCATCTGCAAGGTACCATCCAAGCAATTCACTATCCTGACTTAGAAATACATTACTGTTCCTTCTAGGACACTGGGTCAAAATCCTGGAACTCCCCTTCAAGGGTACAGTGGATCAACCCACAGCAGGTGGACTTCAGCGTTTCAGGAAGACAGCTCACCAACACCTTCTCAGTAGCAACGGGAAACTTGCAATAAATTCTAGCCAGATATTCCCCGAGTGAATATAGAAAAATAATGCGATACCACACATGTGATGCACTGTACACTCTCAGTTGAAATAACTTGCAAGGTAAAATACATCACTTAATATAAAAGAGATACCGTACACCATGCTGTCCAATCTTGCCTCCATTTGCTCTTGTCTTGGCTTTGCCACACTCTCCCTTCTCACCTGAGGCCATTCCTTTCTCCTGGTTGCTATTGTGAGCTTGTTCAGATGGCCTCCATCAAGAGAGAGATGTCAGTCAGTCTAAGGATTTCACAGCTCCCTGGGCTGACTAATTTCTGCCACTGTATGGAGCCTAGTCAGTCTAAACATATGCCTAAGTGCATTCGTTGAGGCCTGCCCAACATTTTATGAAAGATAAATTTTCTGCTCGTCTGGCCTTGGACTCAGCCAATAACGGAAAACATCTTGCCTTCTTGGCCATGTTATCTACCTTTCCTTCTACCCTCAGGGATCTGTAGACATGCACTCAAAGTTCCCTCTGTTTGAGTCATAGATTCATCCAGTGCAGAAACAGACCCTTTAGTCCAACCAGACCATGTGGAACATAATCCCAAACTAAACTCGTCCCACCTGCCTGCTCCTGCCCATATCCCTCCATATCGCTGTGAAACACTGCTGGTGACAGGCCTCCAGTCTGAAAAGCAGCCCTCCACCACCACTCTCCATCTCCTGCTGGAAAGCAATTATGTATCCAATTGGCTAGCTCACCCTGCTCCTCCACACCTCTCAGTATCCAACTATCTGCAGATTTTCCTCCCCAAATGCATTCTCTCACACATCCAATGCCCTAAAAAAAGTTGTCACATGCATGGTAACAAAATGGTTCAAAGACTAGACAAAGACCTCAACTTTGAAACTACTACTTCATTCATTTAAATCGCACCATGGTAACAAACGAGAATAAAAACTGTTATCAGCAACAGTCGACATGGGATTACCAGATTGTCCTCTGGTTCACTTACTTCCTTTAGGATTGGGATTTCAAATCCATATCGTGTGACTGAAACATAACTGCCTTGTGGAATGGCCCGACATGCCTCTCAGTTTTATCAAAACCATCAGGAAAAACGTCTAACAAATATATAGTTGATCAGCCCAACAGCACAAAGGGAACTCAACTTCCAGGACAAAACAGCACATATAATTTGCACCCCATGCACCCCCTCAATGTTCATGCCCTTTATCTCCAGTGCACAGCAGCAGTGTGAACCATCTAAGAGATTCTACAGCATCTCACCAAGGTGATAGCACCTTCCAAACTCATGAACTCAAGATGGTTAAATGTATGGATAAAATAGACGTAGAGTGGATGCTTCTTCTTGTGGGGCATTCTAGGATGAGGGGTCATAGTCTTAGAATAAGGGGTAGCAAAGTTAAAACAGAGTTGAGGAGAAATGACTTCTCCCAAAGGGTTGTGAATCTGTGGAATTTGCTACCCCAAAGTGCGGTGGGTGCTTGGATAGTGAGTAAATTTAAGGAGGAGTTAGATAAATCTTTAATTGGTAATGGGTTGAAGATATATGGAGAGACGGCAGTAAAATGGGGGTGAGGAGCATATCAGCCATGATTGAATGGCAGAGCAGACTCGATGAACCAAATGGCCTAATTCTGCAGCTATATTTTATTAACTTTTAAATTCATGAACTTATGATAGTATTAGAGTCATAGAGATACACAGCATGGAAACAGACCCTTTGGTCCAACTTGTCCATGCAGACCAGATATCCTAAATTAATTTAGTTTCATTTGCCGCCATTAGCCCATTTCCCTCTAAACCCTTCCTATTCATAATACCCATTTAGATGCCTTTTAAATGCTGCAATTGTACGAGCCTCCATCACTTCCTCTAGCAGCTCATTCCATACACGCATTATCCTCTGCATGAACAAAGGTGACCCTCAAGTCCCTTTTCAACCTTTCCCCTCTCAACTTAGACCTATGCCCTCTAGTTTTGGACTCCCCTACCCTGGGAAAAAGGCATTGGCTAATCACCCTATCCATGCCCCTCATGACTTTATAAACCTCTATGATGTCACCCCGAGCCTCCAATGTTTCAGGGAAAGTAGCCCCAGCCTATTCAGCTCTCCCTATAGCTCAAAACCTCCAAGCCTGACAGCATCCTTGTAAATATTTTCTGAACCTTCTCAAGTTTCACAACATCCTAACTAATAGCAGGGAGACCAGAACTGAATGCGGTATTCCAATAGTGGCCTCAATAATGTTCTGTACAGCCTCACATGACATCCCAACTCATACAGAATGCACTGACCAACAAAGGGAGGTATTGGTAGAAGTGACTGCAGTCTTAGTGGAGGTGAAATGCCCTCAGTAGATACCCTCTACAGTATTTTATGACATTACTTGTTCTAAACAGGATAGAGTTAGAATTTAGCAGTTCAAGTCTGGATATCAATGAAAAGTGTCAGGGCACCACCAGCAGCATCAGAATTTCATTACCAAATCTGTAACCTCACACCCCTTACTCTACCAGTACCATCAACACAAACAGGTCAGGCGACACTTCAGGAGAGAAAATCAGCAGTAAAGTTTCACCAGATCTAGTGGCATTTCTTTAGAATTATATTTACCATCAGGTCAGGAGACCAACCCTGGTTCAATGAAGAGTGCTGGAGGATACACCAGAAGCACATTGTGTATACCTAAAACAAGAAGTTAACCTGGTCAAGCTACACAGAAGGCTAAATGCATGCTTAAAGACAATAATAAATTTCTGCAAATTAAACTGAGTGATCTCACCACCAATGGATCAGATCAAAGCTCTGCAGTTCTGCCACATGTACAGTGGTGGACAATTCAATCTCTAGCCTGAGAAGAAGGGTCCATGGACAATCTCATCCACAATGCACACTGAACCCAGCTTCAACGCGAAATATAGGGCTGAAGCATTCCACCATCTTCAGCCAGAAATGCTGAAATACATCTCAGATCAAACATTATAGATGCCAGTGTTCAGTCAATTGATTCACACTATATAACATGAAGAAGAAGTTGAATGTATTGGACCTGACTGTCATGCTAAAGACTTGTGCTCCAGAACTAGTTGTACTTTAGTCAAACTGTTCCAGTATAGCTACAACACCGGTACCTGATCCCAAAATAGAAATTTACCTCATTAAATTTTGTCCAAAATTAAATCAAGCTCTGTACCAAATGTCATCTCTCAGTTATCAGTTAGTGCTGGAAAGCGTGACATAGCAAACATTAAATGCTAGTTAGCCACATTCCAGGCCTATTGTTCTGTTTTAGTCAGTATTCTTTCTACTTGCACTCCACAAACTGCAACGGCACCATTTACTTGTTCCCCACATGTCCAATTAAGAGATTACCTATTTATCCTTTAACTGAACATAAAACAATCACCTATTTCCTAGTTTGATTTGATCTCCTGCAACCTTGCCAAACTGTACTATATAATAACAGAAGGTATTGTTATCAGTACTATCAAGCAGCATTTACTCACCAATAACCTGCTCATTGACATTCATTTTGGTGCTTCCAGAGTTGCTCAATTTCTGACTTCATCACAACTCTGGTACAGACTTGGTAAAGGAACTGAATGTGAGCTTGAAGTGATAACCCTTGAAATGAAAGCAGCATTTGACTGAAGGTCAATAGGAATCAGGTGGAGACTTCTTCACTGTTTGGGGTCTGACCTGGCACAAAAGGAAGCTGGTTGTTGTTGTTAGGGGCTAATTATCTCAGCCCTGTAACATTATTGTAGGAGTTCCTCAGGGTAATAATTTACATCCAATTATTTTTAATTGTTTCCTTAATAACTTTCCTCCAAATTAGGTTAGAAGTGGAAATGCCCACTGATCATTCCAGAGAGTTTTGTCCCACTCACTTAGTTACATATATAAGCAGTCTGTGTACAAGTGATACACAGCAAGAATTTGAAAATGTTCAGGCAAGTGCTGCTGCTGTGGTTTGTCTTGTCAGGACATCTGCTGTCATGGTATGCCACACTCATCCTTTTTGTGTTATCCTCATTGGTCTCCTCTACATTGGGGAGACTGGGTGACTGCTGAGCTGAAAATGTGTTGCTGGTTAAAGCACAGCAGGTTAGGCAGCATCCAAGGAACAGGAAATTCGACTTTTCAGGCCAGAGCCCTTCATCAGGAATCGCTCTGGCCCGAAACGTCGAAGTTCCTTGGATGCTGCCTAACCTGCTGTGCTTTAACCAGCAACACATTTTCAGCTCTGATCTCCAGCATTTGCAGACCTCACTTTTTACTCGGAGACTGGGCGACTCCTAGCAGAGCGCTTGAGGGATCATCTCTGGGACACCTGTACCAATCAACCACACCGGCCTGTGGCCCAACATTTCAACTCCTCCTCCCACTCTGCCGAGGACATGGAGGTCCTGGGCCTCCTTCACCGCTGCTCCCTCACCACCAGATGCCTGGAGAAAGAACGCCTCATCTTCCGCCTCGGAACACTTCAACCCCAGGGCATCAATGTGGACTTCAACAGTTTTCTCATTTCCCCTTCCCCCACCTCACCCTAGTTCCAAACTTCCAGCTCAGCACTGTCCCCATGACTTGTCCGGACTTGTCCTACCTGCCTATCTCCTTTTCCACCTATCCACTCCACCCTCTCCTCCCTGACCTATCACCTTCATCCACTCCCCCACTCACCCATTGTACTCTATGCTACTTTCTCCCCACCCCCACCCTCCTCTAGCTTATCTCTCCCCGCTTCAGGCTCTCTGCCTTTATTCCTGATGAAGGGCTTTTGCCTGAAACATCGATTTCGCTGCTCCTCGGATGCTGCCTGAACTGCTGTGCTCTTCCAGCACCACTAATCCAGAATCTGGTTTCCAGCATCTGCAGTCATTGTTTTTACCTTTTTTCTCCTCAAATATACACTATAGCTCATGTACAACTGTTTTTGCAACATTGGTCATCCAATGCCTAGGTTGATTCCTATTTCTGCTGTCCCACCCTAACTTTGCTCTCCAGAAGAGATCTCTGTTCTTGATCAAATGGTCAGAACTTCCATTTCTTCTCATTCTTTTTTGCCTTCCTCTTGCCCTTGCAATAAATAACCTCTTCTGATGATCTGGTCATGCAATTTTAAGCATGCATTTAGAATTCACATTTGACAGTCCTTAATATTCTTCCACATATCTCTGTTCACAGACCAGGCTTCTGAGATGTACAGAATTGGTTAGAATGTATCATCTTATGAACTCTCTTTCATGTGCATCTCACATTTTCCTGTAGTTGAATCCTTCATCGCAGAATTCCATGTGGCTATCTTATTAGATTAGATTACTTACAGTGTGGAAACAGGCCCTTCGGTCCAACAAGTCCACACTGACCCGCCGAAGCGCAACCCACCCATACCCTTACATTTACCCCTTACCTAACACTACGGGCAATTTAGCATGGCCAATTCACCTGACCCACACATCTTTGTGACTGTGGGAGGAAACTGGAGCACCCGGAGGAAACCCACGCAGACACGGGGAGAATGTGCAAACTCCACACAGTCAGTTGCCTGAGACGGGAATTGAACCTGGGTCTCTGGTGCTGTGAGGCAGCAGTGCTAACCTCTGTGCCACTGTGCCGCCCCTAGATTCTTCTAGATTCTTCTTCAAAAACCTGCAGCACCTCTGCCATCTTCAGTTATCATTTAACCTAAACAGACAAACTTGTCAACTTATACTTTGTGCGTTGCATGGGTTGCACCTGAACTGGCACAGAGAGGGATTTGCAAGTGCATTTGGTGTGTTTTTAAACTTAGTGTGGGACATGGGATAGAAATTGGAGATATGGGAGGGGTGGGGGGGAGAGGTGGAGTAAGGTGGGAGTGGTGGTGGTGTGATGCGTACACCAGTATAGAAGAATAACCAAATCAATACAGATACCTGAGTGAATATAGTCAAGTTAAAGCACAATGCAGAATGGCAAGGCTGGATGAAATTCATGTTAATGCAAGGAATCTTGAGAGTGAGGCAGTTAAGTTGAGGATGTTGACAAATTCATGGGGATATGATAAGTTTTCGATCAGAGAGCCATTATTGAGGGAGGGACAGGATGGACAGCTCAATATGTCAGGGCATGGAATCTTCAGGAAAGCCAAGTGGGAGTTGTAAAAGAGATGATGGTGTTGATCAAGGAGTCAGTTACTGCAGTAAAGAGTATGATGTCTTAGAAAGCTCCTCCAATTAGATTCTGGATAGAACTTAAAAACATATGGAGGCAATCATTTTGCTGGACATGTACTGCTGAACTAGTCAGGGAATGATAGGTAGATAAATATGTAGACAAATTTCAGAGAAATGTAAAAATAATAGGGTAATAATAGTAGGGGATTTCAACTTCCCCAGTATTAATTGAGATAGACAACTTGAGAAAGGTTTAGAGGGGATGAAATTCTTAAAATGTGTTCAGGAGCTCTTTTTAAGGCAGGGTGTAGAACGTCCTGCAAGAGAGGGGCTGGTGCTGAATCTAATTTTAGAGATCAAAGCTGGGCAAGTGGTAGATGAGGCAGTGAGGGAGCATTTTGGTAGTAGTGACCATAATTTAGTCAAATTTTAGGTAATTGTGATAAAGACAACAATGGCCAGTCATAAAGCTTCTGAACTGAGGGAAGGCTGACTTAAATGCTGTCTGAACTGCGGTGCTCTTCCAGCACCACTAATCCAGAATCTGGTTTCCAGCATCTGCAGTCATTGTTTTTACCTCTTAAATATGATAAGACAGGATCTGGGCCAAAGGCTCCTTGCAGAAAACTTCACATCAGACCCGAGGGAGACATTCAAAAAGGTAATAGCGACAGTGCAGGGCCAACATGTTCCCATGGAGGTGAAGGGGGGGTGAGGGTGGGGGTGGGATTCAATAAGTGTTGCAATTCCTGGATATCCAAGAACATAAAGGAATAGGTAAACAATGGATGCTTTTAGCAGACACCAAAGGCTCAAAAACTAGATGCACTTGACGAGTACAGAAAATGCAGTTACAGTAGTGCCTTGACATACGAACGACCCCATTCACAAACAAATCAGTTTATGAACAGGATTGTACGTAAAATTTTGCTTCAACGTACGTACAAAATTCAAGGTACGAATGCAAAAAGCCGTGTGCGACCACATGGTTTCATAGTTCTGCTTTGCTACGCGCGCTTTGAACACAAAAGCTCTTGGGCCCCGCGTGATCTCATTCAGTTCATCTTTGGCATGCGCGCTGTGAACATCGTTTGTTGCTATGTCCAAGCATTCCTACGTTTGGGGCTGGGGAACAGATCAATTGGAATTACATTAATTCAAATGGGAACCGGATCCTGGAATGGATTAAGTTCGTAAGTCGAGGTGCTACTGTAGTTAAAAAAAAGACCAAAGTGGCAATCTGTATGTAGAATCAGAAGACACAGCTGAGGTTTTAAACAAATAGTTTTCACCGCCATTTATAATGGTGGAAGATGTTGAAGGTATAAGAATCAGGGATGGGGACTGTGATAATACTTGAACAAATTAGCATTGAGAGGGAGAAGGTATCAGTGGTTTTAGCAGATTGAAAGTAGATAAATCCCCAGGCCCAGATGAAGTGCAACAAAAACAGAAATTGCTGGGAAAACCCAGCAGGTCTGGCAACATCTGTGGAGAGAAAGCAGAGTTAATGTATTGAGTCCAGTGACCCTTTTTCAGAACAATTTGAAGAGAATCCTTCAATCTCTTTCCTTCCCTCTCACTGTGCCTGGGGCTCACTGTGCCTGGCAAAAAAAAAACAACAACGGTGAATATTGGAAATCAGAAATAAATAGAAATTTGGAGAGATGTCAGAGGAGCAGAGGATAGCTAATGTTGTACTGTTATACAAGAATGGTGATATAGTTAAACCAGTAACCTACAGGCCAGTCTGGATTACAAAACTTCTGAGGGACAGAATTAATCTCCTCTTGGAGAGATGTAGATTAATCAATGACGGTCAGCAGTAGTTTGTTAGGGGGGGAATCATGTCTTTAAAAAAATTGAATGTTTTCTTGAGGGGATAATAAGCTTGGTAGATGAAGAAGTTGATGAAGCCTAAATGGACTTTAGCAAGGCTTTAGACAAGAAGTCATATGGTAGACCAGTCAGGAAGCTAAGAGCTGGTGGGAACCTAGGCAATTTGGCAAATTGGATCCAAAATTGGTATGGTGGCAGGAAATTTAGAGGGGAGCTAAGAAACAATATTTCACCCAGAAGGTGGGTAGATTTCGGAACTCAATGCCGAAAAGAATGGTATATAAAGGAACTCTCGAGACACTTAAGAGATATTTAGATGAGGGCTTGAAACACCACAGACTATGGTTCAAGTGCTGGAAAATGGGATTAAAGTAGATTGATGCTTGATGACCATTGCAGACACAAGGGGCTGAAAGGCTTTTGTTCATGCTGTAGAAAAACCCTACCACTCACTTCCCACTTTAATCTTCACTCTGAAGTGCTCCTTATAATTACTGTTGTTACTGTCTTTTGGTATCTTTACTCCATCCAATTTCTAAACCTCTGAACCTCAAGACTCTACTTGAGTTACAGGTCATTCTAGTATAACGCACATTTAATTAACATATATTGACTGTAACGTGATTGAAGAATTGTGGGCACTGTTTGGATAATGCGAACTTTCTACTGAACGAGTATAGCAATTCTCTACAGCGATCGTCTACAGTGCAATTTTATACAGCAGTTTTTTTATAGTGTAATTTTCCACTTCCCTCTCCACTTGAAACATGCCCTTCAATCACGTTGCTGCTTGGTATTTGGTTCCTGTACAGAATCTGAATAAATCACACACTTTTACTGTCAATGTCACATTACAGCAATGCGTTTGTCAGTTTTTGCTGATTAACATGACTGAATGCTTTTGGATAGAGCATGAAATATGTTTGTTTATTTCTAATTGTTTGTTGAGGATTGCTCCTAAATCAAATTTCCCTTTCATGTTCCTCCTCCAAGTCTAAATCCAGACTGCACTTCACCAACCTTTGTTTCAAACATGTTATTTCTTTCCACATTTATTTCAAAATCATTTTAATGAGATGACTCATTACACTTATAGTTGATTGCAATAAAATGATTCATGCGTCATCAAAATAGTGCACTAATTGGGAAAGTTCACTTCTAGCCTAGCCAGTCTCACACAATCTATAAATGAATTTTTAAAGGAAAGTCAGCCATGGTACGGGAATCAGGAACAGACAATTTTAAGAAGATTTAAGGAAAAGTTCACCTCAGATATGCCAACTCATACTAACCCAGACCTACAATTGTAGCAGTGTTGCTTTTTCCACAAGATTAAGTGCAGGTCTCATTTAAGTTAAGAATAATGGAAGCAGGAGTCGTGCATACTGTGCATCAAGACCATTGGTATAAACTGAGCAGAGATATTCTCTAATTGAGAAAGAAGCATTAAGCTGTTACACAGGGATGTGAATGTTTCTTGAATTATCTAATGGGGTTGAGGTTCAAGGTCAAAACACACTATGAGCCATTAGTCACATCATTAGCGTCGGAAGAATTAGTGAAATTGCAATTCAGAATACAGAGGTTCAATTTCAGGCTAATAAATTTTGACTACTTGTCAGTTTATATTCCAGGCAATGGTGGACAAAGAAGACTTAATCTCTCATGAAAGAGCTGGAATTCTTTTGTACAGTTGTAAAAATTAGCTACAAAGATGAAATTAAAGGAAATTTGTGCAGTTCAGAAAGCAGAAGAAGGATGCATAAGGATCTAATAACTTTGTCTGGAAGGTTGGTTCAGATATCCTCCTTAAGATCAAGTTTTAATGAGTTATCTTGAATTGAAGCACAATCTAACAGTTGCAAATAATTTACTGATGATATATGACCAGATGCTAGTTATATTGAAGTCTTTGACAGAGCAAATCCTAAAATAACTTCATGGCAGACACCTAATGAAGTGTATGATATTTACAATCCATATGTTGACCAGGCATTTTGAAGGAAAGAGAGAATTTTCTATTACCTTGTCACACATGTGACAACGGAGCCATTAATGCCATCAAGACTTCCAGATAAGCCTTAGTAGTGAGTAACAATAGACTTGTTTGTTTTCAGGGAGAAAATGCGTTTAGTACTGGTGGTATGCCAGTTTCAAGACTTCATGCAATTACAGCGGAGACCGTGATAGGGCCCAGAAATGAATTTAGGAAATACATGGCTTGCCAAACAGCTGTTTCTGGTAACAGACTACAGTGTGAATGAGAAAATCAGGATGTTCACATCAAAGGCAGGAAAAAGATTAATCAAGAAGAAGAATGAGGAAGTTAGCTTGAAATAATAAAATGGAAAGCGTGAGTTTCTATAGATATTTGAAAAGGAATAGAATAAGTAATGTGAGTACTGGTCCTCTCCCAAATGAGAATGGTGAGTTAATAGTTGAAGTAAGGTACTGAAAGATTAAATGAATAAATATTTTGCTCTGTCCTTGCACAAAGGATACAAGGTATCCCAATATGAGCTGTAATCAGGAGATGGAAGTGAGAGAGGGACTTAGTGAAGTTATAATTGCAAACTCAAGGAGCAGCTAGCCAACAATCTCCAGGTCCAGAATAATTTCATTCTAATGTCTTAAATTAGGTTGGCTAATGCGCAAGTCGACATCACGTCAAGAACATCAGAAAGGTAAATATGTGACAGGAAAAGGATTCATTGCATGGAGAACTGGGTAAAAAGGCAACTGTTCCCATAGGAGAGACCTCACTTAAACCAGATTGGCATCAGTGCTCTGACAAATCAAATAACTGAGTCTTTGATAAGGCTTTTATCTAAAAAAGGGTGGGTGGGAGCGACAGGGGTGGAGGGGTCAGCTGTGGGAAAATTTAGAAATCTAAAGAGAAAAGCCAAGGCAATACAATGTGGATAAAGATAAACTAATTGTAACAAGAAGGAACAGACAGTCTAATATTAGTGGCAATTCAGTAAATAAGGTCACAGCAGGGAATAACAATAATAAAATTAAAATCTCTTTATTACAATGCACAAATCATTCATCATAAGATAGATAAACTAGCGGCACAAATAGTGATAAATTGCTTTGATCTAATAGCTGTTGTAAAGATGCAGCTGCAAGGTGACAAAGGCTGGAAACTAATTATTCTATTGTAATTGACATTTTGAAATGACAAACAGAATGGAAAAGAAGTAAAAATAGACCCACTAATAAACGATCATATAATAGTAGTGAATAAAGGTGCTTGATGGAAAAATCATAAGTGAGTTTGGTATAGATGAAGATGAGAAATAAGGAAGGGCAGCAAATACTGATGGCAGTAGTTTACAGACTCGCTCAGTGGTACTGTTGGGCCAAGTGTTAATGAAAAAATGATGGGAACTTAGTACAAAGGCATACAATAATCATGGGATGACTTTAAGTTTCCTATTGATTGATAAACTCAAATCAACAGAGTAGCTAGAGTTGAAGGTTTAAAGCAGAGATAACAGCCCTTTGGCTCATCAAGTCTGCGTCTGTGAAAAATAAATATATCTTAACCGCATTTTACAGCATTTGGCCGATAACCTGTCTGCCATAGCATCACAAGTGCAGCTCTAAATATTTCTGAAGTGTTATAAGGGTTTTTGTCTCTCCAACTCTTACAAGCAGTGAGTTCCAGATTCCCAACATTCTTTGGTTGAAAACATTATTCTTCACATCCACTCTAAACTTCTGCTTTTTTCTTTAAATCTATGCCTCCTTGTCATTGACACCTCTAACAAGGAGAAACGATGTTGAGTATAAGTTTATGGAATGTATTAGTGACAATTTCCTGAATTCATATGCATGGGGCTAACCAATAAATTTAATTTAGATCTAGCACTGTGTATTGAAATAGGGTGGATTTCACAATAATGTCTTAGGAAAGGATTCTATAGAACAGAGTGATTGCCTGAATGTGCAAGAGTCCAATAGCTGATGAAGGGCTTTTGCCCAAAACGTCGATTTTCCTGCTCATTGGATGCTGCCTGACCTGCTGTGCTTTTCTAGCGCCACACTCTCGACTCAAGAGCACAATAGCTGCCTATTACAAAACTACATGTACATTGTTGTGGGTAACTTACCCCAAACTACCTTCAATTCAGGGAGTTGTTAAAAAAATCTCACAAACAATCAAATATTGAAACAATTATTTAAATTTTAATGCACATGGTAACCAAAATAGTATCCTCATATCAGTATGTTAGGCCTCACAAACTAAATTAGCTATTACCTGATTAATGCTGGGTCTTAGCTCCATTTCCAACCAACAATGTCTGTCTTTGAATAAATGCAAGTATTGATCCTTGTACAGTGTGGTTCTCGAGAATTCTGCTGCTGAAGAATCCAGAAGTTGTATCTTACAGAGTTTTCTGTCTTGTTAAGTTTGTGATGTGATATTACTGATGATCCTTTAGATCTGTTCATCCATAACATTGGTTACAGTTCTGGAGTCATCAGATCTGTAGCTTGCTTTCTTATCAAGAATATCCTCGCTGTCCCTTTTTACATTTGGTGTATGTTTGAAATACAGACTGTCCTGTCATTAACTCCCCAAATTCTTCTGCAGGCAAGGCAGCTAGTTACCAAGCTACTCACTCCTGGGACAAAATATGTTTATGTTGCTTCAATTTCTTTTCATGGGGGATGGCAAACTGGCATGTTTCTTTAAATTCCTTTCCAACAGTTTGTCCTTGTCTCTTTTACCTCAGAAAACAGTTTATTCCAGAAAGAGTTATTGCTTATTCTTTAAATCCATGAAAAGTCATTAAAGTTCTGAAGTTTACATTGTCATGGTGTGCACTATAATTCTGAATCATACGGCTCACATCTCAATTTTCTTATCCCTCTCCATGTGGCTAGGACTGGGCTTCCAAATGGGAAGGTGTTACTACTGGAATATATGTGTGATCTCATGGCACTTTTAAAATAGTGACGAGGTTAATTAACTTCAGTCTTCAGGCAGTCAGGAAAAATATATGAGAAATTTGCTAACCAAGGTCGTAATTTTTCAATGTTAACGACATTGGTGAAGGCTTTTCTGGAGTACTGTGTCCAGTCCTGATCACCCTGCATTAGGAAGGATATTATTAAGCTAGAGAGGGTTCACAAGAGATTTACCAGTATGCTGCCAGGCATGGAAGGTTTGAGTTATCAAGAAAGGCTGGATAGACTAGGATTTTTTTCATTGGAACATAAGAGGTTAAGAGGTGGCCTTATAGAGGTTTATAAAATCATGAGGGGTATGGAAAGAGTTAATGCTGAGTGTCTTTTCCCTTTGGTGGGGGATTTCAAAGCTGGGGGCATGTTTTTGAGGTGAAAGGAGAGAGATTTAAAAAAACACATGAGGGGCAAATGTTTTACACAGAGGATGATTCGCGTGTGGAATGAGCTTCCTGAGGAAGCAGATGCAGTGACAATGATTAAAAGACACTTAGGTAAGTACACAAATAGGAAAGGTTATGAGGCATATCAGCCAGATGCAGACAGGTAGTACTAGTTTAGTTGGGATTATGTACAGCATGGACTGTTCGTACCAAAGGGTCTATTTCCCTCCATAACTTTATGCCATATTACGAAACACCAACTTTATCCATCAATTGCACACACGCTTTGAAAAGCAAAGAAGAATCTAGTTTATTAATTTCCTGAAGTTCTGCATGAACTTGTAAAAAGTTTTAAAATGGATTTTATTCCAAATGTAAAACTGAGAAACTGATATGCTATTCATGTGGCTTAGATACTAAAAGTATTTTCTAAGCTGAGTTCAGAACGCAGTAATTGTCTGTCATTCACTTCAGTAACTGCATTCCTTGTAGACTGGCTCAGTGGTAATTCAGACATAAATTCTAGTTAATTTGCACTCCTTAGAGAATGCCAAACACTTGAGAGAATGTTCCAAGCATGGAGAGTGAAAACCTAGTACATTTGTTCTCTATCTCAACAGTGAAGTACAGAATGTGCATTATAGAAATAGAAAAATCTGGAACTACCCATCGGGGTCAAAGACCTCTTTCTGATCTGTATTATGGGAGTACCTCTATGCAAGGATAACAATGATTTAAGAAGTTATCTCACCACCATCTTCTCAAGGGGATGAATAATAAGTATTGGCTTTGCCAATGGTGCCACATGACCCTAAAACTAAAGTTTAAAATGTCACCTTATTAGATAGATTACTTACAGTGTGGAAACAGGCCCTTCGGCCCAACAAGTCCACACCGACCCGCCAAAGCGCAACCCACCCATGGAGATTATTATGGAGATTAAAACAGGATTATCAATTTAGATCAAAGAACTTTTATCTCTTTCAGCTTTTGGACTTTTGTAGTTGTGATTGTGTTACGTTCTGACATCCTACATCTTTTGCAGGCAAATTTCAGAGCAGGGCGAGCACAGTTTTGTCAGTGGTTATGACTGACTGTGAAAATGATGCTCTTCACATTGGGCAAAAGCAAGGTAACCTCTTCAACACCTTCGAACTTAGATCCACTTCATTATGATGAACCTTGTATGCCAGTATTGGACAACATATCGACTTCTTTCTTTCCAGAGAAAAGCAGGCAAAATGTGTACAAGGCTTTGCCAGGATTGCTGGCTTCCACAGAGTACAAGATGCTATTAATTGCATACAAATTACTTTACTATCTCTGTGTTAAAGAACAGAGATGCAGGAAGTGTACCATACCTACAAAGAGATCCATATGCTGAATGTACTGTAGTTACATGAACCTGTGTAGCACAAAGATTTACAAAGTTAAGAGGGCCATTGATAGGATAGAGAGGTAGAAAATTGTCTCTCTGATAGAGGAATCAATAACCTGGGGCACAGTTTTAAGGTAAGGAACAGGAGGTTTAGAGGGGATTTAGGGAAATTTGCTTTCCTCCTTAGGGTGGTTGATAGAGTCATAGAGTCAAAGAGATGTGCAGCATGGAAACAGACCCTTCGGTCCAAGCCATCCATGCCGACCAGATATCCCAACCCAATCTAGTCCCACCTGCCAACACCCAGCCTCCATATTCCTCCAAACCCTTCCTATTCATATACCCATCCAAATGCCTTTTAAATGTTGCAATTGTACTAGTCTTCACCACTTCCTCTGGCAGCTTATTCCATACACGTACCACCCTCTGCATGAAAATGTTGCCCCTTAGGTCTCTTTTATATCTTTCCCCTCTCACACTAAACCTATGCCCTCTAGTTCTGGACTCCCCGACCCCAGGGAAAAGACTTTGTCTCTTTAGCCAATCCATGCCCCTCATGATTTTGTAAACCTCTATAAGGTCACCCCTCAACCTCTGATGCTCCAGGGAAAACAGCCCCAGTCTTTCAGCCTCTCCCTATAGCTCAAATCCTCCAACTCTGGCAACATCCTTGTAAATCTTTTCTGAACTTTTTCAAGTTTCACAACATCTTTCTGATAGGAAGGAGACCAGAATTGCATGCAGTATCCAACAGTGGCCTAACCAATGTCCTGTACAGCGGCAACATGATGTCCCAACTCCTGTACTCAATACTCTGACCAATATAGGAAAGCATACTAAACACCTTCTTCACTATCCTATCTACCTGTGGCTCCTCTTTCAAGGAGCTATGAACTTGCACTCCAAGGTCTCTTTGTTCAGCAACACTCCCTAGGACCTTACCATGAAGTATGTAAGTCCTGCTAAGATTTATTTTCCCAAAATGCAGCACCTCTCATTTATCTGAATTAAACTCCATCTGCCACTTCTCAGCCCATTGGCCCATCTGATCAAGATCCTGTTGTAATCTAAGGTAACATCCTTCGCTGTCCACTACACCTCCAATTTTGGTGTCATCTGCAAACTTACTAACTACACCTCCTATGCTTGCATCCAAATCATTTATGTAAATAAAAAAAGTAGACGACCCAGCACCAATCCTTGTGGCACTCCACTGGTCACAGGCCTCCAGTCTGAAAAACAATTCTTCAGCACGACACTCTGTCTTCTATCTTTGAGCCAGTTCTGTATCCAAATGGCTAGTTCTTCCTGTATTCCGTGAGATCTAACCTTGCTAATCAGTCTCCCATGGGGAACCTTGTCGAATGCTTTACTGAAATCCATATAGATCACTTGTACCGCTCTGCCCTCATTAATCCTCTTTGTTACTTCTTCAAAAAACTCAATCAATTTTGTGAGACATGATTTTCCATGCACAAAGCCATGTTGACTATCCCTAATCAGTCCTTGGCATTTCCAAATACATGTACATCCTGTCTCTCAGGATTCCCTCCAACAACTTGCCCACCACTGATGTCAAGTTCACTTGTCTATAGTTCCCTGGCTTGTCCTTACCACTATTCTTAAAGAGTGGCACCACGTTGGTCAACCTCCAGTCTTCTGGCACCTTACCCGTGACTATCGATGATACAAATATCTCAGCAAGAGGCCCAGCAATCACTTCTCTAGCTTCCCACAGAGTTCTAGGGCACACCTGATCATGTCCTGGGGATTTATCCACCTTTATGCGTTTCAAGACGTCCAGCACTTCCTCCTCTGTAATCTGGACATTTTAAAAGGTGTCACCATCTATTTTCCTACTTTCTCTATCTTCCATATCCTTTTCAACATTAAATACTGATGAAAAATACTCATTTAGTATCTCCCCCATTTTCTACGGCTCCACACAAAGACCGCCTTGCTGATCTTTGAGGGGCCCTATTCTCTCCCTAGTTACCCTTTTGTGTTTAATGTATTTGTAAAAACCCTTTGTATTTGCCTTAATTCTATTTGCCAAAGCTATCTCATGTCCCCTTTTTGCACTCCTGATTTCCCTCTTAAGTATACTCCGACTGCCTTTATACTCTTCTAAGGATTCACTCGATCTACCCTGTCTATACCTGACACATGCTTCCTTCTTTTTCTTAACCAAATCCTCAATTTCTTTAGTCATCCAGCATTCCCTTTACCTACCAGCCTTCCCTTTCACCCTGACAGGAATATACTTTCTCTGGATTCTTGTTATCTCATTTCTGAAGGCTTCCCATTTTCCAGCCATCCCTTTACCTCCGAACATCTGCCTCCAATCAGCTTTCGAATGTTCTTACCTAATACCGTCAAAATTGGCCTTTCTCCAATTTAGAACTTCAACATTTAGATCTGGTCTATCCTTTTCCATCACTCTTTTAAAACAAATAGAATTATGGTCGCTGGCCCCAAAGTGCTCCCTCACTGACTCCTCAGTCACGTGCCCTGCCTTATTTCCCAAGAGTAGGTCAAGTTTTGCACCTTCTCTAGTAGGTACATCCATATACTGAACCAGAAAATTGTCTTGTACACACTTAAGAAATTCCTTTCACTCTAAACCTTTAACACTATGGCAGTCCCAGTTGATATTTGGAAAGTTAAAATCCCCTACCATAACTACCCTATTAATCTTACAGATAGCTGAGATCTCCTTACAAGTTGGTTTCTCAATTTCCCTCTGACTACTGGGGTGTCTGTAATACAATCCCAGTAAAGTGATCATCCCTATCATATTTCTCAGTTCCACCCAAATAATTTCCCTGGATGTATTTCCAGAAATATCCTCCCTCAGTTCAGCTGTAACATTATCCCTTATCAAAAACACCATGCCTCCTCCTCTCTTACCTCCCCTTCTATCCTTCCTAGAGCATTTGTATCCTGGAACATTAAGCTGCCAGTCCTGCCCATCCCTGAGCCGTGTCTCTGTACTTGCTATGATATCCCAGTCCCATGTTCTTGACCATGCCCAGAGTTCATCTGCCTTCCCTGCTAGGCCCCTTGCATTGAAATAAATGCAGTTTAATTTATTATCCTACCTTGTTTCTGTCTGCCCTGACTGTTTGACTCACTTCTGTTCTCAACTGTACCAGTCTCAGATTGATCTCTTTCCTCACTATCTCCCTGGGTCCCACCCCTGCACCGCTTCCCCCCCCCCCCAACTTACTAGTTTAAATCCTCCTGAGCAGCTCTAGCAAATCTCCCTGCCAGTATATTAGTCCCCTTCTAATTTAAGTGCAAACCGTTCTTCTTGTACTGGTCATTTCTACCCCAAAAGAGATTCCAATGATCTAAAAATGTGAATCCTTCTCCCATATACCAGCTCCTCAGCCATGCATTCATGTGCTCTATCCTCCTATTCCTGCCATCACTAGCTCTTAGCACCGGGCGTAATGCAGATATTACTACTCTCGAGGGACCTTCTTTTTAAATTCCTACCAAACTCTCTGTATCTCCCTTCAGAATTGCAACCTTTTCCCTTCTATGTCATTGGTTCCAATGTAGACAATGATCTGTTGCTGGTTCCTCACCCCCTTGCGAACATTCTGCAACCTGTCTGAGACATCCTTGATCCTGGCACCAGGAAAGCAACACACCATTCTGATTTTCACTGCTGGCCACGAGGTCTGTCTGTACCTTGGACTGGAGAGTCCCCTAACACAACTGATCTCTTGGAACCCGACGTACCTCTCATTGCATTAGAGCCAGTCTCAATACCAGAAATTTGGCTGTTCGTGCTACGTTTCCCTGAGAACCCATCACCCCCTACATTTTCCAAAACAGCATACTTGTTTGAAATGGGTATAGCCACAGAAGGCTCCTGCACTAGCTGCCTAACTCTCTTACCTTTCCTGGAGTTACCCCAAATGTGTGACTGTATCTGAGACTTTCCCCCCTTTGTGTAACTGCCATCCATCACATACTATTGCTGTTGGAATTTCCTCATTGCTTCTAACTGTCTCTCCAATCTATCCATTTGATCTGATAAGACTTGCAACCGACAGCATTTATTGCAGATATAAACTTCAGTAACCCTTAAACTCTCTTTAAACTCCCACATCTGACAAGAAGCACATATCACTCTACTAAAGGCCATTTTTGCTCCTTCACAATCTACAGACCCAGAAAATAACACCATCTTATTTCTCTACAAAACACTGCCCCAGGTTAAATTAATAGTTATGGCTTATATTTTAAGTTGCAACAAGAGACATATCTCAAAAAACATACAAAGAACCCACTCTATTCTCTATTGCAGACTTTCTGTAGGTCACACTTAAAAACAATTCACTTATCTGCTTCTGTGCTGTGAACTTTATCCAAACAGTTCCTCCCAAGATCAGTTGTGAATTTCACTGTTTGTTCATTTTCCTAGATGCACTCCGATGTCCAGTGATACATGAATTCAAACAGCAAAGGCAGTAACTTTGCAGGTTCACTACTGTGTCAGTTTCTTTCTCTCTCTCTCTCTCTCCTGCACTGACCTCACCGTGTGCTTCCTTTGTTTGTTCTTCTCCCTTTTAAAACTGCTGTTATTTTGACATTTTTTTCAAAGTTCCAAAACAATGCAACAGCATATAAAACAGAAATTGCTGCTCCTGGAATTCGAGGAAATCACCTCGAACACCTAAAATACCTCAATAAAGGAGCAGCTGTTACAGCCAGAAATTTTTCCTCCATCTTGGATTACCCAGAATCCGTATCTGGAAATCACTGATGATAAAGTTGACAGATTTAAGAAATATTTAGGTGAGCACTTGAAACATCATGAAATGGAAAGTAGAATTAGAATGGATACATGCTTGATGACTGGCTTGGACACAATGGGACAAAGGCTGCACTACATAAACTCTATTTGACTCTATCATGCAGGTTAATGCCTGGTATCTGGCCAAGTTGTTGGCCAATCCGCTGTACATCTGCATTTGAGCCAGAGGGTGATTACAAGTGACAAATGGTTAACACTGACTGTTGACTCTTATGGATATCCCAAGCATTATGCTGCCACAGCAATACCTCTGTAGCCTGGACCAGTCTGGAATAGCCTTGCAGGGCTATTGCATTATGATCTGTCATGGTCTGCTGCAACCTGAATAAACTCACGATAATGAAAATCCAGCCCTTGCCACCAGGTAAATGGCAAATTGTGTAAGAGTAGGGAAAAGAAGTATGAAGAGGGAGGGAAGGAGACATCTGACATGTCACCTTTCTCGCCAGGTTGTCTCTAAGTGGATCAACAGACTGTGATACCAGTAAACACACCCCAGTTTCCTGATCAACAACAATCCCACTTATTTTCATTGCTCTCTTACTCTTCATGGCCACAATTCTGAAATAAATGGCACCATTAATCAAACATACAAACCAACTTCATCAAATGAATTAATTGATATTTCATACAAACTCAATTCTTCACCAAGGTGCATTTCCCCGGTACCTGTTTCCCTGGCCTGGTGCTCCATTACAGTGCCACCCCCAGTAACCATAGCATGGCTGGAAGGAAGGCTGATGACTCTCAATGAAAGAGATGGCAGAGAACAACCTCAAAGGTCTCTCATCCTGGAAGATCTGGTTTCTCACTGCACCACCAGGCGAGGAAGCCAGCAGTTTGAAATGACCCACTGACAGGCCACAGCAAGGGCACTGGGATAGTGGCAGTGGTAACAGGCTGATTGTTGAGAGAGGACGTTTTGTGCTCCACACAACTGCTGCCCCTCCCCTGTGTCACCTATTGAAGGGAAGATTGCTAGACTGCTGCAAGCCTCCATTCAGCACTGTACCCACGGCTGTGATGGCAGACTTCTGATTCTTTGATGGCAACAAACTGAACTTTTACCATGACACTATGTGCTGTCTACATTGCTCCACCCACAAGGCTCTCAGCCTCATTCCTGATGAAGAGCTTTTGCTTGAAATGTCGACTTATCCTGTTCCTCAAATGCAGCCTGACCTGTTGTGTTTTTCCTGCACCACTCTAATCTTGACTCTGATCTCCATCATCTGCAGTACCCACTTCTGCCTCCATTGCAATGTACAAGCATCAGTTAATGGTTGCACCTCTCTTCAGGCGTTATCTGATTTAGCTCTGTGGAACATTGCAAAGGCATGACTGGAGTGACCCGGGTGGCTAGCAATAACATATGCATGAGATTGAAGCCAAATCTTAGTGATGGACTGTGTAGTTTTTCCCCCTTCTCACCCCCAAGCCCACCAACCCACTGAGGCTCCACTTATTATCTAAGACTTATTGTAGCACCTAATGTATACATTAGAACAACACATAACTAAGAACAAAGCAGATTGTAGATGGTTCCCGGGGTGTAATTAGCATCTGGAATGCTGTGTTACCTCTTGTGGCAAATAGTGACTTCTAGCCTCAGGAAAGTGGTAGACTGTTTCCTGACTAGAGCAGTGGTCATATGGAGAGGGTAAGTGTGTTTACAGAGAATTAAGCCCTTGGGCCATGTGATCTACTAAACTGACTTCCAGTTTCTTTGGGACCTAGAGACACATTTTCCAGAGCACTATTCTCCTCTCTTGATCCCAGATTTCCTTTTCTGTTGGTTTCTTGTTAGTACAATACTTTCCTCATCCTTTTAACCGATATGAAAAGTTAGGCATAATAATAGGTTTTAAAATTAGCTTATTTTATGAATATTTTGAAACACTTATCTTTAAGTTTCTCAAAGAATGATACACATCACCCTTACCCTCGAAATGTGAGTGTGATGCATTGAAACTTGTTCATGCTCTGTCATCTGGAAGTTAGCATTTATTGAAGTTCTGACTCAGTTAAATATTGTGTATCTTATTAGCATTTTCATTTATTTTGCTGGATTCAGCTGGTGTGGGTGTTTTATGATACTTGGATCAGTGAGAAGACTGTTGAATGATTATGTCCTATATCTTTATTTCCAATCTTTTCTCTTGCTGAACTACAGCCTTGTAGTACAAACCTTTGGCATCTTATCTCATAACTATTTCCATAATTAGAGGAACCTAGTGCCTCATGTGTAGCAATTTCCTTCATTTGCAGCATGGCTTCTACAGTAAAAAATGTTTCAACTTAACAATTCTTTTAGCTTTATGTTATATCAATAATGGAATGCTGCTTAATTATTTAATCATCAGCATATACTCATCTTTATATTACAAAGCCTTCAGTCCTGAAATTCTTTCTTCTCCAATGTTATCAGCCGAGGGGGGCCAAGATAGAACATATGAGAACAACATTAAAACAAATGCTGTCTATTTAGTTATAATATTTGTTAGAAGTTAAGTTCTAATTGTCACAAGAATGTTTGTACAGTAGACCATATTTACAGCTGTAATGCCATCGTACTGAGCACCACTGTATTAGCAGTTATGAAAAATTACAAGATATACATTTGATGAAACAGCAGTAATTGTGAAATTGTTTTGTCTTTCCATAACACCTCTCCCAGTACCTTATGCTGTGAAGGGACGGGGGAGGTGGCAGTGGAAAATGATGACTACTTGAAGTGTAATGTGTCCCACCACCTGATGAAGGAGCAGTGCTCCAAAAGCCAGTGCTTCCAATTAAACTTGTTGGACTATAAACTGGTGTTGTGTGATTTTTAACTTTGTACACTCCAGTCCAACACCGGTATCTCCAACTCATGGGTTAATTCTAACAGTGTAATATGCTAATCAGATATAGAGCACAACATCACAGGAAGTAATGCAATGTCACGTGATCTCTTGTAGACTGTCATGGTAAAATGTATTCCTACCTCAGCAGTTGCTGTAAACACTCAGTGGTAAGTTTAACAACACCGAGAGTATTGTAATCATGATGTTCCATCCACCATGCATGTGGGACAGGTTAATGAGACAGCTTTCTTGCTTCCTGCCCATCATTTTCGTGCATCCATATGCAGTTCACTAAACTGATGCCATGTCCCTTTAAGGGCACTAATGAACACAAGCCTTATTGTTTGGCATGGCAAGGAATGCAGTTATTAGTTTCACTAAATAGTTTAAAATCAATTTACATATGAAATACATATGGACTCTTATAGTGGTCTGAGCGATGTGGGTTATGGTGAGGCTTTTGGCAGAATCAGACAAGCAGTCTGATGAGGTAGCACAATGATTAGCATTGCTGCCTCACAGGGCCAGGGACACAGGTTTGATTCTAATCTTGGGTATCTGTCTGTGCGGAGTTTGCACATTCTCCCTGTGTCTGTGTGGGTTTGCTCTGGTTTCCTCCCACAGTCCAAAGATGTGCTGGTTAGGTGGATGGTTACGTTAAATTGCCTATAGTGTCCAGGAATAGGCAGGCTAGGTGGCTTAGCCATGGGCAATTATGGGGGTGGATCTGCATAGAGTGCTGATTGGAGGGTTGTGCAGACATGATGGACTGAATGGCCTCTATTTGCACTGTCGGAATTCCATGAGGCCTGTCCCACACCATCTTTTATGCTCATGGTAACTTTTTCACTAGGCAATGGCGAGTTAGAAATGGAGGAGATTATAGCTGATTAAAGCACTTACTATCATTGCAACTCATCTCATTAATATTGAGCTTTATATCTTACCAAATGTGCCAAACAACCCAGATGTGGAGAAACGTCAACATGGAATAATGTGTGTTTTGCTTCACGACTGGTAGTTTGATCAATCAAATTGACTGGCATTTGCCTTTAAAATAAGAAGACGTTAGGGTGTAGGCTACCTTCTTGATATATTTTGATGGGGTATGGTCTGGTTGATAACAACTGGTTTGTTACATCTAGGATATTCCAATGAGCTGCTGACAGCTTTCCCACCATTACCCTCTGTAAATCTGAGATCATCCAAATCTTTGCAGTCTACCTCCCAACACACACCATGATCTATTCACCCATCATCCCATGTGCTGTAGCCATGTTGTGCTGCTTAAGTTTGTTTTGATTTTAAACTTTTCAAACTTACCTTTAAATCCCTCCATAGCTCATTGCCTGTAATCTTCCCCAGGCCTACAACCCCTGAGCTCATATCAAATAAAACGAAGAACAATGGACACTGGAAATCTGACACAAAAACAAAAATTGATGGAGAAACTCACAGGTCTAGCAGCATTTATGGACAGAAAGCAGAGTTAACATTTTGAGTTTGTTGACTCCCCTGCAGAACTGTGTCCCCTGACCTTTCTAGGGACCTCCCAATCCGGTCTTTTGATTATCCCTGATTTCATCTGCTTCAACACTAGCCCAGCTTATCCTCCTTTACCCTAAACTCTGGCACGCTCTCTCCAAATTGCTCTTACACTTTTCAGACACTCCTTAAAACCTATCCCTTTGAGTGAGCTTTCTAATCTTTGTCATTGTGTCTTGTTAACCGGCTTGGCAGAAAAATTTAGTTTACAATGATCTTGTAAAATGTCTCGTTAAAAGCTGTTGTGTTAAAGCTGCTATATCGGTAGGAATTATTTTTGTAACCCATAGAACCTGACTGTGCAGGAGGGAGCCCTTCAATGCACTGAGGCTTTGAGTGACTTATGTCGTTAGTCTCAATTCTCCACCCTTTTCCTACATTCTCACAGGGAGCTATTATTCTGTCTGCTTTCAGTATCCTGGCAGGGCAGTGCAGTTCAGATCTTAACAGCTTAGTCTCCTCATTTTAGTAGCTCTTGATAATACATAATGTCCCTTGTCAGTTCTTGATACACTCCAGATTTAATGATGAGTCATGCTGTACTGCATTCCTGTTGATAACTGAATGGTTTCTTAATCAATATGAATTAAGCTGATTTATTTCGGATGACTCAGATTCAGATTTATCCATTGCAAATTAAATGCTTGACATAAATGTAACTCAAAATCCATTTTTGTTAGTGCAGACAGGGAGGGAAGATGTCGGATTTCCTCTCTTGAGTTGTAGCCTCTGAAATCTGATGGAAGCATGTTAAGAGTGCAGATAGGCAGCCCAAATTGTCTGATGCATTCTCATCAGCTGATCCATAAGAAGCAGGAGCAGAATTAGGCCATTCAGCCCAATTGAATCTGTTCCATCATCCAGTGAGAAAATTCAGGAATTGAGCCAGGATATGACATTCACCATTTGCTTTCATGGTGTGCCCAAGCACAAAGGTTCTGGGATGAATTCGTGGTCCTTAGCAGTCATTGCTGTGATGCCGGTCACCATGTGGCCTAGGACACAGCAGGCCTGGTTGGTCATGAGGCAAAGATACATACAGATGTAGCTAGCAAAATATGTCACCTGCTCATAAACACTGGGAGTTGCTGGGAGTTATTAAAAAGGGGCACATGGGACAACACAGGAAGCTTGACGTGTAAACAAAGAATTTGGATAAAAATCATGAAACACTCTGATAGATGTGGTATAATAATGGAGACATGTATTTATATTTCTCAAGACAATATCTAAGTAATTTAAGAAAGTATTGGGTGAATTAGGATTTTTTAATGATATGGGTGGGAATTCTCACGTTCCAACATCACCTCCACCACCCCAAATGCAGCCCCCCCCAAAAAACAAAATGAGATTCTCATCTTGACTCATTGAAAATACTGCGGCTGGCCAGAGCAAAAATTATTATAGTCTCTGCAAGGCAATGTGATTGAAAAATTATCTGTAATTTTCATGTTGAGATAGCTGAGCTATTTTTAGACGCTACTGTTCTTAAGCTTAATGTACATCTGAGAGGCATTGGTGAAACAACTTTTAGAAAGTTTGCTGATTTACAAATACCAGTAAGTTCCAGGGGAATTAAACTGTAGGGAATGTACTCAACCCATCTGAGCAAGGAGTTATATTCTGGTTCTTAACTTACTGTGTCTTATTATGATACCAGACATTGCAAATATTAAATGTTAACTATTACATGTCAGGAAAAGCTTTTTGTTGAATCATAAATCACAGACCAAATAATAAATGTTATAAATATTAATACATAAATATTAATTTTGCATTCTTCAATTCTGCAGTTAAAGTTATGTGAGTTATTCTGAATCATGGCCACATGTGCCTGGAAATTGACTAAAAGCCCATTTTGACCATACCTTATCCGCTTTTTTGTTTCCTTTCAAGAGCTAACAAGTATTGGCCTACATCTTTTTTTTTCAAAATACGTTAATCTCAGCAGGGAAGGTTTTTTTCTCTAATTGGTATATTTGCATTGGTTTATTTAGAAGGGTAACTATTTTTGCTTTCACATCTTCAACTTTATTTTAAACAGCTAAATAAGTCCATGATGTTTTTGCTCACTAAAGAAATCAGGTTGATGGTTCTTTAATTTGAAATGTAATGTAGATGGAATATATCATTGGCCATATTGCAAACTGGTGAAAGTGTTTATACGTATGTTCCGACAAGTGGAGTTGTGGGACTAGGTAGAAGCAGATCACTCTCTAACCTTGCTTATAACACTGCCATTGGAGACATCCATTGATAGACTAACAATCTGGTTGTTTTACAAATAATTATTTCCATGTTTTCTTTCCCCTTATCTCCTGCTTGTAGGTATGATGTCCTGCAGTTGTCAGTAACTTTCCAATACATAGTGAGGGCTAGGTTAGCTCATTTGGCTGGTCAGGTGGTTTATGTTACAATGTGACGCCAACAGTGCAGTTCACTTCCCACACAAGCTGAAGTTACCATGAAGGTTCTACCTTTTCAACCTTGCCCTCTCCGGAGGTGTGGTAACCCTCAGGTTAAACTCACCAACAGTTGTCTCTCTCCAATGGCAGAGAAGCCCTATGGTCCATTGGGACTTTGACAACTACTACTATTGCATTAATATTTCACATATCAGATGACAAGTGAGAATATGAAGGTTACTTGTGGAGAACACAAACCTGAACCCATCTTAAACCAATATCCACTTTACAACTGAATACCAATCAATACCTTAGGCGAATTATGCCTGGCATATGTTCACATCTTCATAATAGAAATTGAGCTCACAACTTCATTGCTCACAGATAAATGTTGCTATTCTTAATTAATTTTAATTTTAAATAATGAAAATGAAGCTTAATGTAAACCTTGTTTGGAAACCCCCAACTATCAAACAGGTGAAGAAACAATATATTGAAATTTCAAGGAGTTTAAAGAGAAGCTGCATAAGCATTTGAAGGAGAAGAGAATAGATACCTACGTTGGCAATGTTATGAGGAAGGCTGGAGAGTGCTCTGTTTCTGCCTGACCCCACAATTCCACTTGTCAGAACATAAATATAAAGAGTTATGCCAGTTAGCGATTTGGCTAATGATATATTCCATCTATTTTACTTTCCAAATTAAAGAACCATCAACCTAATTTCTTTAGTGAGCAACAAAATTACTATATCCAAACTAAAAAATAACTTCTGTCAGCCATAAACCTAGGCATGTGATTTCCAGTAAATAAATCCAAATAATTAATTGAACTCATGGGACTTCCTAGGAGTTCTTTAAAAGAATTTCAATATGTTATAGAGTCGTAGAGTCCTGCAGCATAGAGACAGGTCCTTCAGCCCAAACTGCTCCATGTTGACCAAAATGACCATCCACGCCAACCTCATTTCCCTGCACTTTTCCCATATCCGTCTAAACCTTTCCTAGCCATGTTTTTGTCCAAATGCCTTTTAAATGCTGTTAATGCACCTGCCTCAACCACTTCTGCTGGCACCTTGGTTCCACATACGTAGACCCTCTGTGTAAAAAGGTTGCCACCCAGGTTCCTTTTATTCATTCCTCGCTTACCTTAAACTGATGCCCTCTAGCCCTCAATTCTCCAATCCTGGGAAAAAGACTGATTGCATTCACCCTATCCATGCCTCTTATGATCTTACATACTTCTCCAAGATTCCCCCCCTCAGTCTCCTGCGTTTGAAAGAAAGAAGTCCCAGCTTGTCCAACTTCTCCCTATAACTCAATCCACTGTGTCCTGTCAACACCCTTCTAAATTCCTTCTGCACTCTTTTCAGTTTACTAATAACATCTTTCCTATAGCAAGGTGGCCAAAACTGAAGACAATACTTCAAGGGCAGCCTCACCTGTATTCTGTACAACTGCAACATAACTTCCCAACTTCCATACTCAATGCCCTGACTGATGAAAGCCAGTGTGCCAAAAACCTTCTCCACCGCCCTGTCAGCCTGTGACTCCACTTTCAGAGAACTGTGCACCTGAATTCCAAGCTCCTTCTGTTCCACTACACTTCTTAAGGCCAATCACCATGAAACTTCTACTTTAATTTGACTTTCCAAAATGCAACACCTCACACTTATCTATGTCAAACTCCATTTGCCATTTCTCGTCCCACTTCCCCAGCGGATCAAGAACCTGCTGCAATTTCTGACAACCTTCCTCACTGTCCATGGTACCATCTAATTTAGTGTCATCTGTAAACTTGTTAATCATGCCTTGTACATTTTTATCCAAATCATTGATAAAGATAATAAACAGCGATGGGTCCAGCACTGATCCCTGAGGCACTCCACTGGTCATAGGCCTCCAGTCCAACAATATGTTCTTTTCAATATCACCATAGAACAGCCCAGGTATACTCGTAGTCTTTTCACATGAAGATAAAACATCTTCATAACAATAAATATACACTGTTATGGAGCACAAACACTGACATGAATTGATTAGACTGAAATGCCTGTGTCTGTGTCCAATACTTACATTAGCATATGAGTCCCCAATTTGAGAGTCTGTTCCCATCCTCCATTATCTATGTTCAATCTTTCTGACTGCTGTTTCCATTCAAATAAATTCAAACTTTTTTGGCCTCGAGCAGTTCTTCTCATTTTTTATCTTTGATTAATTAGAAGATACACAAACAAACAGAGGTCTTTTTAAAAATGCAGAACATACACGCAATAACAAGAGACAGTTCCCTCAGAGCAGATACAATCCTAGACTTGATCCAATGCCTTTAGAAGAAAGTTTCAACAAAGTTGCTTCCTGTTCATGAAAATGTTGCTTCCTATTCCTGTTCCTATAAATGAAAAAACTTTGGCATCTTTATCTAATTTTCTATTTCTTGTGATACATCTTATGAGAGATGCTCTTCTTGATCTTTGATCCTTGCAGCAAAACCATTGCTATTCCTTTTATTTGCTTGTATGGCAATGTAAGCAAGGCAACCCAGTTGATTGTTACAGCTTTTTGCACTGTTCCTAACCAGATGCTGATCTACATACTTGTCAACATTACTTAGAAATTACAATGCGGAAACAGGCTGGTCTACTCTAATAATTCTGAGTTAATGTTTATTCACTAGGAAATCTGGATTATCCAGTTTCCTGGACCTGTCTTACACCATTATTTTGCTTTCCTTCAACCACCTGTCTAACCTATTCTTTAAAGTTGATCTGATCTTTGCTTCAATCAATAACTCTGGCAGTTTATCTCTGTGCTCAAAATTACTTTTCTCTTGCTTTCCTTCCTGGATCACTTGCATTTAATCTTACATCTCCAACACCTTCTAGATCATTCACTGCAAAATGATTTGAATTACTCGATTATATCCTTTACAGGGTCAAAGATCAATATCAAATCCTGTCTTAATATCCTCAGTTCAATTGAAAGCAGCCCAGTTGTTTTCTTGTGCTAGGCAGCATTCTAGTGAACATGCTCAGTATTCTCTCTTCTAACTTTAAAATGTTTCCTATAATTCAGAAACCAAAACCAAAACATTCCAGTTCAGTGTTATCCCACTCACACAAGTCCTAAGGATGTTGATGGTGTGTGAATTCCATGATGGCAATGCTGTACAATGTCAAGAGAAGATTATTGCATTCTCCATTTGTGCCTGGCATGTGCATGGCACAACTTTTACTTGGCACTTAGCAGCCGAAATGTGAATGTTGTCCAGTTTGCTGCAGGGCAGCACTGACTGCTTCAGTATTGGAGGACTGGTGCTGTACATTGTGCAATCATCTGTGAATAGCTCCATCACCTCTGACCTTATGATGGAGGGAAAGTCTTTGGTGAAATGGCTAAAGATACTTGGGCCTCTGACATCATCCTGACAAACTTGTGCAGCTGTAATGCGTTTGGGAGCCAAATTGACCTTTGTTTGTGGATGATGTCAGAGCTTTGGCAACTGGGAAATTTGCTGATCTGTTGGCAGATGCCTGCATTATAGCTGTCCTAAAACAGATTAACTTAGGATCTCTTAAGGAAGTAACCAAGAAGATTGATGAGGTCAAAGCCGAAGACATTATTTATGTGGGCTTTAGTAAAGGTTCCACATGATAGGCTAATTAGCAAAGTTAGATCACATCGGATGCAGTGTGAGCTTATCAATTGGATACAAAATTGGCTTAACGGCAGGAGACAGATAGTGATGGTAGAGATTTGTTTTTCAGACTGGAGGCCTGCGACCAGCAGTGTTCCACAGGGATTGGTACTGCGACTACTTTTGTTTGTCATTTATATAAACGATTTAGATGAGAATATAGAAAGCATGCTTAATAAGTTTGCAGATGATGCCAAGATTAGTGGTCTAGTGGACAGTGAAGAAGGTTATCTAAGATTACAAAGAGGTCTTGATCAATTGGGTCAATTGGCTGAGGAATGGCAGATGTAGTTTAGTTTAGATAAATGTGAGGTGTTGCATTTTGGAAACACAAACACAGGCAATTAATGGAAGGGTTATGGGTAGTGTTGTAGAACACTAGACTGAGGGCTTCAGGTACATAGTTCTTTGAAATTTATGTCACAAGTACAAAGGGTGCTTAAAGTGGTGTTTAGTACGCTTGCCTTCATTGCTCAGATCTTTAAGTGAAGGAGTTGGGATGTTGTGTTGATGTTGTACAGGATGTTGGAGAAAATGAGGACTGCAGATGCTGGAGATCAGAGTTGAATAGTGTGGCACTGGAAAAGCACAGGCGGTCAGCTGGCATCCAAGGAGCAGGAGAGTCAACGTTTTGGGCCTAAGCCCTTCATCAGGAATGTACAGGATGCTGGTGAGGTGACTTCTGGAAAGCTGCATCCAGTTGTGGTTTCCCTGTTATAAGAAGGATATTATTAAGCTGGAAAGGGTTCAGAAGAGCTTTGGGTAAAAAATGAGGTCTGCAGATGCTGGAGATCACAGTTGAAAATGCGTTGCTGGTTAAAGCACAGCAGGTCAGGCAGCATCCAAGGAATAGGATTCCTTGGATGCTGCCTGACCTGCTGTGCTTTAACCAGCAACGCATTTTCAACTTCAGAAGAGCTTTACCAAGATGTTGCTGGGACTGGTGGGCTTGAATTATAAAGAGAGGCTGTACAGGCTGGGATTTTTTGCTCTAGAGTGCAAGGGTTGAGGGGCTACCTAATTGAGGTTTATAAAATCATGAATGACAGGTGTCTTTTCCCAGGGTGGGCAGTTTAAAGACTAGAGGGCATACTTTTAAGGTGAGGGGAGAAAGATTTTATAAAAAAAGACACAAGGGCAATTTTTTTACATAAAGAGTGGTTTGAGTGTGGAATGACCTTCCAGAGGAAGTGGTGGATGCAGGTACAGTTACAACATTTAAAAGACATCTAGATAAGTATATGAATAAGAAATGTTTGGAGGGATATTGGGCAAACACAGGTGGAACTCGCTTAGTTTGGGATTATGGTCAGCATGGAATGGTTGGACTTACAGTCTGTTACAATGCTGTATGATTCTATGACTGGAGCACTGGGAGGCTGTCATAGTCTATTATCTTTTAAATCCAGTGTACTCAAGTGTTTCCTGCTATAATGTGGAGTAAAGCGAATTAACTGAAGACTGGTTTTTGTCACGGTTGAGACTTCAGAAGGGGGCCCAAACAGATTGTTCATTTGGCACTTATGACTGAAGATGGCCTTGTCTTTTGGACTCACCAGCTCTCAATGACCATTCTCCTTCAATTCATTTCTTGAATTTAGAACTGTGTATAGTGGTAGCTGAAAATAATTCCAAAATCAAGCTTGGTGCCCAAAGGAGTGACGGTTCACACAGTACCCAATGCGGGAGAGTGAATGTTTACAGTGGCTTATGCAGGGAAGTGAAAGTTGTACGTCACCCAATATAAAGGAAATGAATATTGCAATATTGCCCAATACAGGAAATTAAGATTGCATGGTGCTCAGTGCAGGCAATTGAAGATTGCACAGTGCACAAGCAGTGAGTGAAGGTTGCAGGTACAAAGTGAGGAGTTGAGCTTGCACAGCAAGGACTGTGAGTAGGGAATGTTGCACACTGCCCAATGCAGGGAAACAAAGACCGCATGGTGCCCAATATAGGGGTGTGAATATTGTAATGAGCTCAACGCAGTGAGTCATAGTATGATGATCAATCCAAGAAAAAAACATTTGTGAGGAGGTCAGTACAAGGAGGTGAAAGTAGCATAATGCAGGCAGACAAGCTTGCACAGTGGTGATTTTTGTGGGCAGTGAGGCTTACATACTGCGCAGTGCAGAGAAGTTGCCCAGTTTGGGAAGCAAAGGATGACAAGTGCACAGTCAACGTTGCCCAATGATGATCACAGGCAGTGAAAGTTATATGCTGCCAAGTGTAGAAAATGAAGATTGCACAGTGCCCAATTCAAGAAAGTAAAGATTGTACACTTCCAAAAGGGGATTAAAGGGTGCTTGGTAGCTCGTCGTGAGAAACGAAGCTCACTCACTTCAATAATTTCAGTCGAGACAAGATCTGAAGCAATCAGTATGTTTATTATACGCTTGCAAGCGTGGTGCCTAAAATAGACACACTGAGTTTAGACAGTACATATCTTATATAGGATTCACTACTCCAAATCCAGTGCCCATTACTATTGTTTATCTCTTGCCTTATCCGGCCTTGCACATAACAAAGTACAAGCTTTACTTGGCCATTTCACCGCATCCTGCTGTGGCCCATTGTTAGGTATATCCTCCTTCACTACTATCTACTTCCCCCACTTATGACATTTCCGCCCTTTCCCCATATTGATCCTTATGACCTTTTAATTGGGGTTTTTTTTTGTTTTTGCAGAAGTGGGAAACAGATGCTTATAACTACTGCTTGTACAAGCATATCTGGCTTAACCTACATCCTCACAGCACCATATCTATTCGTCTGTAACATCTACCATTGTTTGCAGGCACGTTTCATTCTTGTATGCACATTTTAGCTAATACAAAAACAATTATATATTTCCTTCACATAGTTTTCATTCTTGTTGACCCAGCTCTTGATCGAAACAATTATACACTAGTGTGAGTTCATTTACCTTGCATAAGTAATTATAATTGCAGAAGTAACACTACTTTATCTATATCCCACACTCGTGAAAGGGTGAAAGTTGTACTGTGACCAATGCAGGACAGTGAAGATTGCACAGTGACCAACCTAAGGAACTGAAGATTCCACTATGCAAGGATAAAAATCACACAAGCTGAAAATGTGTTGCTGGAAAAGCGCAGCAGGTCAGGCAGCATCCAAAGAGCAGGAGAATCGACGTTTTGGGCATGAGCCCTTCTTCAGGATTCCTGAAGAAGGGCTCATGCCCAAAACGTCGATTCTCTTGCTCTTTGGATACTGCATGGCCTGATGCGCTTTTCCAGCAACACATTTTCAGCTCTGATCTGCAGTCCCCACTTTCTCCTTAAAAATCACACAACACCAGGTTATAGTCCAACAGGTTTATTTGGAAGCATTAGCTTTCAGATTGCTGCTCCTTCATCAGGGAGCTGTGGAGCTGGACCATAAGACAATTTAAAGCAAAAAATTTAAATTTATAGCAGAAGGTGTAGTTGTGTGATTTTTAACTTTGTCGACCCCCAGTCCAACACTGGTTCTTCCGTATCACTGTGCAAAGAGTGAGGATCGAATCATGCCAACATGGGCAATCGGGGTTACACTGTGACAAACGCAGGCAGTGAAGTTGACATGTTTGGCCAGTGCAGTGGAGTGAGGGATGCATGCTATCCGGTCTGGGGAGTAAATGTTGCAGTGTTTAGGAGTGCAAGTTGCAGATTGCACGGTGCATGGTTTAAGGGGTGCACGTTTGAAGGATGCAGAGTTTGGGCTAATGCTGTTTGCTGGGTGGCAGGTACAATGCGACGGAGACACAGTTTGGGAGTGTGGTGGGGCAGTGATGAAGGTTGTAGGATGCAGTTTGCAAGGTGGACGGGTTGGCGATGCAGGTGACAGTACGGATTACTGAGGGGGGGGGGGGGGTGTAGAGAGTGCACAGACTGCGGGGACAGATCGCCAGGGACAGGGAGAGGCAGGCTGACTGTGTAGAAGGTACAGGGTGCACGGTGTCTTGGGGGCAGTGCGGCATCCCCGGGGGCCGGGCTCGGTTGGAACGCACCGGAACGCTCGCGCTCAGCTGCTGGTGACGTGTTTCCGGCTGTGAACAGCGCGCGCGGTTTGCTCTGAATCCGGGAAAAAATGTGGGAGACACTGAGGGTGAGACACTGGGAGAGGGAGAGGGAGAGAGAGAGGGAGAGAGGGAGAGGGAGAGGGAGAGGGAGAGAGAGAGAGAGGGAGGGAGGGAGGGAACGGGAGAGAGAGGGAGAGGGAGGGAGGGAGAGGGAGGGAGCGAGAGGGAGAGAGGAGAGGGAGAGGAGGGAGAGAGAGGAGGGAGGGAGAGAGGGAGAGGGAGGGAGGGAGAGAGGGAGGGGGAGGGAGGGAGAGAGAGGGAGGGGGAGAGAGGGAGAGAGAGGGAGGGGGAGAGAGGGAGAGAGAGGGAGGGGGGGAGAGAGCGGAGAGAGAGGGAGTGGGAGAGAGGGAGAGAGAGGGAGGGGGGGAGAGAGGGAGAGAGAGGGAGGGGGGAGAGAGGGAGAGAGAGGGAGACCGGGGAGAGAGGGGAGAGAGAGGGAGACCGGGGAGAGAGGGAGAGAGAGGGAGGGGGAGGAGAGGGAAGAGAGAGGGAGGGGGGGAGAGAGGGAGAGAGAGGGAGGGGGGAGAGAGGGAGAGAGAGGGAGGGGGGGAGAGAGAGAGAGAGAGGGAGGGAGGGAGGGAGGGAGGGAGAGAGGGAGAGGGAGAGGGAGGGAGGGAGGGAGAGAGAGAGAGAGGGAGGGAGGGAGGGAGAGAGAGAGAGAGGGAGGGAGGGAGAGAGAGAGAGAGAGAGAGAGGGAGGGAGAGAGAGAGAGAGGGAGGGAGAGAGAGAGAGAGAGAGAGAGGGGGAGGG